>NC_086450.1:316538587-316846643 GCF_028390025.1 Pseudophryne corroboree | reverse complement strand
CTCTCCCATAGCAACGCCGCACAGACACTAGAGGTCAATAATGACCTCTAGTGTCTGTCCCTGGAGCCGGCTGCAGCGGACGCCCACACAGCCCACGGCGTCTGCTGCAGCCGTTGACTCGAGTATAAGCCGAGGGGGGCTTTTTCAGCATAGAAAAATGTGCTGAAAAAGTCGGCTTATACTCGAATATATACGGTATATATACATGACTGAGGACATGACTATAATACATACATACATGACTGAAGTCATGAATATAGGACAGCACATACATGAATATATTACAGTGCATATTTTGTTCTCTATGGTACGGCCACGGATCACCTGCTCATACACAGAGTGACAGCCGAGGCAACAAATGAGAGAGGGCTGAGCAGGGTGCAGGGCCAGCGGTCACATCATGTACCTGACTCTTACAGACCCTGCGGTCTGTTGAGCGGGCATCATCCAGCTGCTGGAAGCATGGCAACCCAAGAATCAAAAGAGGGTCATCTACCAAGTCTGCACCTATTACAAGGGAGTGCAGGGAGCTGCAGTCCTGGCCAGGGACGTCTTAACAGCATTGTAAACCCCTGGGCACAGCAATGCACTGGGCCCCTACCCATCCTCCAGTGGTAGGGGTAGGGGGTGCTATCAGCGACAGCTTTGATGTCCCACGGACAGTAGGGGTGTTCTATCTTCCGCTCTGCATGTAGGACCTGGGGTGTAATTCAGAGTTGCTCCCAGCAGCAAATTTGTTAGCAGTTGGGCAAAACCATGGGGGTCATTCCGAGTTGATCGCTCGCTGATGATTTTCGCAGCGCAGCGATCGGGTAAAAAAATTTCAAAGCTGCGCATGCGTATGCACCGCAATGTGCACGCGCATTGTACAGGCACAAACAGCATCGTTTCTGTGCAATGCTTCTAGCGACTAATAAATTCGCACAGCCGATCGCAAGGAGATTGACAGGAAGAGGGCGTTTATGGGTGACAACTGACCATTTTCTGGGAGTGGCTGGAAAAACGTAGGCATGACCAGGCGTTTGCAGGGCGGGTACCTAACGTCAATTAGGATAAGGATAAGTAACAACAGGGCTGGTCTTGTTTTGCACAAAATGTTTTTGTACCGCTCGGCTGCACATGCGATCGCACACTTGCAAAGTGAAAATACACTCCCCCGTGACAGCGACTATTCGTTTGCACGGCTGCTAAAAGTAGCTAGCGACCGATCAACTCGGAATGAGGGCCCATGTGCACTGCAGGCAGTGGCGCCGAGAGAGGGGGGAGAGGGTACAAATTACCTGGGCCCAGGTCTGATGGAGAGGCCCAGTGAGGGCCCAGGTCCTCCCCCCTCCTTACCTGGAAGCAGCAGCTGCAGCTTTTCTTCTCAGCCCAGCACACGCTGCTCTGTGCTGGGCTGCAGTGTGGCCAGGGAGTGCTTAAAATACAATTTCTTCTGTATTTTTTTCTAAGGGTGCATGGCTACGCCTCCTGTGATTAGGTCACGCCCCGTGAAAAGTACCTGGGCCCAGCCAGGATCTCTACTACCCTGGCTGGGAGGCATGCCATGCTCCTGTAAGTGGGTACTTCTCATGTGCTAGAAACGCCCCCTTCTCATGTGCTGTGGTCACACCTACATGGGGGGCCCATGAAGTTGTTGTACCAGGGTACAGGATTTCACTTGGCAGCCCTTACTGCAGGGGAGGCAGCAGTGGTGGATTTAGCGGGGGCGATTAGGGCGAACGCCCCCCTACACATACCGACACCGGGACGGATGGCCGGGTCCCGCCACGGTGCCAGACAGGAGAGCGGTGCTGCGCGGCGGGGGAAGAGGAGACAGAGCGGAAGAGTGACACTGTAGGCGTGCACACGGGGGTTGCCTGGTGCGCACAGGCATCCTCCCAGCACACACGCCTGCTGCTGCCGCCGATTCCCATCTCCTTGACGCTGAAGGGAGGAGAGCGCTGCACACGCCTCTCCTGCCCACTGTGTCCCCGTCTCCGGCAGTCATTTTAAATGTCTGTGGCTGTCAGCCAATCAGAGCTCACGGACCGGCTCTTGATTGGCTGCCGGCCCGTGAGCTTTGATTGGCTCACAAGTCGGCGCTATATTTCAAATGGCCACCGGAGACATGGACTCAGTGAAGGAAGGTGCAGAAGAGACATGCGGTGCGCTCGCTCCCCTTCAGCATCAGAGACGGGAATCGGCAGTAGTGGCACTGGCAGCAGGAGGGTAAGCACCACTGGGGGAATATGTATCTGGCACCACTGGGGGCATTTGTATTCTGGCCCCACTGGGGGCATTTGTATTCTGGCCCCACTGGGGGCATTTGTATTCTGGCACCTCTGGGGGCATTTGTATTCTGGCATCACAGGGGGCATTTCTAGGGGCATTTGTACCTTGCACCACTGGAGGCATTTGTATCTTGCACCACTGGGGGAATTTGTATTCTGGCACCGCTGGGGGCATTTGTGTATCTGGCACTACTGGGGGCATTTGTGTATCTGGCACCGCTGGGGGCATATGTATCTGGCACCGCTGGGGACATATGTATCTGGCACCACTGGGGTCATGTGTATCTGTCACCACTGGGGTCATGTGTATCTGGCACCACTGGGGTCATGTGTATGTGGCACCACTGGGGTCATGTGTATCTGGCACCACTGGGGTCATTTGTGGATCGGATGTGAATTTCAGCTCATTCTATGTGCTATAATGTAAATTTTGGCTCCTTTTGTGTGCTATAATGTGAATTTCGACTCATTTTGTGTGCTATAATGTGAATTTGAGCTCATTCTGTGTGGTATAATGTGAATTTTAGCTCATACCGTGTGGTATAATGTGAATTTCGGCTCATACAGTATGCTATAATGTGAATTTTGGCTCATACTGTGTGGTATAATGTGAATTTTAGCTCATACCGTGTGGTATAATGTGAATTTCGGCTCATACAGTATGCTATAATGTGAATTTCAGCTCATACCGTGTGGTATAATGTGAATTTCGGCTCATTCTGTGTGCTATGCAGGAATGGTGATTCACCAGTCTGTATCACCAGTGCGCAGGGTTCTCTCCACTAACTGGTAACATTTTATTAGTAATGGCAACAATAGGAAATTTTAGAAGCGAACGGGAAGGGCATCTCTAAGTGGGAGGAGCTATGATTAGGGGGAGGGGTCATACTTCTTAAACCGTCCCCCCCCCCTAAAAGTTAAGTCTAGATCCGCCACTGGGAGGCAGATGTAACATGTGCAGTGAGAGTTAGATTTGGGTGGGGTGTGTTCAATCTGAAATCTAAATTGCAGTGTAAAAATAAAGCAGACACTGCAGTGACGTGCGGTGGGGTGAGGCAGGTGAGGCAGAGCCTTTCCTGTCATACTAACGTTTGTACCAGAGTTTTGACTGTATAAAGTATATGAAAAATACAAAGAATATGTTTGAAATATCTTCTTTGCATTATTCTAATACTTTTTATAGCCAAAACTCTGGAGTAAAAAGTCTATGACAGGTGAGGCAGTGTCTCACCTGGCTAATGTTTCCGCACATCTCTGATCAAATCTCACCAAATTTCCAGGAGTTTATACTGCTGCACCTGTGTATAATGCCCAGATGTACGCTTTGGCTCAAAAATTGCATTTTAATCTGGCTCTTGTTCGAGCCAGTGCCTCCTGAGCTATTTAGCTCACCGCACGTCCCAGGCAGACAGTATTTACCCTGCACAGAAACAATATAACCCACTCAAATCTAACGCTCCCTGCACATGTTATATCTGCCACACCTGCAGTGCACATGGTTTTGCCCAACTGCTAACAAAGTTGCTGCTACGATCAGGTCTGAGGCCCTCATTCCGAGTTGATCGCTCGCTAGCTGTTTTTAGCAGAAGTGCAAACTCTAAGCCGCCGCCCTCTGGGAGTGTATCTTAGCTTAGCAGAAGTGCGACCGAAAGGATCGCAGAACGGCGGCAAAATATTTTCAAGCAGTTTCAGAGTAGCTGCAGACTTACTCCTACCTTGCGATCACTTCAGTCTATTTCCTGTTTTGACGTCACAAACACGCCCTGCATTCGTCCAGTCACTCCCCCGTTTCCCCAGGCATGCCTGCGTTTTTATCTGGCACGCCTGCGTTTTTACACACACTCCCCGAAAACGGTCAGTTACCACCCAGAATCACCCACTTCCTGTCAATCGCTCAACAATCAACAGTGCGACTGAAAAGCGTCGCTAGACTTTGTGTGAAACTGTATAGTTTTTTGTGAAAGTACTTCATGCGTGCGCACTGCGGCCCATATGCATGCGCAGAAATGCCGATTTTTAGCCTGATCGCTGCGCTGCGAACAACGGCAGCTAGTGATCAATTTGGAATGACCCCCTGAATTAGGCCCTTGGAGCAGTAATTTCTGCAGATTACTCCTTTACTGCACAGATGGGGCTAAACTGTAGAAGGGGGCATTTGGCTGAATGAAAAAGCCCTGGTTCATGACTTCCTGGGTGGTAGGGGGTGTTTAATATGTAGGGGAGGGGTGGATAGTGGAGTGTGCTTAATATTTATAATTTTCCGGTGGGAGGGCAGCTTGCTTGACTGCAGATATCTCAAGTTCCTGAAAATATATTTCTTGGCTTTGAATGGGATTAAAAAAAACTAGAGAGTCCCACCTTTCAGGAGGTTCTGGAGACTTGGGGATCAGAGTTCAAGAGCCAGAGCAATTCACCAGCAAAAGTCTAAAACTGCATATTAGGCGTGTGGAGCTGGAGCAGGGACCAGCTGCTTGAAGGCTGATATCTCTGGTTCTGGGCATAGTAGAGACAAGCTGCCAGTGTCCACCAAAAGGGGAGAGTCCCAGCTTTTAGATTATACCCTCAGAAAAAAGTCTAAAAATCAGATAGAACCAGATATATCTGGCTGGGAAGAGCAATTAACAGGCTTGGATGGGGACCACTGCTTTCAAGTCTGATATCTCTGGTTCCCCAGGGCTGATTTTCAAAAATCTGGTACCCCTGGAAAGAGGGGACCCTTAGCTATCAGCCTAGGGCCCTTATACTCCTGGGGCCCTTGGGCAAGAGCCCATTGAGCCCATACAAAAAGACGGCCCTGGTCCAGGCAGGGAGTCCTGGCTGCTCGTGCCCTCATTTTATTCAGTTAGGACTTTATTAGACCTACCTATGGTAAACCCAGTGGCGGAACTAGTGCCAGTGCAGCTGGTACAATGCACTGGGGCCCTCACCGCACTTAAGGGGCTCACAGCCGGAGGCATTACGAGTCGCACTGACTCATTACATGCCGTCTTGCGGTGCGCTGCAAGCCGCCAGTCCCGGTAGCAGAATGAGCTCATGAGATGAGCTCAGCTGCTGCTTTGGTTTGGCCACATGGGGGAGGAGGACACAGAGCAGAAAGCTTCTCAACCCCTCCCTGCACTGCGCATAGGAACTCGGCGCCTCATCCACGAGTGACGTCCCCTGGTTGTCCATAGGTAAAGGCGCGCTGCCGACAGAGACTGAGAGCAACACAGCCTAATCAGCTGAATTCCATGAAGGCAGTCTGGGCTTCCTCTTAGAGCACCAGCAGAGCATCAGGAAACAAGGTAGTAGGTCTGCTGCAAACTGTCTAAAGCTCATACCTTGTAATTAGTGGTATCAAGTGCACCCCCTAATTCACACACTACATATTGTAATAAAATGTATAATATAAACTGCATATAACCAAATTCTATTTGGGTGATTTGAAGAACATAAGTATTATTTGGTATATGGTGTCAGAGGGGAGCTCTGTAATGGAAAATATATCCTAGCCAATTGTATTTAGGTATAGCTGTCTTTGGGGGGATACGTTTTCAGTCAATGAAAACAGTAAGATATCACGATTAATGACCGATGGTCATTATCGCGATATCCTATTACAGGCCGTTTTCATCGGGCGAAAATGGACCCGCGAGCCTGCAAAAACACAAGGGGGATCCCATGTGTTATCATGGTTCCAGCAGCCCACTTAATGCAGAATATGCCTCGGGTGCCTGAGGTGTCTAAAGCATAATCCTCGATAAGTCCCGGCATCAGGGAGAGGAGCACGCTACATCAGGGCTAATAGGATAGCCCCTGGCGATACAAATACTCGTGCCCATTGGCCGTGAGTAATTGGAACCCCTCTTTGTCTGATTAAAAAGTGTGCCAAAAATGTAATGTCTGTCTGCGCATAAAAAAGTATTTTATTTTTTGGGGCATTTCCTGACTTTACTTTTTTTGGGCATATTTATCACAAGCCGCATTTATAATGCAGATGTGATAAATATTGTTTGCATAAATTCGCAATGTGGAAACTATTTGTCTCTTGCCATGAGATGGGCTCCAATAAGAGTCCGTCTTGGCATAATGCAATCACACTGCTTCCTGGTTCGGTTCCCCACAACTAATGCACATGTTCGGCCATTAACCAGAGCATGTCTCCCTTGGAGTTGACAGAGAGGCATCCTTTGGATCCCTCTCCAGAAGAATTTGTGAGAAAGTAGCCAATAGATTTACGCCATCTGGAGATGGTGCTACTTATTGTGGCTAAAATCCAAAATGCTTTGCATTCCAGAGCTTGATAAATCTGGCAACTTTGCGGCCCCATAGAAACTGGTGTCGGCAGAGTTAGCGGCAGTGCAGCCAGTGCCTGCACAACAGAGCATTATTATGATGTAAGGTGTATAAGGAGCTTTTCTGTGTGGTATAAGGTGCATAAAGAACACTACCACGTGGCATAACGTCATAAGGAGTACTACCGTGTGTTGTAACATGCATAGAAAGCACTACCATGTGACCTAACATGTATAAGGAACACTACCATGTGGCGTAATGTGTATAAGGAGCACTACTGTGTGGCGTAATGTGAAAATGTGAATAAGGTTGCACTACTGATGGCATAATTTCAATTGGGGATACTATTGTGTGACCACGACCAGGGATGGATTGGCATGGAAAATTAGCCCGGGACATTAAGCCCATGAAGCAGCCCTAATGGGGGTGTGGGATGATGGGCGGTATATCAATCCCTCCTCATAGAGCCTGATTGTATCAAATTGAGGCCTTCCATGCATCTTTTGCTGCAGTTGTGTCTGAGACCAGGGCAGATTGGGAACTAAAGCTGACCCTGTAAAATTTTGTAGAAGTTGCTCGACAAGGGCTGCACAAGAGGTATAACATACCGTGTAGCCATGGTAACATCACTGGATGGCAGAGATGCTGTACTACATAGATGGAATAACAGAAGGAATAGGGACAATACAGTGTACTGAGTGTGGTTGTCTGCATGTCATATGGGGGTGGGGCCACATGACAACACACAAAACAGGAGGCCCCACAGACACATCAGCCTACCATGAATCTTCCTGGTGAGCCCTCTGGCCAATCTGCCCTTGCCCACAACCATGGCCCTAGCGGCGTGCGCTGTTCCTGCTTGGAATGGGGGGGGGGGGGGGGGGGGGAATGCATATTTTTGCACCTGGGCCCACCACTTTCTAGTTCCACCATTGGGTAAACCCCAAGTATTTAATCTCTTCCATTGCTAAGCAGCATTTCTTTGGGTTGGCTGTTAGTCCTGCCATTCTGATTCAGTCCAACACTGCTTGTACTCTCACTAAGTGAGATTTACAGTCTGGACTGTGGATTACCACAGGCGCCTGCATACAACCTGTGAGGCTTCAAAATTGTATCCATTGCCTGTTAGAAGGTTGCTGGGGCCCCATACAACCCAAAAGGCAACATCCTATACTGAAACAGCCCTTCTGGAACAGAGAAAGCTGTTTTTTTCTTTTGCCCTGTTGATTAATGGGATCTGCCAGTACCCTTTTGTAAGGTCCAGTGTGGCCTAGATATCGGGCCGTTCCTAGCCAACTCATTCACATGGGGCATGGTAAATTTGTTCAGGTTTTCTATTGTCTGGTTGGTATACTTTATAGTTAACCTCATTCACTTTTTCCTTATTGCCAATTTAGCCAAAAATTTACTTTTCACTGTGGGTATAAAAACAAGAACTCTATCTCCAGGGTCAAATGTACATACCAGAGCATTTCAATTATACACTCTCTGTTGAGCTTATTGGGCCTGCTCCATATGTTCCTTGACAATAGGCACCACGGCTGCAATCCTATTCTGCATATGCAATACATGTTAAATTACACTTTTATAAGGTGTGGGCTGCTCTTCCCATGTCTCTTTAGCAATATTTAGCAACCGTCTAGGATTTTCTCCCATACAATAGGAGAGAATCCCATAGTAGACTGAGATACTTCTCTAAATGCCAACATCAAATATGGCAATAAGTAATCCCAGTTTTCCATTCTTATCAACAACCTTTTTCAATATAGTTTTTAAGGTTTTGTTGAACCTCTCTACCAACCCATTTGTTTGGGGATAAACTCAGGTTCTCAGGAGAGTAACTTACTTAATTGTAGACATAAAAGGGACATCCTGTCAGTCAAAATGTATTTTGGTATTCCCACCATAATAAAAACATGCACCAACTCTCTAACTCGGTGGTTCTCAAACTGTGTGCTATGGCACCCTGGGGTGCCTCAGGACACTTGCAGGGGTGCCTTGGATTGGTGGTCCAGGACCAATTCAAATTATTTCTGCTCAATGTAATAAGCAAAACGAGTGCTGGTGGCTGCCAGTCATAAAATATGTGGACAAACAGAAGCAAATCTTGTTGCTCACCACATAACTGAACCTAAGGATGATGTATAAACTTCAATTTGCTTACTTTAATATTTCTTTCTAAATTTCCAAGTAAGAAACTAAGGGTGCCATGAAATAATTCTGATACTCTAGGGCGCCGTGATTCCAAAAAGTTTGTGAACCACTGGTCTAATGTCTTGGTTGACATATTATGCAAAGTGATTGTCACATTCACTGTACTTGGTACTCCTGGAACTGGGCGGATGAGCCCCAAGTACAGGAACGTAATGCTGGAGTGGGAATTGAGTTCAGCAGCAACCTCTACAGAAACCCTGACTCCGTTGTTCCACCAGCGTGGTCAGTCTACGCCTGCGAGACTATGTTTGCTTGGGCCCACGGCAGCCGCGTTTGAAGGGCGGATTATGTCTGCCCAACTCCGATGCCCCCCGGTCTTAGTTGGAGACAAGGCGTAAACTGAGACTGGGCGAGAACAAGGGGAACCTCTAACTAAACAGAAACCCGAATTAGGGGCAACTACAGAACTCAAACAAAAGTATGTGCGGCTCAGCCGCCAAGACAAACAACAACAAAGGAAATGCTGTCCACACGCCGACACAATACTGTTGTGTACTGGTGGTGACAGCATTTTCAGAACCCTCTGCAGAAAATACCAAAGGAAAATAACGTACAGATACGGCCAAGGCCGTAAGGTGCGGCAAAGCCGCTACTCACAACACCGCCGCTAATACAGGCATGTGAATGAAAACCCCGAGGACGTAGACACAGCCTCACAGGAATGGAAAGCTGGAACGATTCCAACAACAGGCTTCCAGACACCAGGACCCAGGACTACAGGATCAAAGGTTGACAGAACCACTGGGTTTCAGGACAGGAACGCTCTAGGGCAGGAAGCAGCTCACAAGAAGCTCCAAACTATGACAGAACCGAGTACACAGGATTCCAGTATCAGACAGGGCCAGGACACAGATGCAATACTGGACAAGACACTAATCAGGAACATCCAGGTATAACAACAAACGTCTATCGCCAGCTCAGAACTGCAGAGCTAGCTAGGTAATAAGGGAACACGCCCCAATAAGGATGGCTGGAAGCCAGGCACAAGATAATGATCGATCAGAATAGCTGAAGGTGAAAGTAACACAGACAAGAGCCAGATTGCAGTACAGAGACTCACCACATAATGATCAACTATCAGACAGGTGAGGCTAAACACATATAAACAGGCTGTAATTACACCGACTCACCACCGGCGGCCAACAAGAGTCTTCTAAACCATTGCAATGGAAATCCTGGCAAGTGTGATTTGTGTATAAGTGTATAGGGAGTTTTTGCTGGTCTCTCTCAGGAAAATCTCCAACGATGTATTTTCACTGGAAATAGTTAAGTCACTCCTAAACACTTCCAGTGAATAGAAATTAGATAGGGACCTCACTGGGTACGCGGTGGTCATTCTTGGAGTGAGTTGTGGTACCCGGCGGAGAAGGAGTGGGTGAAAGCGCTTTAAGAACTTTCACCGTCTATTCGTATTGTGCATTGGGGATTGCGTAATAGCAAAAAGTCCGCGATGGGATCCAATTGCACAAGCGGTGGACGTTTAACCAGGGTTCAGGTTGAGGTGCCGCGGCCTAAGGGGTCAGCGAGGTTTGTTATGTGTGGTAAATATGGATCACACACTGAAGACTTTTTGTCTGAATGGGTATGTATGACTGACAAAGATAGGGAACCATTCCCTAAGGTGAACAGCTTTGAACCAGAGGTATTACAGAACTTAAGGTTAAAGATATGTCTGATTAAATCCAGAAAACAAAGGATTAGACATAATGATTGTTTAAAATTATGGCAGCAAGAGGGGGACATGCAAAGGAAATTAGCTCGTGCAGCAGGTTCCAAACCTAGCGGGAAAACAATGGCGACCGCACCACCACTACCGTATATTGCGGGGGAGAAGATGGCTACAGTCAATGGTATATCCGTAAAATATAGTAGTATGTAAAAACAATGTATTAACCCTAACTAATTTTTTTTTTGCAAGATGTATCCTGTTTTCTTTTTTGAAGTCTTTTCAAGGTTATAGGTCACAAGAGGATGATGGACTTGCTGGCAGATCAGTTCCTGTATTTATTTACAGAGAGAGAGAGACATAAGATGCATTGGAGGGAATGGTAATTGTATCGCTGGCCTGTAACTGTAATTGTATGTAACTGTATGTTTTAACTGCTTACTGTATGAGTTGTAACTATAGGTATACTGTACTTTGTAATATATATATTGAATCTATATTTTTTTTTTAATAACAAATATATCCAGCCAAATCGCAGCTCTCCTCCAAGCAGTCACCTCGCTGCAGGAAACTCAAGTGGGGCTTGTCCAACCAGGTAGAGCAGTAACAATATTCCCCAATGAAAGAACTGGTGAGGTCACAGGTACCGGTAAGTGTGAGACAGTTCATTGCACAGAGACAACAACACCTCACAGTAAACAGATTAGGAACGGAATGGTAGGATTACACCCTGTCTTGGAAATAGTAACCCCCAATGGGGGAACCGATAGTCAGGGAATAATCCTCACCAGGAATAATGCAATGTATTGCCCGTGGCCCAGAGATGAGCTGCGATCAATCATTTCAGAATTACCCGACCCTGGGAAGCATTTAGCCAGATGTCAGAAAATTTTCAGAGATCTGGGTAATGCGTATGAACCGACAAACAAACATTGGCGGATATTTTTGAAAGCGTGCCTACCTCCTAATATTGACACCCAAAAATGTATCACTGATTGTAGATTAGAGTTGGATAGTCTTATGACTGACAAAACACAATCAGGAGAACTTAGAGCAAATTAACATGCAACTAGAGTTGTATTACCCCACAACTGTTAAGTGGAGAAATTTTTTTCTCCATAAAACAGAGGGAAAATGAAATGACATCTGAATACTTCCATCAGGACCTGCAAATAATAAATAGATTCATGGGGGTATCAGATACAGGGAACGGTGCGAATTACAGGAAGGTAGCTGTTTCTGTATTAATGGACGGACTCAATCAGACAGTAATTACAAACATTATTTTTCCGGATTGGAGAGGGGCCACAGTAGCTTGTCGTAGAGAGTGCGCGATTGAACACCATAAGAATATTGCTAGGCGTAGAGAACTGCAGGAGGAGAGGCACATAGCCAATATAGACCCCTAGACAGAGAAAACAAGCCACGTTATTAAACACACAGACGGGATCAAGGGACATATAGTAAGGAGTCACGAGCCATATAGAAAACACAGATTCGGTTAATGGGAAGAATGGAATAAATGCAACTTTACCCTTTTGACAGAACTTACTGGGGTTAGGAGGAGGTCCCTAAACTTCTGCCTCTTTCTCTAGCAGAAGTGACCTCTAATTAATTTAACAGAAGTTTTGTTAGAGATGGTATACATATAGCGTGCTCCCGCCCAGGAAGTACGAATTATGTTGGATACCCACGAAGACTAAGGTTGCATTTCGCTGTTCTAGATACATGTCCATCACAGGTAGAGGAAATTATCTCAAAGATACCGGGTTCCCTATGAATTTAGAATGGACAGGACACTGGATTGATGGCTGGGATAGTCCCAGTAGAGATATAACACACATAGATTTTTTTTTTTGGGGGGAGCAGACCGAATAGAGAATCATTCCCCTTAGTGCCCAATCCAGATGTCAAACTTTGTAAAATCTTCTTTGCCTCTACCAACTTATCTGTTACTAAACTCTATGTGATTTGTCTTCAAAGCTTCCTCTTCATCTCTTACGTCCACCGACAGGATTACAGTTCAGACGCCACAGGCCTACTCAGTCTTTCAGAGTTCTGCCCAAATCCAGTATATCTCACCAGCATAGGGACACCAGTATTAACGCAGTGTGCCTGGTCATGCACAAAGGGTGGAGAATGAGAATACTGGTGAAGGGAGACTGTGCATAGACACCGATATGCATGATGGCGTGACAGCCTGATGGTGAACGCAAATCTGAAAAATTTTCTTTTCATTATTTCCTTTCTCTATTCACTTTCCACACATGGTTTACTTCACACAACTGATAATACACAACAGTTAAACACATTAAAATGCAAGATTTATGTTCCCTACAGAAAGGCCGCTGACCCGGAGAGAACTCGTAACAAAGAGCAGAGTGTAGAGAACCTCGTATCACTGGAATGTCTGTTCCGGGAAGGTTGAGAGGCAGGACTGTTGAAGGGCATCCGAGCACAGATCTAGAACGGTTGTTGTATCATTCTTTGTTATCACCTCCCCCTGCATTTTCCTGTCTTTTCCCCTTCTTATTTTCCTCCTTTCCCTAAACGAAATGGATCGATCAAAAGAGACTGCGTTTAGGGTTCTATTAGTAATTCTAGTTTTGATCAAGACAGTTTGTTTTGGTGAGGGTCCCAGAGAGGTCGAGCAGGGATCTGGAATGGGTTCTGATAACGAGTATGAATTTGTAGAATCTCAGGAGCGGCACATCTCTCAAGTAAAGGCTAGCATCAGTAAGCGCTCTGGTAGTCAGGGAGCTCGGAGGCACTGTGAGGGGTTATTGTCTGATGAATATTGTATTTGTAGGAATTCTGAGAATATAGTTGAGGATGGGTGCATCCAGAGATGTCAGTCCAACCTTAATATCGACATGGACCGTCATCCGTTGAGTGATTACCACTCACTAGTGGGTAAGGTCTTAAACCAGACAGAATGCTGGGTGTGCTCACAAGTACCTCAAGGTCAGAGCAAGTCAGGATTAGTACCGTACCCTTTAGCAATAGATGAGGTACTCGAATTGCGGGGTGGGAGACCGGTGGACAAGAAATTCAATATCTCTAGGCCCCCTAGTTTGAAGCTCCACCAGTATCATGTAGACAGGTCCTTATTGTGTTTTAATATTTCCAATTACCGAAAACCGGGAAATTGGGAAGTGACGTGGAATAACCAGAAAATGAATTTTCACACAGAGCTGATAGGATACCCATAGACTCTGAACTTGTACGCCAAATAGCCAACAGTGGGAGGTATTTTCGGTATAGGTATACTCGTGGAAGCAAGACCATGTGGATTGGAAAAGTATCGCCAGGGTATTGTGCTCATATCATCCATCCTGATACTTGTACTGAGCAGATGGGAGAACTAGGGATTGGGTTTTTCACTTGGAAAGTTTGTAATATGGTGATGTTATATTTTGTCCCCTATGTTCTCCCAGATGATGCCTATTTCATATGTGGGAGGAAGGCGTACAAGTGGCTTGCCCCGAGCTCAGAGGGATTGTGTTATATTGGGAGAGTACTGCCAGAGGTCATGACCATAACCCATGATAAGATGAGAGATGTTCACCGCAGTGCTCAGGCTCCTTATACTCATACTCACTATGAACACATCGTCAAGAGACACCTCATAGATAGGACAGAGCACGCAGCCTCTGATTTGATCCACAAATCCACCGGGATTCAATTCCTTCTCGCATTAGACATCACCCGTACTGCCAGAGGAATTATAAATTATAGGTATATCCATGCGCTAGCGAACTTGATAGATAATATCACTGAGATGTATGACAACACCTTCAGGTATACGGGAAGGGAGTTACAAGCTTACAAGAAGGAACTGATCTAGCACAGGATGGTCCTTAATTATATCACGGCCGTGACAGGTGGGTACTGTGTCACTTTGGCAACTCAATATGGTGTGAAGTGCTGCACGTATATTACAAACAGCACTGATGACCCAACTGAGATTATCGATCAAAAGATGGACGATATCTTGCAGTTGAAGTGGGAGTTCCGGAGGAGACACAACCTTACCCTGATGGCTGTGGGTAATGAGCTGACCGGCTGGGTCTCATGGTTGAACCCACAAAATTGGTTCTCAGGATTAGGAGAGTGGGCTCAAAATGTTATTATGATTGTAGGGAAGTTTCTCCTTTGTATCCTGGGAGTCGTCATAATTATTGGCTTGATATTTAGGTGTGTTCGAATTCTGACGCGGCGCAAGCACGGCACAAAGTTGATGAGTCTCAGGAGCAAGGGTACTGTTATAGCAGCAGATTTAATTCATGACCCTTCCATAGAGACAGTGATATGATAAGGATTGCAAATGAATTTCATGGCCTGGTTCGTTCACCTGTTTTTCTTTTGTCTCCCCCTCTGCCCAGATACACCCATCCGGAAAAGACATCAGCCCTACCCAAGAATGTTTATGTAAATGTTTATGTGAATGTATTTTAGATATGTGTCTTATCTTCATCTCTACAACCTTCAGTTAACGACACACATAGTCGACAGGTGATATCCACATATACTAGCACTCACATATGTTCCCCCTCCATGTATCATCAACTAAATGTGCACCCCATTTGTTGGAACAAGAAGCCGAAAAGAGCTCGGTAGTGTTTGTTGGCCATTTACAGACCCTTAATACGGGATGAGAAGGATTTAATGTATACTTCGCAATACCTCAAAGCTTATTTAGAACATATACGGCACGATGATACATGCCCCACAGACATGGATTCATACATACATGCTTTTTACTATCCCACTAGGTCATACATTTCCTACCTACCACTCTCCCCTGACCATCCAAAACTTCTGTAGATATTGTGTAGATATTTTTCTGTTTAGTGATTAGATAGTGGCAGTTATTGGTGACTGCCAAAGGGTGGACTGTCAAAGTCGAAAAATATTGCAGTACACACATCACGTACGAACTACACACTGATGGCCTCCGCGCATGTACTTGTTCTGCTGTGCGTGCACATATTCGCAATTTGCGTATGGTCGCTCCCACGGTCGTGCGCATCAGTGCATGGTATGGGTATTTACGGTAGAGTTTGTGAACGCATGGAGAGCTATCAAAACACATTACATATTTAATCCAAATAGTGCACAATGTACACATAGTCCCCCTGCACCACACCAGAAAATAACAGTTTAAATGGTTTCAGAACAAAGGGATTCGCCTTTACAGAATAGGAGGGGACAGAACAAGGTCATAAGGTGGTGTTTGGTATCCAGCTGTAGGGTATTTTAAGGGAAACATTCCGGTGTTGGTTTGAGGAAGATCGCATGTTCCTGCGGATAGTTATGTGCAGGAGCAGAATATAGATATAAACTGTATTTACTTTACATTATGTATGCGGCGGGAATCCAGAGGAGACCACCCACAAGAGCAGTGAAAATAGACATCGCCCACCTATTCAAACAGACCTATGACCTCTCCTGTACTGTAAAAGTGCATTCCTGTGTCCAATGGACAAAGGGATTACAGTATCTATTGTATTGCTTTTGGAAGAAGTGTATAAAGAGAGCCTGCTTCTAGCCTGGTCAGACTCAAGGCTCACAACGTTATCTATCAGATGGCGGAGGACCAGACCGGGTAGCGCAAGCGAATCCACTCACGTATGTAACATTGACTGTAGCCATTTACTCTGTTATATTGTATTGTATTATTTGTATTGTAACCCCCTTTCAGCAATAATCCACTGTGGTGTCGGAACCCAGCGGTTAAATCACAATTGGTGTCGTGTCTTCATTGCCCTGCTAAGATTTAAAGTGTTTTATCATTGCATTGCATTACTGTGAAGGTTTAAAGTGTAATAGCATCACACTGCATTGCTGCATAAGGTTTAAAGTGTAATAGCATTACACTGCATTGCTGCATAAGGTTTAAAGTGTAATAGCATTGCATTGCATTACTGTAAAGGTTTAAAGTGTATCTCTGGGTGTGTGCGCGCTGTGTGTACTTTGTACCCCCAGCGCGGCATTTGTACGCTAAGTCCGTACAGTGATACGGGACTCCGTACGCAAACAGTGTATAAAGTACGCAGCGTGTGTACTAAGTTTAGCGGCCGCAGCGGCTCCATGGTAAAGTGTATTCTAAGTGTGTATAAGGTATAGCTTTCTTTCCTGTAAGATAATCGACATTATCAGGTTTAATGTAGTCTTTTCCTGTATGGCCATGCCCATTTTAAGTGAGCCCACGCCCATTTTAGCGAGGCCATGCCCCCTCGCCGGGAGCGCACATGCCTTTGCCGCTCTCAAAATAATTTTTCTATTGGGATGTGGGGGTGCATTTTCAATGTCTATGAGGAGATTGCGCATTTTTTACTGTTCGCACTGGGAGACAAATTGTCTAGCGACTGCCCTGACTTTAGGACTTTACTTAAAATGTACTATACTTAATTTACCATGTTATTTGTAAACACAATCCTATTTCCCTTGTCTTCCTCCTGCCTTCTTCTCTACCATCCCCCTTCCTTCCAACTCTCTTCTTCTCTTCCTCCTTTCTCTCTTTCTCCCTCTCTTCATCACATTTTTCCTGTTGTTTTTAACATATACATCTAAGCCTACTGTGATTTGGGGGTCTATGACCTCATAAAACAGTACAGCCACAACTAAAATGGAGATACACAGTTCTGCTTCCAGCAGAGCTAAATGCACACTGACTGAACAAGTATGCTTATAGTAGTTTCCAAATATGAAAGCAGAGACTGTGGTTACTACGCCCACAATCAGCTGCATTTTAAAAGGGTGTGGTATCATCATACAACCTGCACTATGCATATTCGATAGGACTCATTTCTATCATACCTGGTTTGGCAGTTACTGTAAAGTAAACATCAGCCGATTTCTTCACTGCTAGGCTGCCAATACAGAATGTGATTGCCATGGCACTGACATTATTGAGTGTGGCAGTAACTGTTCAGATGCAGTGGGTGTGTTGGCCATTGAAAAGGAAGAACTGGGAGATGTTGTGAAGCAGTCAGAGAGTGGCATCACAGACAGCTAAACCAGCTCCTGCAGCTGATAGGAATAGAACACAGTGCAACATAAAGGGGCCACAACATGACATCACAACATCACAAATGGGAGGTGACCAGACAGTGCAGGTCCTCCTCCACTTGGCACATGGAGGGGTGTTAATATGCCAGGTTGTCAAGCCACTTATGAGAGCTGGAGATATACATATACATCATACTTGCCTACTCTCCTGGATGCAGCCAGAGACACACAATTTTCTGCATATTCCCCAGCAGCCCCAGAAGAGTAGGCACCACTCCCGCATCCTGACCACTTCCTTGTGAGGCTGCCTGAACACAATGTAGCTGGTTGCACTTGGTATGGGTGGTCTTCAGTTTGCCGGCTGTCGGGATCCTGGCGCACAGTATACCGGCGCTGGAATCCCGACACCCGGCACACCGACACCTTTTCTCACTTTTGGGGGTCCACGACCCCCCCTGGAGGGAGAATAGATAGTGTGGTGCACATAGTGCGCCACCGTGCCCGCAAAGGGCTCATTTGCGCTCGCCCAGCTGTCGGTATGCCGGCAGTCAGGATTCTGGCGCTGATATGCTGGCTGCCGGGAGCCCGGCCGCCGGCATACCATACTAAACCCCCTGGTATTACCTATACTGGTTTCAAATTCATTATATTGCATCTGTAAGCACTAATATTCTGTTGCAAACAGCTGGAATTGAATTTTGACATCAGTGACCAGGCCATTATCATATGGTATTTTTGTAAGAAATCAAAGTTGTATCACACTGACCATTATTGCTTCACCCCTGATGAAGTTGACAATGACAAGAGATGTTGGGTGTTTAAAATCTGTGTCCACAACACTGCAAGCCACCTCTGTCACATGCTCGTATCCTAATGTTAGCGCAACAGAAAGAGTGTAATTTCCTTCTTCAGTTTAGTGGAAACAGATTCCTTGTCCATGGTGTATGTAAGCAATGTTGGTGATTTTTTTTAATTGAAAATATTTTTTTAATACATATCTGTAAGCTATTGATATATGATTTTGTATCGGATACGAAGTTTGAAGGAGGTGGTAGGAACACAGAAGAGAGATAGGAGAGATGGGAAAAATTTGGAGATGGGAAGAAGAAAGAGGGAGAGGGGAAGAACAGGGCGAAATGGGAGGAAAGAGGAGAGGCAGGAAGAGGACGGGGGAATGGGAGATAGACAGGGGAGATGGGAGGCTCCTTTTTAACAGCGGCTGGTAATATCTGCAGCCGTTTTGCTTAGGTGAAAAGGGAGAGTAGTCAGGAATGGGAAAGAAGAACAGGAGCAGACGTGAGGACCACAGAGGGGATGGGAGGAACACAGGGGGAATAACAGACAGAGACTATATATATATATATATATATATATAAAACACACACACACAGAATAAGCCCTTACGCTGTGCTGATTGGGTATAGTTCAAACCTTAGGAGGCACCCCTGTTAGCTGGAGTACAAAATAGAGATGCAAGTGTGAAAGGTTCCCAAGGGAGCTAATATAGTATTGATCAATATATGTCCAGATCCACCTTTAGGTCTTAACCTTTGACCTTTTTAAAAAAAATAAAAGTTAATGACAATTTTTCAAAAGATAAAAATGTATTTACACTATAAACAACATATAGACATTAAAAGTGACTCAAAGGGGTAAATTTACTAAGATGGGAATTCTATTTAGGATGTGATGTTGCCCATAGCAACCAATCAGATTCCAGGTATTATGTTCTAGAAGGTGCTAGATAAATGAGAAGTAAAATCTGATTGGTTGCTATGGGCAACATCCCATCTTAAATAGAACTCCCATCTTAGTAAATTTACCCCAAAGTATTTGTTTTGTCAATATTATAAATACAGACCACAATATGATCATATACCATTCATAAGACAATTACAGTGCTCATATTTGAATGTATTAGATAATTTTTTTGATTCATACTTTTTCAGAAATCGATTAGATCTGTAGATATGGTTCCAACTCTTTAATAAATCAATTAGATCTGTAGATAATAAATCAACGCGTTTCGTCCATAGGACTTCATCAGGGGTCTAATATCTAGATAGTGAATGGAAAATCAGTCTATATTAATTGATGAGACTAATTAGACTGATTTTCCATTCACTATCTAGATATTAGACCTCTGATACCCTGACAAAGCTTTTTGCGAAACGTACGTAGGACGGACCGGCTGGGCGTTCTACGTGTCTATTCAATGTCTAACTAATGTACATTTGAATCATTTATGCTCATCTTTGAAATTCAAAGCCATGTACGGCACGGCACATATGCTGGAATTACCAGCGCTATGCATTCTCATATAGTGTGTATATAACTACTAATCAAACCATTACATACCAAATATATTTATATGAATGTATGAGAAGTGGCAATTAGTGAGATATTTTTCTGACAATCTGATGGCACTTATATATTGGATGCCGAATGTATCTGTATGAGTGAATGAGCTAGTCACAAAATATCCACTAATAGAGTGAGCTGATGATATCCGTATATACTCATGGCTCATTTATACTGATATGTGATAATTTGGAGTGTGAGATATATATATATATATATATATATATGCTAAAACTAATGAGGAGGTGTCTTTCTGGATACAAAGCCCTTGTTAGCTGCCTATACCAATCAATACATATGTATTATAGATACTGAATAGTGATTAAAGGGTTATATCCATGCACCTCGGGCATAGAGCAAAGCTTTTTGCACACAATACTACTCCTAAGAAGTGGAAGTGACAATCAGCGGCTATATATTGACTTTGCTCTTTGCCCAGTCACCCATGTGAATAACCATTTACATGTGTATAAACCAAATAAATATCCAATACTGATTACAAGTGTATATTGTTTTCCCCATTCATTGGGTGTTATATATGTGGATATTGCTTTCCTTATATAGATATACTTCCTCATAGATACAGTACAAGCCGACCAATACAGAGAGTGGGATACTAACTAATATTTGGAAATGATATGATACCAACTATTATATATACATTATTATACCTATGATCTATCCCTGTATACCCCTACTGTCTGTGGATATTGAAATTCACACTAGATGAGCACCATTAGAAATTCATAGGGCAGCTCATCTTCATAATTACAACTTTTTTGAGTTTAAAAGGGGTTTATCATTGAAAATCGCATTGTTCCCAATTGCAGGTTGTGTAGATATATGCCTGATTACAAATGAAATAGGATGAATCAAAGTTATGATACTCCCATTATATTAATATTTGTGGAATATTAGATCCATAATTTTGAGAGGGTTTTTGGAGGACATATTTATATGTAAATGGAACATACCTGACACCGAGAGTGAGAGGTAAAATTATTTACATAACGGAAATCCTCTATAAGTGTACCAATGTGCCAGTGGTCATATTTTCACCGGCCACTATATATGAAAGACGGATGAAACACCAACAGGATAAAAGCTCTTAGAAATTTTGTTTATATAAAAAATCCTCATTCTTAAATAAAGAGCACACTGACTGCTTTGTGGTATTAATACGTCTGACACTATATGTGAGAGATAAACATAGCTTTCAAGGAATAGATACTTTTAATAACCTGCTATACTGTGGGGTGGATTAATCCTGTCTGTTTTAGGGATTTGACCATCTATCCAAAGAGGACATCTGACACTTTATGTGAGAGATGATTATATGGGGATATCTAGGTAAAACTCATTAAACCATCAATACATATAAGTATGTGCCAGTAATTCTGTGTTTATTTCTTGATAAAATCAATTGAGCATATTTATATTAACACATCACTGCTAACACGGGAACACACTGCACGGGATACTATTCCCCTGTAACTCTCTGGAAGGAAACCATCAGTCATTCTTGAGTATCTATCATACTAAAATCTGGGCAGTGAGCCACATTTTCTTAGATGTCTGAGCCGATAAAACAACATTGTAACACATTCATTTACTAGTCTGGGAGAATTAAAGAGCAACATTTGAGTTACATTATTATTATTATCTCAAGGAAATCCACAGGCAAACATTTGTATCATACTAAAGACATTATTGTAACACTGTCGAATTAGAATATATTACAAATCAGCTATATGTGACAGTATACATTGGTAATAAACACATAAAAAAGACGCCCAGCTGAGAGTTTTTAACATTTATTTTTCTATTTCTTTCTATTACATATAGTCTTGTCAATTCACACATTACTTTAAATATGTTTTTAATATTTTGCATCAGTTCATCCGAGTAGACCCGGATGAAATAGTAGAATTTTCTTCACAATTTTAAGGTCACAATAAAAGTTACTTTTTAAACCTGTGTGCACCGGAAACAGATCCTTTCTTTTCTTCTCTCTTCTTCGTTTCCAGTAGTTACATGATCTGTGCTAGCACCCCCTATCTGTATATTTATATGTTATATAAACTGACAATAGGGGTCTTCTTGACAAATAACCAATATTTGCAACCAAAGTAGAATCTATTTACATTTAGTCTCCTGTGCAACAATTTCCTCCTCCCCTTCCCTTCTAAATGAAACCACAAAAACCAGCAACTGCCGGTTCACAGGAACAGAGCTCAAGCTTTGCTTCCTCAAAGCCTTCAGAATGATGGTGGACCGCAATGCCTGGAAGACTGGCAGGTGGGAGCCCAACTAAAATTTTTCGGTCACATCTAGACAACATGCCAGGATCCCTGGGTCATAGATCTTATTTCCATGGGCTACAGACGGGAGTTCCAAAAGCTCCAACCTCACAGATTCTTCAAATCATGCTTGCCAGTTTCACAAGAGGCAAGTATAACTTTACAGCATGCCAACCAAAAACTGGTACAAACTCAGGTCATTGTTCCAGTTCTTCCTCATCTACAAAACAAGGGGTACTATCAGGGCTGGTGCAAGGTTTCTCAGCACCCTAGGCAAATAGTCAGCGCCCCCCCCCCCCCTGCCAGAACCCTTAGGTAAAGTTTAGGGATAGGATATTAGGGTTGTTTTAGCAGTTTGGGTTAAGGCAGAGGTTCCCAAACGCGGTCCTCAAGGCACCTAACAGTCCAGGTATTAGGTATATCCATGGCTCAGCACAGATGGCTAAATCAAATTGACTAAGGTGCTAATTAAATCACCTGTGGCCAAGCATGGATACATTTAAAACCAGGACCATTGGGGTGTCTTGAGGATCGTGTTTCGGAACCTCTGGGCTAAGGTGTTCAGATTAGGGGTTATTAGGAAGAGGTGTGTGTGTGTATATATGTATATATATACACATTTTCTCTACCACAGTCGCACCTTATCTGATTACTACCGGGCAAAACAAATACCACGGGGGTTCAGGGTCCATAATATACCAACGATTGGTCGATATAATACTATCTTTTGCAAGCGCTGGATATCAATACTCAATAAATGCTCCATGGACCTCATGTTGCTGGTCATTGAGGAATCCACGAGGGAGCTAAGATCAACAACAGAGAAGATCAGCGCATTTGAAAAAGAACATCTGACCACCATGACATCTGATAAGTCCATAGACTAGGTATCCAAATTACAGACCCAACTGGACGAATATAAAAATAACTTGGTGAAATACAAGAAAGAAAAACACAGGAAGGTGGTCACTGACTATGCTCAACACCGTGTTTACACCTGGCTTGGGCAGGGCAATCAGACCCGTGGACGTGGCCGGGTGCCGGTAACTCGAGAAGACCACAACGGGTCCGCTTCTCGAGCACCTCTGCAAGCGATAATGATGAAATTGGAGTTACAGGTACTGAAGCTAGACATACGTGACCCCTTTAGCGGCAAATACCCGGGCGGTGGCCTCCACCCGGGGAAGACCAAAACAAGACGGGGAGGCCAAACGAAGAGGCAGAACAGTGGGAAGGCCACCCAAGAACAGAGCCACTTAATCTTTAATCTGTCCTCATATACCCTTCAGGACTCTGAACAACGACTGCTCAGTAAGGGACTCACTTTTATTCCCACCAATTATATGGATCCATTTAAATGGAAGGTGGAATCGTTTAAATTGGCACACTCATTAAAAATTAAAGAACATTTCTTCAAACATCCCATGGTGAATACTGAACCAGCACTCCCTAGCCGCATCTCCAAACTGGGGAATCGTTCCAGATTTGACCCACAGTCCAACAACGCCACCCTGAAAACCTTTCATAGATTAATGGATGGCGCTACTGGAATTAGAGCACCAGCGGTGAAGCACAATTTGTCCAGTGATGAACGACAAGCATTGAAAAATCTACAACAGAGGACTGATATCATCATCAGGGCCGCCGATAAAGGCGGCTCAGTAGTTATTCAGGACACGTCCTCATATGTTACAGAATGTGATAGACTACTCAGTGACAGCAAGACATACTGTCGGCTTGATCATGACCCCACACCGGTCTTTAAACAGAAGCTTGATTTGCTATTGAAACGAGCGGTTGATGAGGGGTTGATATCACAAGTAATTTGTGACAAGTTATCCACAAAATGTCCAGTGGTGCCATTATTCTATACCCTGCCTAAGATCCACAAGGACGCACAGAGACCACCGGGGAGACCCATCATCTCTGCCCGGGGGTCTCTGTGCGAGCCAGTGGCTGTGTTTCTTGACACGTTCCTGCAGCCATGCATTCAAGCCACCTTTTCTTATTTAAAGGATACGAACATGTTGTTAGAGAGATTAGCAGGGTTGGGACTGGTCCCCAGTGAAACCACCATGGTGACGTTGGACGTGACCAGCCTCTACACATGCATCCCCCATGAGGCTGGGTTGGAGGCGGTTAGACGGCTGATCACGGGCAATGGCCTCTATTTGGGTCCTGACATTGATCTGTTTATTGAGTTGCTCACCTTCACATTGACACATAATTTCTTTTTGTTCAACGGGAAGTTTTACAGACAACTAACGGGCTGCTCGATGGGGTCCCCGGTGGCCCCATCGTTTGCCAATTGTTTCATGTGGGAGGTGGAGAGGGATTTGTTCTTTGTAGACGTGAGCATTTCAAGTAAAATTTTACTATATTTCCGCTACATTGACGACCTCCTGATCCTGTGGAATGATGACATACAAAAATTAATTGAGATCATTACGAAACATAATAACACTAATGATCCCATTAAATTGACCTGGGCATTGAGCAAAACTGACATCTGCTATCTAGATGTTCGGATTCAGCTGGTAGAGGGGCGGGTTGAGACAGCCCTTTATAAAAAACCCACGGATCGGAATACCGTGCTCCGGGCAGAGAGCTCCCACCCTAAAGCGATGATCCGCAGTTTGCCCTATTCTCAACTGCTTAGGGTTTGCAGGAATAATACTAATCCCACCGTACGTGAGGTGCAGCTTGAGGAGATGATATTGAAATTCAGTGAGAGAGGGTATGCATTACCAGAACTTAAAAAAGCACGAGATAGAGCTCTGAATAATTTTCAGAAACACACCAAGCAGCGCCATAAAATACTGCCCAGGGAGACTATTCCATGGGTGACGGAGTATAATGCCAATAGTCCTGCTCTGGTAAAGCAAGTCAGGGGTATGTGGCAAATGGTCACCACTGACCCCGACTTAAAATGTTTCCAAAATAGCAGACTCATGGCGAGCTTTGCGAGAGGGAAAAACTTGAAGGACCTAGTTGTCAAGACAGATATCACGGGCTTTGACGCCAAGAGTGCACCCAAGCATTTTTTAAGTAAGAAAAACGGTTGTTTCAAATGTCTGGGGTGCACGACTTGTTCATTCTTTTTAGTTGGCGAGACCTTTCCTCATCCACATACGGGCCAACGACTGAAAATTAGGTGGCCACTCACCTGCACTTCCCGATTCGTGGTCTACATAATAGTGTGCCCTTGTGGGCTCTATTATGTGGGCAAAACTGAATGCCAATTGAAGGTCCGATTAACCCAACATAGGTCTGCCATTCGGGCAGCCCTATTAGCAGGGACCAGTGACCAACCAGTGGCTAGGCATTTTGCCACACAGCATTTTGCCACACAGCTAGCTTGAGGTATAGGGCCATTGATCACGTTCCAGCGTCCATAAGGGGTGGTGACCGGGGGAAAAAATTGTTACAGCTAGAATCCAGGTGGATTTTTCGCCTGGATTGCCTAGCCCCCAGAGGACTAAATGAGTCCCTAGGACTAATCAATTTCCTCTAGGTCATCAAAGACACATTGAGTCCATACACTAATACACATTTTTAAAAAAATGTTCTTAACAAAAAATCAGCCCCTGCCAATGAGTTAGGTCCTAGTTTGAGAATACCCCGTGTAGTCTGATCACATGGTTCTAGTATAATCGTTACACTCGGTGGGGTAATTTATAGGAGAGTAGCTTATTGATAGCAATTATGGTTCTCCCATTAATAGAGCCATCCATGTCCTGTTACCCCCAGCGAATTTTGTTTCAGTTTATGAATTTGATACACGTGGGTGTTGATAATATACCAAGTCTATCTGCACTAGACTGAGTGTTGTAAAGCTGTTTTTAAACAATTTTAAAGAATTTCAATGTTTGGTGATGTTTATGTCTTATTGTGGTATGTTTGATTATTATATGCACGCTTTTATTGACACACTCTAGCTCCATGTGAGCACCTTTGAGAAGTGTGTCACTTTTTACACATGGTCAGTTTTTTAATGATAATGGATTCGGGCCGTGTTTTGTTTGTTTTCACAGTGCTCCCAGTGCGTTGCCATGGTGACCGGCGAAGCCTGAACGAATCACTTCCGGTCGGGCGGTGACGTCGAAGCCGGAAGTGTGGGCCGGGAGACGCCGAGACACGCCGTGGTCCACGCAGCTGGGAGTCGTGATGGTGGGGGTAAGTGGGGTCATTTTACAGTATTTATACACTGTGTTTTGCATTGTTGAATTGTCTGAGGAAGGGGATACGTCCCCGAAACGTTACCGGAGTGAAGTTTGTTTTCACTAAAAGCTACAAGTCTGTGAGTGCCACCTGATTTCTTCGGCTATATATATATACATATACATATACACACACACACACACACAAAGGTTGTAATTAATCGCGCACTGCTCCGAAAAAGGGTGCGTGGCCACTCAAAAGGGGGCATGCCCTTCAGTGTAGTTTACCACCCCTTATACACATTTTGCACCACAATAGTAGGACCCCTTATACTTTCAAGTACTGGTGCCCCTTTCACATTATACCACACAGTATGAGCCGCAAATCACATTATAACACACGGTATAAGCCGAAAATCACATTACAGCACACGGTATGAGTCGCAAATCACATTATAGCACATGGTATGAGCCGCAAATCACAATCTAGCACATGGTATGAGCCGAAAATCACATTATAGCACACAGTATGGGGCAAAATTCACATTAGAGCACACGGTATGAGGCGAAATTCACATTATAGCACATAATGAGCCAAAATTCACATTATAGCACACGGTATGAGGCGAAATTCGCATTAGAGCACACGGTATGAGGCAAAATTCACATTATAGCACATAATGAGCCAAAATTCACATTATAGCACACGGTTTGAGCCGAAATTCACATTAGAGCACACGGTATTAGCCGAAATTCACATTAGAGCACATGGTATGAGCCGAAATTCACATTAGAGCACACAGCATGAGTCGAAATTCACACTAGAGCACATGGTATGAGCCGAAATTCACATTAGAGCACACAGTATGAGCCGAAATTCACATTAGAGCACACGGTATTAGCCGAAATTCACATTAGAGCACACAATATGAGCCGAAATTCACATTAGAGCACATGGTATGAGCCGAAATTCACATTAGAGCACACAGTATGAGCCAAAATTCACATTATAGCACACAGTATGAGCCAAAATTCACATTATGCCACACACATAGCCACATATCTACATACTCACAGCCACATACAGTATACACACACACATATATACAAATACACACATATATACATCTACACACACACAGCCACATATATATATATATACACACACACACACACACACACACACACACACACACACACACACATATACAGTTACACAAACAGCCAAATATACACACACACAGCCACATTTACACACACACACACACACACACACACACACACACACACACATACACACACACACACACACACACACACGCACACACACACACACACACACACACACACTGTCCCCACCCTGACACTCTCCTCCATGAGTTCCCCTTTGCTCACCTGTTGCCAGGTAGCCGGGGTATCAGCATACATGAGCCAGGGCCGGGCAGCTGTGCTGTGGAGAGGGAGCCGGACACCCGAGTTGTCATCAGGAGAAAGCCGAAGCCGTCAGGGGCGTGGGAGCCAGAGCTAGGCAGCGGAGCTGTCAGGGGGGAAGGGGGGGGCGGGAGCTAGATCCTTGGCGTAATCATGCTGCATGCGGGAGCCGAACCTTGCAGCCGCACTTGTCAGGGGTCAGGGACGGGAGCCGGGCACTTTACTATTTAAAATCTGCTGCGTACTGGCAGCGAATCAGGAGCGGCTGCCACTGATTGGCTGCCGGTCCGCGGCATATTTTAAATAGTAGCACCGAGGTCAGCTTGATACGGTGGCGGACCGGCGGGGGACAGTGCTCGAAGAAGTGCCGGTCCACTTTAGGCACTGTATATATAATTGATACTGCGGCACTTGGAGTTGTTTATAGAGAGCAAAGTGTAGTCAAAAAAATTTACATCACATAGTCCTCCTCCCCCCCAGCCTAACCCTCCCCAGGTGTGCCTAACCCTGACCCTCCCCCCTACCCGCATCTTAATCCTAACCCTCCCCCCACAGTTTACACCTAACCGTCCCACACGGCCGTCACAGTGTTGGACGATGTGGCTCAATTCCGGCTGCACGGAGCAAACAGGTGCAGGCCAGGGAGAGCAGACGCTGGACGCTCCCAGGGAGCAGTGTATGGTGCGGCGCCCGCACGTCACTGCGCTGCTACTCACCTCTCGACAGGATGAGGTGGGGGGGGGCAGCCGGAGCTCCCGGTGAAGACAGCCACGAGGGTCACTTTCCCCGTACTGCCAGTTAGAAAAGTGTTGTAAATGGCAGGGGGATCTACCAGTGGTTGGGGAAGCCGCCCCCTGCCTCCTCCACGGGCTCCAGCAGCTTCTTTGTTGCCTCCTTAGCTGGTTTGTAGACCCGGCGCTGGCGTAGGGAGCAGTCTCAGATCATCTGATAGATACATGGTCATCAGCTCGGGAGGGTGGGGGGAAGTGAGCGACACAAGAGGGGAAAGTGGGGTAGCGGTTGCCTCACATCCCAAATGGTGAGCGCAGAGCAGTCAATTCCATCTCCTTCTTTTTTTTTGCTGCACTCAGCGCCGCCCTTCAAGTACTTCCGCCCATAGGCAGCTGCCTAAAGCTGCCTAATGGTGGCGCCGGCCCTGGGTACTATTCCAACTTGTTCATAGTACCGAAGCCGTACGGTTCGGTAAGACTGATTCTGAACCTCAAGTCTTTGAACCCGTACTTATAAGTGTTCAAATTCAAGATGGAGTCTCTGAGAGCGGTGATCTCAGGTCTGGATGAGTGGGAATTCCTAGTGTCTCTGGAAATCAAGGATGCGTACCTTCATACTCTGATCTGGCCGCCTCATCAGGCTTATCTCCGGTTTGCACTGCAGGACTGTCACTACCAGTTCCAGGCCCTGCCATTTGGTCTCTCCACGACACTGAGGGTGTTCACCAAGGTGATGGCAGAGATGATGTTTCTATTCCGCAAACAAGGAGTAAACATAATTCCGTACCTGGAAGATCTCCTGATAAAAGCGCCGTCCAGGGAAAGGTTGCTGGACAGCATTGCTCTCTCAACCAAACTTCTCCAGGATCACAGGTGGATTCTGAACCTTCCGAAATCTCACCTAGAGCCAACACGGAGACTCCCATTCCTGGGAATGATACTGGACACGGAGTCACAAAAGGTGTTCCTTCCATTGGAAAAGGCATTGGTAATCCAGTCGATGGTTCGGGATGTCCTGAAGCCAACCCGGGTGTTGGTGCATCTGTGCATTCGCCTTCTGGGGAAAATGGTGGCCTCTTACGAGGCGCTTCAGTACAGAAGGTTTCATGCGAGGCTCTTTCAGCTGGATCTGTTGGACAAATGGTCCGGATCGCATCTTCACATGCACCAGAGGATTTGTCTGTCGCCATAAACCAGAATCTCCCTTCTGTGGTGGTTACAGACTTCTCACCTCATCGAGGGTCGGAGGTTCGGGATTCAGAATTGGATTCTGCTAACCACAGATGCAAGCCTCAGAGGTTGGGGAGCAGTCACCCAGGGGATGCAGTTTCAAGGAAGATGGTCAAGTAAGGAAGTCGTCCATCAGGCCATTCAAGTCCAGTCGGACAATGTAACGACGGTAACGTACATAAACCGACAGGGCGGAACTAAAAGCAGAGCAGCAATGTCAGAGGTGTCAAAAATTCTCCTCTGGGCGGAAAAACACGCCAAGGCATTGTCGGCGATCTTCATTCCGGGAGTACACAACTGCGAAGCAGACTTCTTCAGCAGACACGACCTGCACCTGGGGAGTGGAGCCTTCATGCAGAAGTGTTCAGGTGATTGACACGACAGTGGGGATATCCACAAATCGACATGATGGCCTCTCGTCTCAACAAGAAGCTCAAGCGGTATTGTTCCAGGTCGAGAGACCCACAGGCAGTGGCGGTAGATGCTCTGACGACTCCATGGGTCTACCAGATGGTGTACGTGTTTCCTTCACTTTCTCTGATCCCAAGAATTCTAAAAAGAATAAGAGGGGAAAAGGTTCAAGCAAAACTCATTGCTCTGGACTGGCCAAGAAGGGCCCGGTACGCGGACCTTCTGGAGATGCTCCTCGAAGATCCGTGGCCTCTGCCTGTTCACGAGGATCTTCTGCAACAGGGCCCATTCGTCTATCAAGACTTACCGTGGCTATTTTTAATGGCATGGAGGTTGAACGGCTGATTCTAGCCAGGAGAGGGATTCCTAACAAGGTCATCCCGACTATGATCCAAGCCAGGAAAGGGGTAACGTCTAAATATTACCACCGTATATGGAAGAAGTATGTTTCTTGGTGTGAGAGCAAACAATATTCTGCAGTGGAATTTCAACTGAGACGTCTCCTGCTTTTTCTGCAGATGGAAGTGGATATGTGCATATGCCTAGGTTCCATTAAAGTCCAGATTTCAGCTTTGTCTATTTTCTTTCAGAAACAATTGGTTTCTCTCCCTGCGGTTCAGACATTCTTGAAAGGTGTTCTGCACATCCAGCCTCCCTTTGTGCCTCCCATGGCACCTTGGGATATCAATTTGGTGCTGCAGTCCCTCCAATCAGACTGGTTTGTACCTTACGTGGAAATACCTTATGTCACACTGTTGGCATTGGCCTCGGCAAGACGTGTGTCATGAGCTAGGGGCGTTATCTCACAAGAGTCCCTACTTAATTTTCCATGAGGACAGAGCTGAACTCAGAACTCGTCAGCAATTTCTTCTTAAGGTGGTGTCCGCTTTTCACATCAACCAACCTATTGTGGTTCCGGCTGTGTCAGACACCTCTGCTACAGTAGTTCAAAGTCTTTGGATGTTGTGAGGGCTTTAAAGGTGTATGTAAAGAGAACAGCTCGTCACAGAAAATCTGACTCCCTGTTCATTCTCTATGATCCCAATAAAATTGGGTGTCCTGCTGCAAAGCAGTCTATGGCACGCTGGATCAGGTCAGGAAGTTAGAGTTAGGGAATAGGCTGAGGGACGGAGGGTTAGGGAATAGGCTGAGGGGAGGGAGGGTTAGGGCATCCACCAACTTACAGTCACATGTAGTGTACACACGTGTGTGTGTGTGTGTGTGTGTGTATGAATAGCAGGACATGATAAATGGCATCAGCAGTGCCCAGTGTGATGTTACCAGGCAGCAGCAGGTAAAGCAGCCACTTACTTGAAGTACTGGGACAGAGGTTTCATCTCTCTCCCCAGCAGCATGTGTATGTGACTGTGGAACGTGTTGTAGTACTCTGCTGCCCCTCTGGCTGTATGTGGGCTGGCTGTCTCTGCTGCCCCTCTGGCTTTATGTGGGCTGGCTCTGCTGTCCCTCTGGCTTTATGTGGGCTGGCTGTCTCTGCTGCCCCTCTGGCTTTATGCGGGCTGGCTGTCTCTGCTGCCCCTCTGGCTTTATGCGGGCTGGCTGTCTCTGCTGCCCCTCTGGCTTTATGTGGGCTGGCTGTCTCTGCTGCCCCTCTGGCTTTATGCGGGCTGGCTGGCTCTGCTGTCCCTCTGGCTTTATGCAGGCTGGCTGGCTCTGCTGCCCCTCTGGCTTTATGTGGGCTGGCTGGCTCTGCTGTCCCTCTGGCTTTATGCGGGCTGGCTGGCTCTGCTGTCCCTCTGGCTTTATGTGGGCTGGCTGGCTCTGCTGTCCCTCTGGCTTTATGCGGGCTGGCTGGCTCTGCTGTCCCTCTGGCTTTATGTGGGTGGGCTGTCACTGCTGTCCCTCTGGCTTTATGCGGGCTGGCTGGCTCTGCTGTCCCTCTGGCTTTATGCGGGCTGGCTGGCTCTGCTGTCCCTCTGGCTTTATGCGGGCTGGCTGGCTCTGCTGTCCCTCTGGCTTTATGTGAGCTGGCTGGCTCTGCTGTCCCTCTGGCTTTATGCAGGCTGGCTGGCTCTGCTGCCCCTCTGGCTTTATGCGGGCTGGCTGGCTCTGCTGTCCCTCTGGCTTTATGTGGGCTGGCTGGCTCTGCTGCCTCTGCTTTCACCCTGCAGAGCTCTCGGCCGGCACTTGCACACCAGCAATCTTCTTCCCAGCAGTGCTTTGCAGGGGGGTGGGGACTCTGGGGAGAAGCTCTCTGTGATTGGCCAGGAGATCTCTCTTCTCTCTGCCCAGCTACTGCTGCTGTTACCTCTCTCATCCCATGCTAGAGCTAGGTGGGAGCAGATCCAGCAGGGAGGCCCTATAAAATGGAGGGCCCGGGGTACATGACCCCTGTGCCACCCCCTTAATCCAGCTCTGACCGCGAGGAAGATGGAGGAGAGGTTTTTGGCCAGATCTGTGACTCTATGACTGTGACTCCGCCCATCGCTGTGGCTCCGCCCACCGTTAGCCACACAGTCATATAGTGACAGATCTGGGCAATTATATAGGATATATATAGAATATTGTGTGTAATTTTAATAAATTTTTTATATTTTTAATTATCACAAGCCGTTCTGTTTTGTTCTTAAAACAGCTAGCGCTGGTATACATATATATATATTTTTCCTTTTTTTGTATACCTCTAAGGGAACTGACCCTACCTATACCGGCTGCTGTTGATTGCGCACCTGATACTACTCACCCATTGAATCACCATTGTACTGGATACTAAAATGCTTCTAGCAACACCATATCTTGCCAGCTCAGTGGGAATTCCGAGGAGGCAGCTGATCGTTAATGCTGCAAAATGCACCCCACTCCGAATCTGACCACCCAGCTGCCTGCTCCAGGTGACAGAGCTGGATGGAGTGTGGTCACTCAATATCTGGCCGATTCAGGGCTGGAAAGGACACCTTGAGCTCCCCACCGGAGATCGGACACCACAAGCTCGTGACCGTCCCCAGTGGCAACAGTAGGTCTCAGAGAGGATGAGGTGGTAAGGTGGGGGGGAGGGAGGAGAGATGTTTCCCTCCTCTGGCCGGAAAGCTTCTCTTTTTCATTGTCACTGCCTGTGGTTGGCCAGCGTACTTTAATGAGTCTCTCTGACTCATTATTAGTACTGCTGATGCCGACAGCTTTGGCCCCCTTCACTGCAGTGGGCCCTGGAGCAACACATCAACTGCATCGTCGGTAATTCCGTGCCTCAATGATTGCAGATCACTAGGTCAACTCGGTTTTTGACTAAATATTAAAATCTGTAAAATTGATATCCTCATATGGGTTCAGAATGAATTGCTGTAGCACGGGATCCCGGCGATGCCTGATTCTGATCACTGTAATGCTGACAGGGGTGAGTTAGGGCTGTTCTCTGCTCTCCCCTACCCCCTAACCCTCCATTCCCGCAGCCTAATCCTAATCTCCCCCCTTAGTGCCTGACCCCAAACCCCCCTGGAGGTGCCTAAACATAACCCTACCCTCCCTACCCCACAGCCTAACCCTCCCCGGGGGTACCTTACCCTAACCCTCCCTTACCCGCAGCCTAACCCAAAACCCTGTAGTCCTGGGTCAACTGCAACTGTCGATGGTTTCTGTGACTGGATAGACATTCTGTAGATGTATACGCAGATTTCCGATTACAGTGGTAGGCCTCTTTTCTCTTACGTCCTAGAGGATGCTGGGGTCCACATTAGTACCATGGGGTATAGACGGGCCCACCAGGAGCCATTGGCACTTTAAGAGTTTGAGAGTGTGGACTGGCTCCTCCCTCTATGCTCCTCCTACCAGACTCAATTTAGAAAATGTGCCCGGAGGAGCCGGTCACAGCTAGGGGAGCTCTACAGAGCTTTTCTAGAAAAGTTAATTTTTAGTTTATTATTTTACAGGGAGGCTGCTGGCAACAGCCTCCCTGCAGCGAGGGACTAAGGGGGGAGCAGTGTCCGCCCTGCGGGGTCTGAGCCACTCTCCGCTGACTGGACACTGAGGTCCAGAGGGTCTGATCGTTTTCCGCCACAGGGGACAGCTCGCCCCAGCAGCATGCCGCCAACCCCTTACAGAGCTGAAGAAGTGGTGAGTGAGACACTGACGCCCCTTACCAAGCGAGGGGCCGGTGTGAAGATGGCGGCAGATGGGAGGGAGCACAGTATTAACTGCACTCCTGGGAAGGCTCAGCGGCACATGGTGCGGCACTGTGAGGGGCGCCCTGGGCCAGCGCTTACCCCCTACACTGGTCCAGAAGCCTGTCGGGGTCCTCGGATCTTAGCCAGCACAATTTCCTCAGGCCAGTATAATTCACGAAGAGCGGGAAGACAGTGCCATTAAGGGGGCTGAGCTTCTCCTCAGAGCGTACCCAGCAGCGTTTCAGCGCCATTTTCCTGCCTGCACAGCGCTGAGAGGAAAAACAGGTCCCTCCACAGCAACTCCAGCTATCTGTACACGGTACCAGGGGGTTGTAGAAGGGAGGGGAGGCTGTATTAAGTTAAGACTGTGTGTCCTATTAAGGTGCACAGTCAGCACTGACAAGGGGTTTCTCTTTGCTAAAAGCGCTGTGTGTGGGTTGGCTCCAATCTCTGTGTCTCTCTTGCCATTCTTGGTGGGGAAACTCTGTCTGCCCTCACGTGGGCATTCCGAAGAAGGTCATTCCTACCCTGCTACAGGCTAGGAAAGGCGTAACGTTACCATCGTATTTGGAAGAAATATGTCTCTTGGTGTGAGTCCAAGACGTTTCCTACGGTGGAGTTTCAACCTGGACGGTTTCTCCTCTTCCTGCAAAAAGGAGTGGATATGGGCCTGAGGTTAGGGTCTGTGAAGGTCCAGATTTCGGCCCTGTCTATTTTCTTTCAGAAACAATTGGCTGCCCTCCCTGAGGTTCAGACTTTTTTGAAGGGAGTTCTTCATATCCAACCTCCCTTTGTACCGCCTATGGCGACTTGGGACCTTAACGTGGTGTTGCAGTTCCTCCAGTCGTATTGGTTTGAGCCTCTACAGGAGGTTTCTTACATGGAAGACGGTCACGTTGTTGGCCTTAGCTTCAGCTAGACGCGTGTCCGAATTTGGGGCTTTATCCTGTAAAAGCCCTTACTTGATCTTCCACGAAGATAGAGCTGAGCTCAGGACACGTCAGCAGTTTCTTCCGAAGGTTGTGTCAGCATTTCATATCAACCAACCTATTGTGGTGCCAGTGGGTACTGACTCCTCAATTACATCAAAGTCCTTGAATGTTGTAAGGGCTCTGAATATCTATGTGAAGAGAACTTCTCGTCACAGAAAGTCGGACTCTCTGTTTGTCCTATATGATCCCAAGAAAATTGGGTGTCCTGCTTCTAAGCAGACTATTTCTCTCTGGATTAGTTTCACTATCCAGCTTATTCTACGGCAGGACTGCCGTGTCCAAAATATGTTAAGGCCCACTCTACTCGTAAGGTGGGGTCTTCCTGGGCAGCTGCCCAGGGTGTCTCGGCAGTACAACTTTGTCGAGCTCAAACTTGGTCTGGGTCGAACACGTTTGCAAAGTTTTACAAGTTCGATACTTTGGCCTCTGATGATCTGAAGTTCAGTCAATCAGTTCCGCAGGAGCCTCCGCGCTCTCCCTCCCATTCTGGGAGCTTTGGTACATCCCCATGGTACTAATGCGGACCCCAGCATCCTCTAGGACGTAACAGAAAATAGGATTTTGTTACCTACCGGTAAATCCTTTTTCTTGTAGTCCGTAGAGGATGCTTGGCGTCCACCCAGCGCTTTTTTTCCCTGCATATGTTATTTGGTTCAGTACAACCTTGTTTAATTGAGTACTGCATTGTTTCAGCAGTTGCTGAGTGTTCAAGCTTCCTTGGCTTGACGTACCTTGTATGTGTGAGCTGGTACAAATCTCACCACTATCTGTGTATAATCCTTCTCTCGAAGATGTCCGACTCCTCGGGCACAGTTTCTAGACTGAGTCTGGTAGGAGGGGCATAGAGGGAGGAGCCAGCCCACACTCTCAAACTCTTAAAGTGCAAATGGCTCCTGGTGGACCCGTCTATACCCCATGGTACTAATGTGGACCCCAGCATCCTCTACGGACTACGAGAAACGGATTTACCGGTAGGTACGAAAGTCCTATTTTACCATTCAGGGTGGCTCTTCATATGCGATTATCAGCAGTTTTGATAAGATGATCGCAATTTCAGTCTCAATAGCAATCCAACCTGAATAAAGCCCAAAATCACAGAGTGGGGTCAATGACTGCTAAGGCGCATGGTGCGTAAAAGTCGCCAATGCTCTGCTGATTCCATAGCTGAAGAGTTCCGAACTTCCACTGGCATTAATGTATTAAGGAGCTTAATAGAATGGGTTTCCATGGCTGAGCAGCTGCATGCAAGCATCACATCACCAAGTCCAATGCCAAGCATCAGATAGAGTGGTGTTAAGCACACCGACACTGGACTGTGGGGCAGTAGAAACATGTTCTGTGGAGTGACTAATCACTCTTCTCTGTTTGGCAGTCAGATGGACAAGTCTGGGTTTCGCAGATGCCAGGAGAACGTTACCTGCCTGACTGCATTATGCCAACTGTAAAGTTTGGTGCAGGAGGGATAATGGTATTGGGCTGTTTTTCAGGGTTTGGGGGAGGCCCCTTTTCTCCATTGAAGGGCAATCATAATGCTTCAACATACCAAGACATTTTGGACAATACTATGCTTTCAACTTTGTGGCAACAGTTTGGGGAAGGCCCTTTTTTATTCCAACATTACTGTGTCCCAGTGCGCAAAGCAAGGACTATAAAGACATGGGGCCAGATGTATTAAGCATGGAAAAGTGATAAAGAAGTGATAAGTGGAAGGTGATAACACACCAGCCAGTCAGCTCCTAACTGTCATTTTTCAAACCCAGTCTGTAACTTGACAGCTAGGAGCTGATTGGCTGGTGCATTATCAACTTCCACTTATCACTTCTTTATCACTTCTCCAGGCTTAATTCATCAGTTTGTAAGAATTTGAATGGCCCATACAGAGGACTGACCTAAACCCCATCGAGCACCTTTGGGATGAACTGGAACAGAGATTGTGAGCCAGATCTGTCAGAAATCGGCGTTCAGTGGCATCTTACCAGCGTACTGGTGTGCAGGCCTCCGGAGATCACGGTCCCAGTCTGCAGCTGCATGAATGCTCTGTCCGCGGGCACGGTGCTCATTGTCATTGTGTACCCCTGAAGTCCATCTAGTGTGTACCCACCATCTGTTCAGCATGGGCGCCGCCATGATACTTGCGGTCAGCTGACCTGCAAACACCCAATCCTGCGCTGTGTCTGCACACATGATTCAAGCATCCAATGCCTGCTGACCAGGGGGTATAAATCCAAAACATCGGCTCAGTCTCATTGCCTTGAACAACGCGTCACATCCAGTGTACAGCGTCTCCTGGCTTCAGTCTCCTGTTTCCAGTAATTTCCTTGCTCCAGTGTCTCCTTGGAACTACAGGCTCCAGCCGTCCTGCTCTGCTACAACTCCCTAAAATATACCACCAAATAGAAAACCACAGCACTCGCCACCCCAGAAGCGGGGTGCAGTATCCGCACTCGCCACTAATAGGGTGGGGTGCATGTAGCCCATGGCCACCTACTCAAAAATATAGAAACAAAAAGTACAGCACTCACCAAAATGAGCTCACTTACCGTCACAACATCAATGGATAAATTAATAAATTATGGGCGGTTAGTTAGTGAATTGGCCAATGCACGGAAGCCTGCATACCGCTCCAAGGTACCCCACCTTCATGCAGGTCCTACACTATCACCAAATCATAAAAATTAAAACCTGGCAACTGTATCACATAATATAACTGCAAATATGCCCACTTGGTGTAAGGTGTACCTGCCATGAACTGCATGGCTTTTAAAAGGTACACTAGTCACCTGACACTGGCTGATAAATTACTAAAGGGCAGCTGACACAGGTTTAAGATAATTGGGGTGCATGAACAAAGTTTGTGGCCACAGTTAATGAGTTAACCAAGGATTAACCCTGAAATATACCAGCAAATAGAAAACCACAGCACTCGCCACCCAAGAAGCGGGGTGCAGTATCCACACTCACCACTAATAGGGTGGGGTGCATGTATCCCATGGCCACCTACTCAAAAATATAGAAACAAAAAGTACAACACTCACCAAAATTAGCTCACTTATCGTCACAACATCAATGGATAAATGAATAAATGATGGGGGTTTAGTTAGTGAATTGGCCAATGCACGGAAGCCTGCATACCGCTCGCCAAGGTACCCCACCTTCATGCAGGTCCTACACTATCACCAAATCATAAAAATTAAAACCTGGCAACTGTATCACATAATATAACTGCAAATATGCCCACTTGGTGTAAGGTGTACCTGCCATGAACTGCATGGCTTTTAAAAGGTACACTAGTCACCTGACACTGGCTGATAAATTACTAAAGGGCAGCTGACACAGGTTTAGGATAATCGGGGTGCATGAACAAAGTTTGTGGCCACAGTTAATGAGTTAACCAAGGATTAACCCTGAAATATACCAACAAATAGAAAACCACAGCACTCGCCACCCCAGAAGCGGGGTGCAGTATCCACACTCGCCACTAATAGGGTGGGGTGCATGTAGCCCATGGCCACCTACTCAAAAATATAGAAGCGCTTTTTGTTTCATATATATATATATATATACATACATACACGAATACAAGAATACAAGGAACACCGCCCCATGAATCTTGTGTTTGCCCTGTGTATGACTGAGATACTGACACCTTTGCTTTTGGATGGTACACTGTGCACAAACTTTGTTTCGTGAACAAAATGATTCAAAATATTGTATAAAATGACCTTCAGTCTATGTGTATAAGGTGTATATGAAACAGAAATTAATTTTGTGCATGTACACAAACTTAGTTTCATGCAAAAAGCTATAAAAATATTGTATAAAATGACCTAAATACTGTGTGTATAAAGGCATACCGGCGTTCAGGATGTTGGCAGTCGAAACACCTACGCCGGAATCCCGACAATGGTCATAAAACCGGCGCTGGAACTCCAATACTGCTCACATTGCCGACGCCGGAATCCTGACTTTCGGTATCCCAAATAGAAGTATACTAGGGCTGGTTAGGGTTAGTCGCGCCTAGGTGCAGGCAGTATAGGGGAGGTTAGGGTTAGGCTGTGGGGGTATGTTTAAGGTTAGGCAGCGGGTATGGAGGGTTAGGATTAGGGTGGTAGGGGAAGAGGGTTACAATACTTACCTAGCAGGTGTCAGGATTCTGTGCGTCGGGATGCTTCTGTCGGTCTCCTGACTGCCGGCATCCCAAGCGCCAGCATCCCATACACAACCCGTGTATAAAGTGTATATGAAACATAAATTAATTTTGTTTATGCGCGCAAACTTTGTTTCATGCATAAAACTATAAAAATATTGTATAAAATTACCTAAACACCATGTGTATAAGGTGTACATGAAACATAAATGCAGTTCATTTTTAGACATGGGTCCCATTCCCAAGATATCTCATTATGGTATGCGGATATGGGAGACTCAACCTGTATATAAAAAGAAATAGTGGCTACACAGGCTATTTGTGCACCCATGGAACTGTCTTGGACGTTACCTATACTATATTTATAGATTTGTTCAGTTCAATTATAGAAAATTACCATTTGCAAGAGAATATATTGATTGACTTGAGCTACACTGAATAATTGCTAAATGAACTAAACAACTTAAGCCATTAAATCGTTAAACTAGTGACTTATGGTGGAAAACAAGTATCTATTAAAGGTATTTCTAGCTAGTAGTTTGTAATTGTAGCCACTGTAGCTGCATAGAGCTACAAAAATGCTTGTCGTGGGCTCTGATAATGAATTTCTATTACAAATCTATAATGCATATTTTTCTTCACAATTATGAGGGTACAAAGACACAATGGGGTTCAGTTCAATTAGGTGGGAGGGAGCCAGCTGCAACAACACAGAAACCCGACAACATCACCTCAACTCACCCCCTTCGCAGCCTGATCTTGCCAGGACTTGCAGATTTTTGTACTCTGCCCTAAAGGACTGTGAACTTAAATGGGTGCGTCTGGAGCCACCATAAGTGTGACATACAGCGGGGGATGCGGTCAGGATGCCGGCAGTCGGGATGCCGTCGCTTGAAATCTCGGAGTGGAAATCCTGGCACACAAGCAAAATGCAGGCACCAAAAATCCGACATCACTTGGAATGCTGACGCTGGAATCCCAACTGACGACATCCCGAACATAAGTATGCCGGTGTCGCCTTAGTTATGGACGCATGGAGGGGGAAGTTAGGTTTTGTCTGTGGTGGAGGGAGGGTTAGGTTTAGGCTGCACGCAGGGGGGGGGGGGGGGTAGGGTTAGGCGACCCCCAGGTAGGGTTGGGGATAGGCTGTGGGGGAGAGAGGGTAAGGTTTAGGCTGTGGGGAGGGGTAGGTTTAGGCACCATCGGGAAGGATTAGGGTTAGGCTGTGGGGGAGAGAGGGTAAGGTTTAGGCTGTGGGGAGGGGTAGGTTTAGGCACCATCGGGGAGGAATAAGGTTAGGCTGCGGGGGAGAGCGGGTAAGGTTTAGGATGCACGCAGGGTGGTAGGGTTAGGCAACCCCCAGGTAGGATTAGGCTGTGGGGGAGAGAGGATAAGGTTTAGGCTGTGGGGATGGGTAGGTTTAGGCACCATCGGGGAGGATTAGGGTTAGGCTGACCACAAATATTCTCATTAATCCCTGGATCTGAAGGTTTTCTTTACGTGTTGAAAGATTAGACAAATACTGACCACTGATTAACAGGTGACTCTAACTGATGTACTTACAGATTACAGGAGTTTGTATTTGTCCCTCCACGGCACACAGAGATGAACCAGTATATGATGATTTTCTGGGTTTTCAGCTAGAGATAAGTCTATTTTCCTGCATAAGTCTTCAGTGTCACTCTCATCCAGCAAACTTTGGTAATATTCCAAGGATATTGCTCCCAACTCAACCAGGGATTCCAGATATATTTTTAATTTACCAGAAGTAAAGCCTAAAACAGTGTTCCTTATAAAAGGCAGAATTTCTTTAAATGAATTCATACCTGCAAATAATTGTCAGAAAGTTAATACAGGTTGAGTATCCCATATCCAAATATTCCGAAATACGGAATATTCCGAAATACGGACTTTTTTGAGTGAGAGTGAGATAGTGAAACCTGTTTTTTGATGGCTCAATGTACACAAACTTTGTTAAATACACAAAGTTATTGAAAATATTGTATTAAATGACCTTCAGGCTGTGTGTATAAGGTGTATATGAAACATAAATGAATTGTGTGAATGTACACACACTTTGTTTAATGCACAAAGTTATAAAAAATATTGGCTAAAATTAGCTTCAGTCTGTGTGTATAAAGTGTATATGGAACATAAATGCATTCTGTGCTTAGATTTAGGTCCCATCACCATGATATCTCATTATGGTATGCAATTATTCCAAAATATGTAAAAATCCCAAATCCAAAATACCTCTGGTCCCAAGCATTTTGGATAAGGGATACTCAACCTGTATTTCACATGAAGAAACAATATACCCACTATATTCTTTGTAGATGTTTCCTCATTATTCTTAAAACAGCCAATAGATATTCTGACAGATATTTAAAAAAAAAGGAAAACATTTCTTATAAGGGAACTATTTGGTTCCTGATTATGTGCAGAAGTGGTTACAGAGGCAATATAGAACTTTTTAAAATATAGACATAGAATCTGTGTAGATGTATGCTGTATGTGGATTCAATCACTGCTATCAAATTGTCCTACAAAGTGTTTTGTTATACAAGCAGTGCTGCAGTCATTATTCCGTATACACGCAGATATACTGAATAATTTTCCTGATTTAACTGGGGCAGACAGAGTAGTATTGTGTTGCCAGCAAAAGTCTAAAGACTGTATTGTATTGGCATCCAAATCTGGGTTGTGCGTAGTATTGCTACCAGAGATCTGGATTGTGCATTTACTGCCATCGGAAGTGTTGGGTCTTCTTTGTGTATCAACCAGAGATTTGGGTCTGAATTTTATATGCACCTGTGATTTTGGATATGCATCAGATAGCCATCAGAAAGTCTCATTCATTGAAACCCTCTGGTGTCATCACATGACTCACTTTGAGCTGGAATGCCAGGACTTCTACTGGTTTACAGAGTAGGATTTGCCCTAGCCAATAGAAGGATTTGAGCAGAGCGTGGTCATTCCTTATACAGGTTGAGTCTCCCTTATCCAAAATGCTTGGGACCAGAGGTATTTTGGATATGGGATTTTTCCGTATTTTGGAATAATTGCATAACATAATGAGATATCATGGTGATGGGACCTAAATCTAAGCACACAATGCATTTATGTTACATATACACCTTATATACACAGCCTGAAGGTCATTTTAGACAATATTTTTTATAACTTTGTGCATTAAACAAAGTGTGTGTATATTCACACAATTCATTTATGTTTCATATACACCTTATACACAAAGCCTGAAGGTCATTTAATACAATATTTTTAATAACTTTGTGTATTAAACAAAGTTTGTGTACATTGAACCATCAAAAAACAAAGGTTTCACTATCTCACTCTCACTAAAAAAAAGTCTGTATTTCGGAATATTCCGTATTTCGGAATATTTGGATATGGGATACTCAACCTGTAGCTTATTATCAATAAGGAGTTTTCTTGAAATCACTTATATTAATAGGCTAAAGGGGGGTACTGACGGGGGAGATGTGTGCTGAGCGATCTTAACACAGACCGCTCAGTACACATTTCTACCCCCCCCCCCCTGCTCAGCACAGCGCGATGTGCTGAGCGAGGGGACGGACGGACGGACGGGGGGCCGCTCACTTCACACAGCGGTGAATTGAGCGACCCGCTAGATTGAGTCTAGCACCAGCGATAGAGATGCGCGAGGTCGCGCATCGCTATCGCTGGAGGCATACACACGGCAGATCCGTGCTTAAAATCTAAGCAATCTAGTCAGATTGCTTAGATTTTAAATACGGATCTCTCCGTGTGTACCCCCCTTAACTCTGTGATTTGACAAACACATTGGAACTAATGTATACAAGCCTTATCTTATTCATATGGCAGAACAGGTTTATATACCATTTTTATATAAATGAAGATAAAAAGTTTTGTTTAAGAGGGTTTTTTTATTGTGTATTTTTCTAGTGTAATCATGATAGACCAAGATTATTAGAAGTCATAATACATACTCAAGGTCTTTCAGTGTGTCGCCAGCTAAACTAGCCTTTCTCTCTTTCAGTTCTTGCCTTATACTAGGGAGGCTGCACAATATAAATTCCAAATAACAATAGATTTCAATTAAAAATAAAATACTAAGTAGGGCCAAATGATCTAGGAAAAAAATTCTCCTGTACCATAATGACTGCAAAAATTGCATCAAAGTACTTTTTTCTGTGCAGGACAACTCCTACTCCTGGTTTAACGGATTTATGGGGAGATGTACTAAGCTGTGAAAAGAGTGGAGAAGTTGCACATGTCAACCAATCAGCATTGAAGTAACACTTATAATTTGCATACTATAAAATTGTACAGAGCAGCTGATTGGTTGCAAACCGGTGATTGCTGATCTGGCTACATTACAAGTGTGCTTAACAAGAAATGCATATTTAAGGTCTTGAAAGAGAATTTTGAGAATTCTCCTCCAATTGCCCTTTAGTACATTCAGATGATACTAAAATAAATATGAAAAGTGTCTGAAAACACCCTTTTTCACATTTTAGCAAAAATAATTTTGATAAATATGCCTGTATTCACATTATGACATACAGTGTCCCCGGTTCATATTATACCAAATCACAGTGCCAACCCGGTTCATATTATAACACACTAGAGTGCCTCCACTTCATATTTTGCCACATTACATTGCTTCATTTCATATTATGTAACATTATAATGCCCTTCAATTCATATTATACCACATTACAATGAGCAGGTCCAGAGGTGTAACTAGATATATTGTAGGCCCCAAGGCAAAGGTTTGTAAGGGCCCCAATGTACCACCCAATGGCGAAAAAGGTATATGACAGGGAAGGTGAGCCGCTGTCAGCTCTCTGCCTCTTAGCAGTTGCATTACCTGCACCTGTGGTAATAATCACATCCTTATCCTCTTATGTTGTAATTTGTGTTGTATAACCATTATCAAAGCCTGTAAAAACTGTATGTAATACTGTCTCAGTTGCATAAGCCACTACATTTCTGCTAAGAAGATTGGGATAAGGGGGCATGGCCAGGACATGAAATGCAGCAGTGAATGCATTAAACTGCCTGGTTAATTTAGACAATGCAGTCCTGATCATCACTGTAGTAGAAAGCCCTCAAAATTGTGATGGTTGGGAGGTATACAGCTAGAGCTTACAATTGAGTACACTCAGGGTGGCAGTTATAATGAACTAAAAGCCAACTACATGTTAAATAGAAAGGCTATACTAAAGCTGGGCACATGCCTATGCAGTTATTAGGCAGATCACCAGAGCTCTTTTGGATTCCAGTATCATCTGCATGTGGATGATACTCAAATCTACCTATTCTCCTCAGATTTGTCACTCTCTGTATTGGTATGTCTCACTGAATGCTTTTCTGCCATTTCATCTTAGATTTTATCTTGCCACCTCAAACTTAATATTTCAGAGCAGAATTAATTATATTCCACTGACTAATAGTAGTTACCAACCTGATATCTCTATCACTGTTGGGAACTCGACAATCAACCCTACCCCACAAGCTCGCTGCCTAGGTGTCATCCTTGACTCTGAACTGTTCTTTGTTCCCCACATTCAGTCCATCTCAAAATCATGTTACATGCATCTAAAAAATATATCCAAAATACAACCATACCTTACACAATACACTGCAAAAACTCTAATCCATGCTCTCTGTGAAGAAACCGGGTTCTAAATCACTCAGGCACGGTGGGAGATGAAAGACCAACAGTGGTTTATTGAACAGAATGGGTTATAAACAGCTCAGCACACTTCTGTAATCCAATGCCACACAATAATTCCCACCACAAACTCCTGACAGAACATTTCTTCTTAGTCTGGGAGCAAAGAATCTCTTCTTCAACTCTCTGGTTAGCTCTATTTATACCCCCAGAAGCTTCATATTGCAGGGGTGTGTGCGACTTCTTTGTTGTAGGATCTTACAGCATTGGAATACAATACATATTCTAATCAAGGTGATTACATCAGTCAGTGAGCCACTATGTCTGCTCAGCTCACTGTTGGACAATAGGGAGTAAACAAAAAGGGACAATGGTACCTTATATGACCCACCCTTTGGGTGTCCACTGTGCTGTTAGTAAACAATAGGAAACTAGGTCTAACATGAATACATTATCTAAAGGGTAACAGATAACATAACACAATTGCATATATTAACAATATTAATATTGATTTAAACACAATATTGGGTGAGAAAAAGGACAGGGAAATGATCGAAGGCGCCCACAAATGAAGAAACAGCGACAGTGGGATAAACCTTATGAGGAAATATAAAAATAAAGAATTTTTTACAATACGGTCTGGATTTCCCAAACAAAGTCCTTGGGTCAGTCGTAGCAGGTCAAATGTCCACGGGAAACATGCAAATGAAAGAAACACAAAAATTCCAATGGGTAATATTGCTGGAAAATTCTGTCTCGTGATGATCAGAAAAAGAGCCCTGGTGAATGAACTTGATAGAAGGGAGGACAGACTCTCACCACCAGTTCGATATCAAATGGAGCATACCGAAACTCACTCACTTTCACCAGGGCTCTTTTTCTGATCATCACGAGACAGAATTTTCCAGCAATATTAGCCATTGGAATTTTTGTGTTTCTTTCATTTGCATGTTTCCCGTGGACATTTGACCTGCTACGAGTGACGCAAGGACTGTGTTTGGGAAATCCAGACCGTACTGTAAATTTTTTTTATTTTTATCATATTTCCTCATAAGGTTTATCCCACTGTCGCTGTTTCTTCATTTGTGGGTGCCTTCGATCATTTCCCTGTCCTTTTCTCGTTTGTCTGTATTCACCTGAAGTTGGGCAGGTATTAAAGGTTCTGATTGGGCTGACCACATTATTTTAGTGCGCCAGAGTTCACCTCCATACTTTCTTTTTACAATATTGGGTGAGCAGCAATGGACATGATATGGAGAATGAACAAACAGATTAATTTAATGTATACGGATATGGGTATAAAAAGTACATATTTGACATGGGAAATGATGCATAGCTATATTAATTGTCACAGACCTCATTTCCTCACATTCCTCTCCCACTTTTTAGACCCAATGTCTTGGCAAGTTGTAGGTACAGTCCTAAATGTCCAAGCCAGGCTGTTGGGACAATCCAGTAAATCTTTTCTTGGGTTTGGTGAGAGGGTGATAGCAGTTCAGAAGTTCCCCCACCACTTTTAAGCCCTGTGCCTGGGCAGTACAAACTAGCTGGCACTATAACTCTACCTGGGTCAAAAGGACTGAGTGCCATGTTTCCTGAAGAGTCTAATGACCGGCCTTTTGGGTCTAATGGAATTATTATTAGCAACCCACAATTTTTCAGTCCTTCCCCAGATTCCCAATTATATGTCCCTGGTAGCAAATAACTCTGGGCCCAAAACATACTTGTAAATGCCTGTACCTCTCCCACCTGAGAAAAAGAAAATAGTGGGATGCTGGCTGAGAGCAGTTTCCCTCCTGGTGGTGCATTACGTCCCTCATCTTGGCACTTTAGGAGTGGTTATTTTATCTATGTGTCCCAAACATAAATTTGTCAGTTGCATAAGGATGGGCACATGCTGGCACTCGGCCATGGCTCCAGATACAGTGTGGGGCTTTCCTCCCCCCTCCCCGGATTGCATGCCAAAAATATGCCCAATGGCAGTAATATGTTGGGGGCTCTTGCCCTATTGCCAAAAGCAAATTGAATTTAGGCTGAAGGGATGTAGCAAAATCCAACAATTTGTCTCTTAAATCTTCCCCCTCAAAAGCCACTTCCACTGTTCCCTCAGGTAACTCCCCATGTGGCTGCAGAGAAGCTGACAGGACTGACTGATCCCTGTTCAGCTCTTCTCCCTCAAAAGCCAATTCCCTTTCCCCCAAACACAACACTATGAATGGCTCAGTAGCCACAACTGGTTGGTGCTAACCTGAAGGACTCCCTTGGAGGCTCTGTTGCTCGAGTGGTGGTAGGGTGACCATGGCGACTTCTTCCTCAATGTCTCGCTGGCACTCTGCAAATGTTTCTATATCCTCCAAGCCCACAAATGGCCAGTTGTAACATGGCTCAGGCTGGTCACAGAGTGTTTCACTGTAGCATTCCCCCTGGTAGAAGATAAGGGGTTGCAAGCAGTGCTTCATTGCATCCACTTGGTCAAGGTTGGCCTTCCCAAGTGTAACATACTGTCATGACTGAGGTTTTTGTGAACCCGGTGTAGTGAAGTCTGTGCGGGCGACTGGAGGATTATGTGAATACTACCACTGACCTGGTTTGGAAATGTTGTGGACTCGAGTATTCTTCCGATGACTGGGAAGAGGAACCGCGGCAGAGATGGCCGAATCTAGGCTCTCCTCATACAGGATTAGGTCGGCAGACAGGAAGCACGTGGGGGCGCTGAAGGTCTCCTGAAAGACAGAACTGGAAAGGCGCTGATGAATCAGTGAAGAATACCAGGTTCAACTGTGCTAAAGGGCACGGGGTGCTTGGAGACACTGAGGTGCTTGGAGACACTGAGGTGCTTGAGGACACTGAGGTGCTTGAGGACACTGAGGTGCTTGAGGACACTGAGGTGCTTGAGGATACTGAGGTGCTTGAGGATACTGAGGTGCTTGAGGACACTGAGGTGCTTGGGGACACTGAGGTGCTTGGGGACACTGAGGTGCTTGGGAACACTGAGGTGCGTAGAGGCACTGGGATGCGTGGAGGCACGGAGGTACTAAGGCACGGAGGTGCTGAGGCATGGAGGTACTGAGGCACGGAGGTGCTGGAAGCACGGAGGTACTGAGGCACGGAGGTGCTGGAAGCACGGAGGTACTGAGGCACGGAGGTGCTGGAAGCACGGAGGTACTGAGGCACGGAGGTGCTGGAAGCACGGAGGTACTGAGGCACGGAGGTGCTGGAAGAACGGAGGTACTGAGGCACGGAGATGCTGAGGCACGGAGGTACTGAGGCACGGAGGTGCTGGAAGCATGGAGGTACTGAGGCACGGAGGTACTGAGGTACGGAGGTGCTGGAAGCATGGAGGTGCTGAGGCACGAGGTACTGAGCTCTGGAGATCCCAACTACAACAGTAGTAAAACTGAAACACGACTTCTGTGGTTTTCAGTGGAGAACACGGAATTCAGTACTGTGCCTTTAAGACGAAACATTGCAGCTGTGCCTTTACATTGAGACTCAGGGAAAAATGATGAAATCAAATGGCAACACACAAGTAAACCAAACGGTAACAAGGGAACAGAGTTCCCACAGGAACTTAGGTACAAGGTTACCTTAAGGGAGCTCAGCATAAGACTCACACAAGGCTGTATGTGACATGAGGAACTGGCCCAGATTCCAACTCAGCCTCCTGATTTATACTTCCTGGTCCCTGATGATTGGTGGGCAGGATTAGGTGATGTAGAGAGTCTCAGGCTGGCAGAGGATTGGACAACTCTGGGTCAGGTGAAGTCACTGTCATGTGACTACTCTAGAGGAGGCTGTGAAGTGCAGCGAGGCCTAGCAGGCCGAGAGAACACTGAAGCCTGAACTTCAGATTACTGAATTCAGCCTCACACAGGAGATCACCACAGGTGGAGCTAATTAACTATTACCTCTCAGGCAGAGAACTCAGGAAAACTGACAAGCTGTTTAACTCCGTGAGTGAAAAGACACAGGATCCAGGACAGATGGCAGGGGTAAGTCACCAAATATAAAACCTACAGTCAGGATTGTGACAGTATCCCCCTCTTCAAGGGTGGACTCCGGACACCCATCTTGAATCTTAGAGGAACTTGAGAAATTCATACAGAAGAATTTAGGACCTTCGTTGATGCAGATTCCAAAGGTTTAGGACTAAATTCTTTAACTACAGCGTTACTGAAAGTCTGTAAGTCATGGAACACAGGATCATTACTCTCAAAGAGCATGTTGGCCCACTCCAAAGCTCTTCCTCTGAATGCCAGGAACAGATATCGAGTAACGTTGGAAAGAGTTACTGCACCTGAAGGATCAGACTCCATCCGAGAGAGAAATTGTTCAACCAGAGCGGCATATTGCAATAAATCTCCATCAAAGTAAATAGGTGGAAAACCATCAGACGAAAGCTTAGAGGATGAAACTGAAGAAAGCTTTGGCTGGACGAGTAGGACTGGATTGGATCCGAGGATACTTGGATTGGCTGGAGCCAAAGGAGACGGACCAGGCTGGTCCTGGAGTATTGCTGGACCGGCTGGAACCGGGACGGACTGACCAGGCGGAGCCTGGAGTATTGATGGACCGGCTGGAACCGGAACGGACTGGCCAAGCTGGGCCTGGAGTATTGCTGGACCGGCTGGAACCGGGACGGACTGACTAGGCGGAGCCTGGAGTATTGATGGACCGGCTGGAACCGGGACGGACTGACCAGGCGGAGCCTGGAGTATTGCTGGACCGGCTGGAACCGGGACGGACTGACCAGGCTGGGCCTGGAGTATTGCTGGACCGGCTGGAACCGGGACGGACTGACCAGGCTGGGCCTGGAGTATTGCTGGACCGGCTGGAACCGGGACGGGCTGAGCCCTTTCTTCACAGGGCTGAGCTGAGGCAAGAGCCCCCACTTCACGGGGCTGGGCTGAGGCAAGAGCCCCCACTTCACGGGGCTGGGCTGAGGCAAGAGCCCCCACTTCACGGGGCTGGGCTGAGGCAAGAGCCCCCTCTTCACGGGGCTGGGCTGAGGCAAGAGCCCCCTCTTCACGGGGCTGGGCTGAGGCAAGAGCCCCCTCTTCACGGGGCTGGGCTGAGGCAAGAGCCCCCTCTTCACGGGGCTGGGCAGCACTCTGTAGACTCTCTGGCTGGGCAGCACTCTGTAGACTCTCTGGCTGGGCAGCACTCTGTAGACTCTCTGGCTGGGCAGCACTCTGTAGACTCTCTGGCTGGGCAGCACTCTGTAGACTCTCTGGCTGGGCAGCACTCTGTAGAATCTCTGGCTGGGCAGCACTCTGTAGAATCTCTGGCTGGGCAGCACTCTGTAGAATCTCTGGCTGGGCAGCACTCTGTAGAATCTCTGGCTGGGCAGCACCCTGTAGACTCTCTGGGGCTGGGCGCTCTGAACCCCTCACTGGGGCTGGACGCTCTGAAGACGCCCCTCCTGGGGCTGGACGCTCTGAAGACGCCCCTCCTGGGGCTGGACGCTCTGAAGACGCCCCTCCTGGGGCTGGACGCTCTGAAGACGCCCCTCCTGGGGCTGTGGACACGGACTCCTCTGTGACTGTAAATGGCTTGAACATTCTTCTCTGGACACCCAACTTGGGAAAAGGTCTTTTAAACCACCGGACCCCAGTCATAAATTTGAGTCTCTCTCAGAAGAGTAGCCTTCTTGATACCCCCGTCAGCAGCAGATGGATCGGATACTGTGGATGACTTGTAGACATGAGCACTGTGATACTGAGATTTGTCACTATTACCTGGCTTGCGAAGAATACAGTCTTTAACAAAATGACCAGAATTTCCACAGTAAAGACAGAGATTAGCTCCTTACGCCGCTGACGTTCAGCTTCAGAGAGCTTGGGCCGTGGATAGCTCTGATGAAAAACTTTCCCTTGCGCAGAGGAAGAGACTCTATTAACTGAATGGGACAAAACAGGATCAACAACGTTGGTAGTATTCCTGAGGAGATCAGGCATCACAGAGAGAATACTAGGCAAAAGTTCTTGTAACTGTAGTAACATCTGGTAGAAAATCTGCAGTTGGTCAGGAGTCTTAGAGCAGAAGGTCATAGAATCTCTGGAGGACGAATTCCGCTGCAGACACTGTGCCAATCGATGCTGAGTCGACTCCAGACCTCCCAAGCGTCCTGCAATATTGCTTAGGAGGTCATGCGTCAGACAAACACTTTCGGCCGGGTCCATGTGGCCAGTTCCTACTGTCATGACTAAGGTTTTTGTGAACCCGGTGTAGTGAAGTCTGTGCGGGCGACTGGAGGATTATGTGAATACTACCACTGACCTGGTTTGGAAATGTTGTGGACTCGAGTATTCTTCCGATGACTGGGAAGAGGAACCGCGGCAGAGATGGCCGAATCTAGGCTCTCCTCATACAGGATTAGGTCGGCAGACAGGAAGCACGTGGGGGCGCTGAAGGTCTCCTGAAAGACAGAACTGGAAAGGCGCTGATGAATCAGTGAAGAATACCAGGTTCAACTGTGCTAAAGGGCACGGGGTGCTTGGAGACACTGAGGTGCTTGGAGACACTGAGGTGCTTGAGGACACTGAGGTGCTTGAGGACACTGAGGTGCTTGAGGACACTGAGGTGCTTGAGGATACTGAGGTGCTTGAGGACACTGAGGTGCTTGAGGATACTGAGGTGCTTGAGGATACTGAGGTGCTTGAGGACACTGAGGTGCTTGGGGACACTGAGGTGCTTGGGAGCACTGGGATGCGTGGAGGCACTGGGATGCGTGGAGGCACGGAGGTACTAAGGCACGGAGGTGCTGAGGCACGGAGGTGCTGGAAGCACGGAGGTACTGAGGCACGGAGGTGCTGGAAGCACGGAGGTACTGAGGCACGGAGGTGCTGGAAGCACGGAGGTACTGAGGCACGGAGGTGCTGGAAGCACGGAGGTACTGAGGCACGGAGGTGCTGGAAGAACGGAGGTACTGAGGCACGGAGATGCTGAGGCACGGAGGTACTGAGGCACGGAGGTGCTGGAAGCATGGAGGTACTGAGGCACGGAGGTACTGAGGCACGGAGGTACTGAGGCACGGAGGTGCTGGAAGCATGGAGGTGCTGAGGCACGAGGTACTGAGCTCTGGAGATCCCAACTACAACAGTAGTAAAACTGAAACACGACTTCTGTGGTTTTCAGTGGAGAACACGGAATTCAGTACTGTGCCTTTAAGACGAAACATTGCAGCTGTGCCTTTACATTGAGACTCAGGGAAAAATGATGAAATCAAATGGCAACACACAAGTAAACCAAACGGTAACAAGGGAACAGAGTTCCCACAGGAACTTAGGTACAAGGTTACCTTAAGGGAGCTCAGCATAAGACTCACACAAGGCTGTATGTGACATGAGGAACTGGCCCAGATTCCAACTCAGCCTCCTGATTTATACTTCCTGGTCCCTGATGATTGGTGGGCAGGATTAGGTGATGTAGAGAGTCTCAGGCTGGCAGAGGATTGGACAACTCTGGGTCAGGTGAAGTCACTGTCATGTGACTACTCTAGAGGAGGCTGTGAAGTGCAGCGAGGCCTAGCAGGCCGAGAGAACACTGAAGCCTGAACTTCAGATTACTGAATTCAGCCTCACACAGGAGATCACCACAGGTGGAGCTAATTAACTATTACCTCTCAGGCAGAGAACTCAGGAAAACTGACAAGCTGTTTAACTCTGTGAGTGAAAAGACACAGGATCCAGGACAGATGGCAGGGGTAAGTCACCAAATATAAAACCTACAGTCAGGATTGTGACACATACTGGACAGATGGTTCTTGTAACTCTCTCACCAAGCCCTCATCTTCCATCTCAACAAAGGGGAAGAAATAGTGCAGTTCCAACTTCCTCCTGGGGTGCCTGGATTGTGGTCACTGCTTTCTTCACTTCAATGCTAGCTTCCTTATGTATAGAACACTGGGTAGCTTCTTCCCTTAAGTACGGGAGAAGCTGTTGCAGATGGTGCCTTTCAGCATCCACCCTGTAACACTGGTCTCACCATGCTGGGGTATCCAGGGCCCCCCAATCCAATGCCACTTCTTCTGGCTCTGTCTGGGAAGACAATTTACTCTGGATTTGCCCTTCCGTCCCTGTACATTGTATTCTTTGTGCCATTTGGGACACTGTGGTGATCACTTCCTCCATGAATTCCACAAACGCTGGCTCCCCCAGCAGATTCCATGTGGCTGCTTCACTTCTGCAGTGCATGAACGCATTCCCCAGATGACACAATTTGTCCTGTATGCTGGATACTCTCCACCTGCTGATTACCCACTGAGCTTCATTACAGTAATCCCAAATATACTGCATCTTGGTAAATATAAATAACATATTCAGCTTCCCAGCCTGCCGATATGCTGACGAACTTCCATCCACAAGCTCCATTGCCCTGGTTCCATTACTGGTCCCCTCCGCTGGGTCCTGGACCATATCCTTCTCTTCCTCCTCATCACAAGGGTGTTCCAAGTCCCATTGAGCCAATTTTCCAATTAGGGACCCCTTAGTATCCACTGCATTGATTACAATTTTTCTTGCATTACACAGTTCTTGCAGGACACCCTTCTTCCTATGTTTGTAGCATTGTGCTGCTGCCTCCATTCTGCTGTAATATCTTGCTTCCATGCTTGTAACCTCAGTGACCCTCTTCTTGCCACCTAATGTGAAGAAACCGGGTTCCTAATCACTCAAGCACGGTGGGAGATGAAAAATCAACAGTGGTTTATTGAACAGAATGGGTTATAAACAGCTCAGCACACTTCTGTAATCCAATTCCACATGACAATTCCCACCACAAACTCCTGACAGGACATTACTTCTTAGTCTGGGAGCAGAGAATCTCTCCTTCAGCTCTCTGGTTAGCTCTATTTAAAATTATAACCCCAGAAGCTTTATATTGCAGGGGTATGTGCGACTTCTTTGTTGTAGGATCTTACAACATTGGAATACAATACATATTCTAATCAAGGTGATTACATCAGTCAGTGAGCCACCATGTCTTTTCAGCTCACTGTTGGAAAATAGGGAGTAAACAAAAAGGGACAGGTACCTTATGTGACTCAGCCTTTGAGGGTCCACTGTGCTGTTAGTAAACAATAGGAAACTAGGTCTAACATGAATACATTATCTAAAGGGTAACAGATAACATAACACAATTGCATATATTAACAATATTAATATTGATTTAAACACAATATTGGGTAAGCAGCAATGGACATGTTATGGAGAATGAACAAACCGGCAAATTTAATGTATATTGGTATACAAAGTACATATTTGACATGGGAAATGAGGCATAGCTATATTAATTGTCACAGACCTCGTTTCCTCACACTCTCATTATCTCCCTCATTGATTATTGCAATAGTCTTCTTATTGGTCTGACCAAAAAATCAATTCTGAATGCAGCTGCTAGACTAATCTTCCTCGCTAGACGTTCATTGACTGCAGATTCACTTTGTCAGTCCCTCCATTGGTTGCCTGTATTCTACCATATTCAAAATAAATACTTTTACTCACACACAAGGCCATTAACCAAACTACACCAACGTACATCTCTTTGCTTATCTCAAAATATCTCCCATCCCGGCCTCTTTACTCTTCAAAGATTTACATATCTCATCCACCCTTATTATTCACTCCAATTCATGATTGTAAGACATTCTGTGGGCTGCCACTACTCTGTGAAATGCTCTCCCATGCACAATAAGACTCTCCTCTAGTCTCTAAACATTCAAGTGTTCTCTGAAAACTCACCTCATGAAGCTTGTGAGCAGGGCCTTTCTACCTCTATGACTGTCTGTTATTACTCAGTTTTGTTTTAGCACTGTTGTTTCCAGTTGTAAAGTGCAATGGAATTATTTTCTGCACTATGTAAGAAACTGTTAATAAATAATATCGGCTGATCGACTCAATAATTGTAGAGGTGTGTATTCAGGAACATTCGTTGATAAATGGCTTCAAACGCTACTGCAGCATTTGGATCAGGAGGACACATCTTATGAGCTGCTTAATAATGTACATTACTGACCTCCTGATCTATAGTCATCTGCACAGTGGACATAATTCAGATGTGGTTGTTCTTGTGATTGCTGTTGCTATCTTTTGCCGTTCGTAATTGCGATTATATGCTAATATGGGCAGAAGCTAGCCTGAGCATAGAGACACCCACTGCTGTCTCATGATTTCTGTCTGACCGTGTATAAATGCAGAAACATCGATACCATCATCACAAATCAGGGTCATCAGGTTGAGTCTGAGTGCCTCTGAAGATGCGCAGGCTGAGCTGCTCTCTTGGGACGCCGAGGGATCTCCAGTAGCAAGTAAGAACATAAATGCTAATTTATGCACGCCCAGAAAATGCCATCTGAATGGCCATGACACGCATTCATTTACCTGACCACGTTACCACCCCATGCGCACTGCGGCTCAGACACATGCGCAATAAGAAACCAGTCCAATTTGCATAAAATAGCCACTTTGTCACCGCATCTGAAATAGGCCCAGTGTGTACCCAGCATTAATCCAAAAACTAATTTCTGATAGTTATAAAACCCTTTTTGTTTAAACCTTGTAAAAGAATAGTACACAGAGGCAGTTAATATATTACATGGCCACTTTTATTACTTTTTATATACAGTACATTTGTTAATATTGCTTGTTTGTTATATCTCTATAAATTGATTTTATTTTCTGCAATCACTTTAGTCCCAAAATGAATAACACAATCTGCACTCTGGAAACTTGGAAATGATCCTGCAAATGTAATAGAGAAATTGTTATACCCTTGGGTCATTGTCAAATCAGCATCACTAGCCATGTAATTTGTGGCATATGGAGCATTTAATAAGAACATAGTATTTGTGAGAGTGTGGGAAAGTTCATTACCATACAAGAATACTGTGAGTGTCAGTGTGGCAATACATTATTTAGTTGGTGTTTGAGTCACATCTTTAACAGGTAAAATCTTATTGGTTGCATTATATTTAGTACTTTCAACAACAATAGTGTTCTTGGTTTTTAGGGGACTTTTTTAAATGCGTGTGTTAAAAAATACTTGTCCTAGCAGATACTTAAAGCCTAAATGAATATTTAGATGTGGAAAGACTTCTCTGCAGCAGTTGTTATTTTTATGCCCTATAATAGAGCCCTAGTTCATTTTCTGAACCATAGTAGAGCCTTATTTAATGTTATGCCCCATACCAGTGCCCTACTTTCTTTTATGAATCACAGTAGTGCTTAAGTTCACCCTACAGTATGTCACATTTCAGAGCTGCCAGTACACATTATGCCGCACAGTACCCCCAATTCACATTATGAAATATAGTGCTTCCCATTCATATTGTGCCTCATTACAGTGCCCCGGTTCATACTATATAACATTAAAATGCCCTCCAATTCATATTATACCACACTACAATGAGCAGGTCCAGGGGCATACCTAGATATATTGCAGGCCCAAAGGAAAAAGTTTGAAAGGACCCCTATGTACCACCCAATGGCGAAAAATATATACAACACATGTAACTGTGACAGGGAAGGTGGCCCCTCTCAGCTCTGTGCCCCATAGCAGCCCGTGCACCTCTGGTAGCAACACCCTTGGGGGGTACATACGTAGAGATTTCTCCTAAGAGATGTGTGCTGAGTGATCTAGCACAGATCGCTCAGCACACATCTCTGGACGCCCAGCACACAGTGGTGAAGTGAGCGACTAGATCTGGCATGCATGCTGCCAAATCTATAGCCGGCGATAGTGACGTGCATGGCAGCGCATCACTGGCATCCCTACACAGAGCAATGTGTGCTTGTGTGCTTAATTTCTAAGCAATCTAGTCCGATTGCTTAGAAGTTAAGAGCACGTTGCTATGTGTGTACCCCACTTAAGCATTGTTGCAAGTGCAACATTGGAAATGATTCACTTGATCACAAATAAATAACTAATCATAATGTATAGACAGTTACGCATTAAGAAAATGCAAATATGCAAACGTTTGTTTGGTGAAATCTGGCGCATATCCAGCACTTTTTTATTTTCGTGAATTTAATGTCAAAAAATAGCTATAGTCAAAATTTCATTAAAACCTCCAGAAATGCTCTTATATAAATAGTTTCACTTTCAAAATCACCATCCCCAAAATACAATACACACTTCTACATTTTCCAATCCAACCTATTAGAATAAAGAACACAATGCTCACCAGAAAACAATAGGTGGTCATCAAAGAGCCAGTCCCCAGATCATCCTGCTTGCTTCACAGGGGAGGGAATCACCAGAGAACCAGTCCTGATGATAAGTATCACCTACCATCATTAAGAGCATTTTATTCACATTAGGGAAACCACATGCAATTTGACCCAAGCCACATGAGATATAGGGGGTTTCAAAGTACTGTACTGTGTTTTCAGACTCCAAATATAGTGGTGTGTAAGGAAAAAACTCTGGCAATGTGGGGCAGTGTGCAGCACTTTCAAAACCACACAAAACATTAATGTTTAGAAACATACTTTTAGACTATACTTAATTAGGGAATTCAATTAGCCACCGTAAATTACTGTCGTAATTATAAGTGCCATATTTTCATGGTTGCGATCACAAAAAAACATGGATCTAGGAGCTTATCCTAGATCCTGTGTGTTTTTGCATTAAAACGGGTAAATTCTTGTGTGAAAAAACATTCAGTTGAATTGCCTGAAGAAAAGAACTGGACAAAAAAAAAAAAAAATCGCAAAAATGCCCATTTTTTTTCTTCCAAAAATTGACCGCAGCTAATTGAATTCCCCCCATAGTTGTAAAGTTAGGAGTCTGAGAAAGTACATCAATAGGAACACAGTATAACATTGTGGATCCAGGGTAAGGAAAGCAAGCAAACATCATTGCTGTTGTTACACATTGATAGAATCAAAATAATTTTCCTGACTACAGGCATTAATAAAGTATACCTTCTTAACAGGGTCGGTGAAAGGTTTCTTGGCACCCTAGGCAAAACTTCAACTTACTCCGACCCCCCCCCCCCCCCATACCCACTCATCAATACCCATGAGCCCCTCGACTGAAAGTGCGGAGATGACGTCTTAGAAGTTCAAAAGCCACCGTCTGCATTAAGTTCAACAAGAATGCTTCTCTCATAGACATCCTTCATTTTTGATAGGCAGACTCAGTGGTGCCCCCAGATCCTGGTACGATAGGCAGCTGCCTAAAGCTTCCTAATGGTAGAGCTGGCTCTGCTTCCTAATGGGAAAATGCAGTCTAAATGTATTCTGATTTCTGATTTCCTCTGCCCTAAATTAGTAGAGCCCAGGGCCGATTAAGGGCCACATGGGCCTGGAGCTGAACATTTTTCAAGGGCCTATACTGAGATGGAGAGGAGCTGTGACCAGTGCTGTGTGAGTGTAGCCCGAGTTACGTGTGGGTGTACACCCTGTACACTACTGTATGTGCCCCTTACATAAACATAGAAAAATTTGATAATTTTGTGAGAAAACTACAAAAACAGTTGTAATACTTATGATTAATGATTGTTTGACCAGCTGTCATCATCCTGCTGCCAGCAAAATGGGCCTAATTTTATGTGAAGGACTGTAGCTGTAGCTCCATCTGCCCCATTGTTAATCTGGCCCAGGTAGAGCCACAGAGATCCAATGTCTCTAGGATAAGCTGCAGTTCTCATACGCGCACGCACTGGGGTTTTCAAGTACCTATTGTAGAATGGGGGGGAATAAGCTGGGTATACGGAGTGTAGAATAGAGGGGGGATAAGGTGGGTATAAGCATGGTGTTTGTAAGTAAGCTGTGTATGTAGGCTACTGCATGTATGTATTTACAGTGCTTCACTTTTTCCACATTTTGTTATTTAGCAGCCTTATTCCAAACTGGAATAAATTTATTTTTTCCCCCTCAAAATTCTACATACAATACCCCATTACCCCATAATGACAAAGTGAAAAAGTTTTTGAGATTTATTAAAATTAAAAAAACAAAGAAATCACATGTACATAAGTATTCACAGGTAAGCTTTAAACCAGGTAAGCACATTTTTTCCCTATGAAGCAGCAGTTGCCAGGTATCCAAAAAAATGTATGTGAACGTTAATGTGATAGAGTAGGACTTGCAGTGAAATGGGGTCCCGTGGAGTGGGCTGCAAGCTTACATGCATTGTACAATTCATAAACCAAAACCCTATTGTTTATCTAGTTGTATATTAAAGCATTAAGGTGAATGAAACTGCTAAGGAGAGTGCAGGGGTCTCTGTATATGCATGTATGTATGTATGTATGTATGTATGTATGCATGTATGTATGTATGTACTCTATCTCAGTGGCGTGCGGTAAGGTCAGAGGCTGGTTGATGCACTACAGCCATAATGTCCGCCGAATCTTGCCGATGACCCCTACCACCGCCGAGCCAATGCCCGCTACTGCCTCTGAGCCGATGCCTGCTGCCACCGCCAATGGCTTACAAACTTGCCCACCATCAACTGACCCAGCCCTCCGCCACTAATTTGCATCTCAATCCGATGCCGCCAATGCCCGCTGCCTGCCTGCTCATCATACTTGTGATATATTGTACATTTTTATAGAAAAAAAATAAAAATTAGTGTTTGGGAAGGGAGTGGGAGGAGGACATGAATGCAATTTTGTTGTCCAGGGCTTCCATTAATTAATTGAGAAGGGTCTGAATGGGTTAAAAAATGTAAAAAAATGCGTGAGGTCCCCCTTCCTAAGTATAACCAGCCTCGGGCTCTTTGAGCCGGTCCTGGTTGTTTAAATACTGGGAAAAAATTGGACAGGGGTTCCCCGTATTTAGACAACCAGTACCGGGCTCTTAGACCGGTCCTGGTTCCAAAAATATGGGGGACAAAAGATGTAGGGGTCCCCCGTATTTTTAAAACCAGCACCGGGCTCCACTAGCCAGGGACATAATGCCACAGGCGGGGGACACATTTATGAAGGTCCCTGCGGCCATGGCATTACCCCCCCAACTAGTCACCCCTGGCCGGGGTTCCCTGGAGGAGTGGGGACCGCTTAAATCAAGAGGTCCCCCCCCTCCAGGCACCAAAGGGCCAGGGGTGAAGCCCGAGGCTGCCCCCAGCACCCCTGGGCGGTGGGTGCCGGGCTGATAGCCATAAGTGTGTATAAAAAAGAATATTGTTTTTTGTTGTGGAACTACAAGGCCCAGCAAGCCTCCCCCGCTTGCTGGTACTTGGAGAACCTCAAGTACCAGCATGCAGGGAAATAACGGGCCCGCTGGTACCTGTAGTTCTACAACAACAAGAAATACCCAAATAAAAACACAACACACACAACGTGAAAGTAAAAATTTATTAAAACACACTCACACATACTTACCTACATCCCACGTCGGTCACGTCCACATGTCCATGTAGAATCCAGTAGGTGGTTCTTGTAAAAATGAGAGAGAGATTACTTACCTACATCCCACGCCGGTCACGTCCAGTTGTCCAGTAGAATCCAATAGGGCCGGTAACTGTAAAAATGAAAATTATACTTACAAACAAAGTAATCCACAGGAGGAGAGAGAGAGAGAGAGAGAGAGAGAGAGATGAATGAATATTATGCACTCGCTGACGCGGGAAGACGTTAGCACAGACAGGGGAGAGTGCTGCTGCTAGCTGGGATGATGGAGCAGGCGCCCCGATAGTTGTGAGCCTTGTAGCTATACCCCTAGTAGCTTTGCCCCCTGTAGCAGTGCCCCCAGTAGCAGTGCCCCGAGTAGTTGTGACCCCTGTAGTTGTGCTCCCAGTCGCTGTGCCCCCTGTAGCTTTGCCCCTTGTGGCTGTGCCCCCAGTAGTTGTGACCCCTGTAGCTGTGCCCATTGTAGCTGTGCCCCTTGTAGCAGTGCCCTGAGTAGTTGTGCCCCCAGTCACTGTGGCCCCTGTAGCTTTGCCCCCAGTCGCTGTGCCCCCAGTAGTTGTGACCCCAGTCGCTGTGCCCCTTGTAGCTTTGCCCCCAATAGCTGTGCCCCCTAGCTGTGCCCCGAGTAGTTGTGCCCCCTGTCGCTGTGCCCCCAGTAGCTGTGACCCCAGTCGCTGTGCACCCTGTAGCTTTGCCCCCAGTAGCTGTGACCCCAGTCGCTGTGCCTCTTGTAGCTTTGCCCCCAATAGCTGTGCCCCCTAGCTGTGCCCGAGTAGTTGTGCCCCCTGTTGCTGTGCCCCCAGTCGCTGTGCCCCCTGTAGCTTTGCCCCCAGTCGCTGTGCACCCTGTAGCTTTGCCCCCAGTAGCTGTGACCCCTGTAATTGTGCCCCCATTTGCTGTGCCCCTTGTAGTTGTGCCCCCAGTTGCTGTGCCCCTTGTAGTTGTGCCCCCCAGTTGCTGTGCCCCTTGTAGTTGTGCCCCTTGTAGTTGTGCTCCCCAGTTGCTGTGCCCCTTGTTGTTGTGCCCCCCAGTTGCTGTGCCCCCAGTTGCTGTGCCCCTTGTAGTTGTGCCCCCCAGTTGCTGTGCCCCTTGTAGTTGTGCCTTTTGCTGTGCCCCTTATAGTTGTGCCCCTGTTGCTGTGCCCCTTGTTGTTGTGCCCCCCAGTTGCTGTGCCCCTTATAGTTGTTCCCCTGTTGCTGTGCCCCTTGTTGTTGTGCCCCCTGTAGTTGTGCCCCCCAGTTGCTGTGCCCCTTGTAGTTGTGCCCCTTTTGCTGTGCCCCTTATAGTTGTGCACCTTATAGTTGTGCCCCTTATAGTTGTGCCCCCCAGTTGCTGTGCCCCTTGTTGTTGTGCTCCTGTTGCTCTGCCCCCAACACAAACACATAAAAAAACAAAAAAACACACACACATACTTACCGCTCCTGCAGCGCTGTCCTCCGTCTCCGTCCGCCGGCTCGTCTCTGCTGTACTATGGGAAAGACGTCATGACTCATGATGTCTCTCCCATAGTAGCGCCGCTCAGACACCAGGGGTCAATAATGACCTCTGGTGTCAGTCAGCGGCGCCGGCTGCAGCGGGCGCCCACACAGCCCACGGCGTCTGCTGCAGCTGGGAAGGGGGCTCGCTAGTGATTGGACAGCGGATCCAGCACTGGATCCGCTGGGCCAATCACATCTGGGGCACTGACAGGGGCGTGCATTCATCGGGGCTGAATGCACGCCCCTGTCATTGCGGCACCAGTATAGGTGCCGCTTCCCCATTCATTTTCAATGGGCTTTCACAGCCCATTGCTGCGCCCCGCCCCCTGCCCGCCCCCCGCTGCCCGGACTTTTAGTGTTAGCAGCGGGAGGCACCTTTCCCGCTGCCTCTCAGCTGTCCCTCACAAGCAGCCACAGGAGGGGAGAATTATTAAAATAATAAAAAAAGATATTTATAACAGACTGTGTTATAAATATCTTCTTTTTATTATTTTAATCATTATGACAGGGGAGGCACTGCCTCCCCTGCCTCCCCTGACTGCACGTCCCTGCTCTATCTATCTATCTATCTATCTATCTATCTATCTATCTATCTATCTATCTATCTGTCTGTCTGTCTGTCTGTCTGTCTGTCTGTCTGTCTGTCTGTCTATCTAAGGTTTCAAAATGTTTGTTATAAAAAAAAGGGTTTAATTAAAACCAATATTCATGCCATGCGGATATAGAGTGTTTAGGAGGTAAATCCAGCGTTTCTCTATTACTTTCAAAGCGTTTACTAGCCTTCCTCTCCAGTCTTGTTTAACCTTTTGGATTCCTGTAAACTTCAATCCTTTTAGGTTCTTGTTGTGGCATTCCAGAAAGTGTTGTGGGACACTATGCGTAGTTAATCTTCTTTTTATGTTGTATATGTGCTTTGCCACTCTTACTTTCATTTTTATTTTTATTTGACCTACATACTGAGTGCCACATGGGCATTCTAGTAGGTAGATCATGTGTTCACTATCACAGGTTATATGATTTTTTATTGCATATTTTTTATTTGTTTTATTTGATTGGAATTCTATTATTGGTTTTGTAGTTTCTATGTGGTTCTTACTAGAGATGAGCGCCGGAAATTTTTCGGGTTTTGTGTTTTGGTTTTGGGTTCGGTTCCGCGGCCGTGTTTTGGGTTCGACCGCGTTTTGGCAAAACCTCACCGAATTTTTTTTGTCGGATTCGGGTGTGTTTTGGATTCGGGTGTTTTTTTCAAAAAACCCTAAAAAACAGCTTAAATCATAGAATTTGGGGGTCATTTTGATCCCAAAGTATTATTAACCTCAAAAACCATAATTTCCACTCATTTTCAGTCTATTCTGAATACCTCACACCTCACAATATTATTTTTAGTCCTAAAATTTGCACCGAGGTCGCTGTGTGAGTAAGATAAGCGACCCTAGTGGCCGACACAAACACCGGGCCCATCTAGGAGTGGCACTGCAGTGTCACGCAGGATGTCCCTTCCAAAAAACCCTCCCCAAACAGCACATGACGCAAAGAAAAAAAGAGGCGCAATGAGGTAGCTGACTGTGTGAGTAAGATAAGCGACCCTAGTGGCCGACACAAACACCGGGCCCATCTAGGAGTGGCACTGCAGTGTCACGCAGGATGTCCCTTCCAAAAAACCCTCCCCAAACAGCACATGACGCAAAGAAAAAAAGAGGCGCAATGAGGTAGCTGACTGTGTGAGTAAGATAAGCGACCCTAGTGGCCGACACAAACACCGGGCCCATCTAGGAGTGGCACTGCAGTGTCACGCAGGATGTCCCTTCCAAAAAACCCTCCCCAAACAGCACATGACGCAAAGAAAAAAAGAGGCGCAATGAGGTAGCTGACTGTGTGAGTAAGATAAGCGACCCTAGTGGCCGACACAAACACCGGGCCCATCTAGGAGTGGCACTGCAGTGTCACGCAGGATGGCCCTTCCAAAAAACCCTCCCCAAACAGCACATGACGCAAAGAAAAAAAGAGGCGCAATGAGGTAGCTGACTGTGTGAGTAAGATAAGCGACCCTAGTGGCCGACACAAACACCGGGCCCATCTAGGAGTGGCACTGCAGTGTCACGCAGGATGGCCCTTCCAAAAAACCCTCCCCAAACAGCACATGACGCAAAGAAAAATAAAAGAAAAAAGAGGTGCAGGATGGAATTGTCCTTGGGCCCTCCCACCCACCCTTATGTTGTATAAACAAAACAGGACATGCACACTTTAACCAACCCATCATTTCAGTGACAGGGTCTGCCACACGACTGTGACTGATATGACGGGTTGGTTTGGACCCCCCCCAAAAAAGAAGCAATTAATCTCTCCTTGCACAAACTGGCTCTACAGAGGCAAGATGTCCACCTCATCATCATCCTCCGATATATCACCGTGTACATCCCCCTCCTCACAGATTATCAATTCGTCCCCACTGGAATCCACCATCTCAGCTCCCTGTGTACTTTGTGGAGGCAATTGCTGCTGGTCAATGTCTCCGCGGAGGAATTGATTATAATTCATTTTAATGAACATCATCTTCTCCACATTTTCTGGATGTAACCTCGTACGCCGATTGCTGACAAGGTGAGCGGCGGCACTAAACACTCTTTCGGAGTACACACTTGTGGGAGGGCAACTTAGGTAGAATAAAGCCAGTTTGTGCAAGGGCCTCCAAATTGCCTCTTTTTCCTGCCAGTATAAGTACGGACTGTGTGACGTGCCTACTTGGATGCGGTCACTCATATAATCCTCCACCATTCTTTCAATGTTGAGAGAATCATATGCAGTGACAGTAGACGACATGTCCGTAATCGTTGTCAGGTCCTTCAGTCCGGACCAGATGTCAGCATCAGCAGTCGCTCCAGACTGCCCTGCATCACCGCCAGCGGGTGGGCTCTGAATTCTGAGCCTTTTCCTCGCACCCCCAGTTGCGGGAGAATGTGAAGGAGGAGATGTTGACAGGTCGCGTTCCGCTTGACTTGACAATTTTCACACCAGCAGGTCTTTCAACCCCAGCAGACTTGTGTCTGCCGGAAAGAGAGATCCAAGGTAGGCTTTAAATCTAGGATCGAGCACGGTGGCCAAAATGTAGTGCTCTGATTTCAACAGATTGACCACCCGTGAATCCTTGTTAAGCGAATTAAGGGCTCCATCCACAAGTCCCACATGCCTAGCGGAATCGCTCCGTGTTAGCTCCTCCTTCAATGTCTCCAGCTTCTTCTGCAAAAGCCTGATGAGGGGAATGACCTGACTCAGGCTGGCAGTGTCTGAACTGACTTCACGTGTGGCAAGTTCAAAGGGCATCAGAACCTTGCACAACGTTGAAATCATTCTCCACTGCGCTTGAGACAGGTGCATTCCACCTCCTATATCGTGCTCAATTGTATAGGCTTGAATGGCCTTTTGCTGCTCCTCCAACCTCTGAAGCATATAGAGGGTTGAATTCCACCTCGTTACCACTTCTTGCTTCAGATGATGGCAGGGCAGGTTCAGTAGTTTTTGGTGGTGCTCCAGTCTTCTGTACGTGGTGCCTGTACGCCGAAAGTGTCCCGCAATTCTTCTGGCCACCGACAGCATCTCTTGCACGCCCCTGTCGTTTTTTAAAAAATTCTGCACCACCAAATTCAAGGTATGTGCAAAACATGGGACGTGCTGGAATTTGCCCATATTTAATGCACACACAATATTGCTGGCGTTGTCCGATGCCACAAATCCACAGGAGAGTCCAATTGGGGTAAGCCATTCCGCGATGATCTTCCTCAGTTGCCGTAAGAGGTTTTCAGCTGTGTGCGTATTCTGGAAACCGGTGATACAAAGCGTAGCCTGCCTAGGAAAGAGTTGGCGTTTGCGAGATGCTGCTACTGGTGCCGCCGCTGCTGTTCTTGCGGCGGGAGTCCATACATCTACCCAGTGGGCTGTCACAGTCATATAGTCCTGACCCTGCCCTGCTCCACTTGTCCACATGTCCGTGGTTAAGTGGACATTGGGTACAGCTGCATTTTTTAGGACACTGGTGACTCTTTTTCTGAGGTCTGTGTACATTTTCGGTATCGCCTGCCTAGAGAAATGGAACCTAGATGGTATTTGGTACCGGGGACACAGTACCTCCAACAAGTCTCTAGTTGGCTCTGCAGTAATGATGGATACCGGAACCACGTTTCTCACCACCCAGGATGCCAAGGCCTCAGTTATCCGCTTTGCAGTAGGATGACTGCTGTGATATTTCATCTTCCTCGCAAAGGACTGTTGGACAGTCAATTTCTTGGTGGAAGTAGTAAAAGTGGTCTTACGACTTCCCCTCTGGGATGACCATCGACTCCCAGCAGCAACAACAGCAGCGCCAGCAGCAGTAGGCGTTACACGCAAGGATGCATCGGAGGAATCCCAGGCAGGAGAGGAATCATCAGAATTGCCAGTGACATGGCCTGCAAGACTATTGGCATTCCTGGGGAAGGAGGAAATTGACACTGAGGGAGTTGGTGGGGTGGTTTGCGTGAGCTTGGTTACAAGAGGAAGGGATTTACTGGTCAGTGGATTGCTTCCGCTGTCGGCCAAAGTTTTTGAACTTGTCACTGACTTATTATGAATGCTCTGCAGGTGACGTATAAGGGAGGATGTTCCGAAGTGGTTAACGTCCTTACCCCTACTTATTACAGCTTGACAAAGGGAACACACGGCTTGACAAATGTTGTCCGCATTTCTGGTGAAATACTTCCACACCGAAGAGCTGATTTTTTTGGTATTTTCACCAGGCATGTCAACGGCCATATTCCTCCCACGGACAACAGGTGTCTCCCCGGGTGCCTGACTTAAACAAACCACCTCACCATCAGAATCCTCCTGGTCAATTTCCTCCCCAGCGCCAGCAACACCCATATCCTCCTCATCCTGGTGTACTTCAACACTGACATCTTCAATCTGACTATCAGGAACTGGACTGCGGGTGCTCCTTCCAGCACTTGCAGGGGGCGTGCAAATGGTGGAAGGCGCATGCTCTTCACGTCCAGTGTTGGGAAGGTCAGGCATCGCAACCGACACAATTGGACTCTCATTGTGGATTTGGGATTTCGAAGAACGCACAGTTCTTTGCTGTGCTTTTTCCAGCTTGAGTCTTTTCATTTTTCTAGCGAGAGGCTGAGTGCTTCCATCCTCATGTGAAGCTGAACCACTAGCCATGAACATAGGCCAGGGCCTCAGCCGTTCCTTGCCACTCCGTGTGGTAAATGGCATATTGGCAAGTTTACGCTTCTCCTCCGACAATTTTATTTTAGGTTTTGGAGTCCTTTTTTTACTGATATTTGGTGTTTTGGATTTGACATGCTCTGTACTATGACATTGGGCATCGGCCTTGGCAGACGACGTTGCTGGCATTTCATCGTCTCGGCCATGACTAGTGGCAGCAGCTTCAGCACGAGGTGGAAGTGGATCTTGATCTTTCCCTAATTTTGGAACCTCAACATTTTTGTTCTCCATATTTTAATAGGCACAACTAAAAGGCACCTCAGGTAAACAATGGAGATGGATGGATACTAGTATACAATTATGGATGGACTGCCGAGTGCCGACACAGAGGTAGCTACAGCCGTGGACTACCGTACTGTACTGTGTCTGCTGCTAATATAGACTGGTTGATAAAGAGATGTAGTATGTATGTATAAAGAAGAAAGAAAAAAAAACCACGGGTAGGTGGTATACAATTATGGACGGACTGCCGAGTGCCGACACAGAGGTAGCTACAGCCGTGGACTACCGTACTGTGTCTGCTGCTAATATAGACTGGTTGATAAAGAGATGTAGTATGTATGTATAAAGAAGAAAGAAAAAAAAAACACGGGTAGGTGGTATACAATTATGGACGGACTGCCGAGTGCCGACACAGAGGTAGCTACAGCCGTGGACTACCGTACTGTACTGTGTCTGCTGCTAATATAGACTGGATGATAATGAGATGTAGTATGTATAAAGAAGAAAGAAAAAAAAACCACGGGTAGGTGGTATACAATTATGGATGGACTGCCGAGTGCCGACACAGAGGTAGCTACAGCCGTGGACTACCGTACTGTGTCTGCTGCTAATATAGACTGGTTGATAAAGAGATGTAGTATGTATGTATAAAGAAGAAAGAAAAAAAAACCACGGGTAGGTGGTATACAATTATGGACGGACTGCCGAGTGCCGACACAGAGGTAGCTACAGCCGTGGACTACCGTACTGTACTGTGTCTGCTGCTAATATAGACTGGATGATAATGAGATGTAGTATGTATAAAGAAGAAAGAAAAAAAAACCACCACGGGTAGGTGGTATACAATTATGGACGGACTGCCGAGTGCCGACACAGAGGTAGCTACAGCCGTGGACTACCGTACTGTACTGTGTCTGCTGCTAATATAGACTGGATGATAATGAGATGTAGTATGTATAAAGAAGAAAGAAAAAAAAACCACGGGTAGGTGGTATACAATTATGGATGGACTGCCGAGTGCCGACACAGAGGTAGCTACAGCCGTGGACTACCGTACTGTACTGTGTCTGCTGCTAATATAGACTGGATGATAATGAGATGTAGTATGTATAAAGATGAAAAAAAAAACCACGGGTAGGTGGTATACAATTATGGATGGACTGCCAAGTGCCGACACAGAGGTAGCTACAGCCGTGGACTACCGTACTGTACTGTGTCTGCTGCTAATATAGACTGGATGCTAATGAGATGTAGTATGTATAAAGAAGAAAGAAAAAAAAAACCACGGGTAGGTGGTATACAATTATGGATGGACTGCCGAGTGCCGACACAGAGGTAGCTACAGCCGTGGACTACCGTACTGTACTGTGTCTGCTGCTAATATAGACTGGTTGATAATGAGATGTAGTATGTATAAAGAAGAAAGAAAAAAAAACCACGGGTAGGTGGTATACAATTCTGGATGGACTGCCGAGTGCCGACACAGAGGTAGCTACAGCCGTGGACTACTGTACTGTACTGTGTCTGCTGCTAATATAGACTGGATGATAATGAGATGTAGTATGTATAAAGAAGAAAAAAAAAAACCACGGGTAGGTGGTATACAATTATGGATGGACTGCCGAGTGCCGACACAGAGGTAGCTACAGCCGTGGACTACCGTACTGTACTGTGTCTGCTGCTAATATAGACTGGATGATAATGAGATGTAGTATGTATAAAGAAGAAAGAAAAAAAAACCACCACGGGTAGGTGGTATACAATTATGGACGGACTGCCGAGTGCCGACACAGAGGTAGCTACAGCCGTGGACTACCGTACTGTACTGTGTCTGCTGCTAATATAGACTGGATGATAATGAGATGTAGTATGTATAAAGAAGAAAGAAAAAAACACACGGGTAGGTGGTATACAATTATGGATGGACTGCCGAGTGCCGACACAGAGGTAGCTACAGCCGTGGACTACCGTACTGTACTGTGTCTGCTGCTAATATAGACTGGATGATAATGAGATGTAGTATGTATAAAGATGAAAAAAAAACCACGGGTAGGTGGTATACAATTATGGATGGACTGCCGAGTGCCGACACAGAGGTAGCTACAGCCGTGGACTACCGTACTGTACTGTGTCTGCTGCTAATATAGACTGGATGCTAATGAGATGTAGTATGTATAAAGAAGAAAGAAAAAAAAAACCACGGGTAGGTGGTATACAATTATGGATGGACTGCCGAGTGCCGACACAGAGGTAGCTACAGCCGTGGACTACCGTACTGTACTGTGTCTGCTGCTAATATAGACTGGTTGATAATGAGATGTAGTATGTATAAAGAAGAAAGAAAAAAAACCACGGGTAGGTGGTATACAATTCTGGATGGACTGCCGAGTGCCGACACAGAGGTAGCTACAGCCGTGGACTACCGTACTGTACTGTGTCTGCTGCTAATATAGACTGGATGATAATGAGATGTAGTATGTATAAAGAAGAAAAAAAAAACACGGGTAGGTGGTATACAATTATGGATGGACTGCCGAGTGCCGACACAGAGGTAGCTACAGCCGTGGACTACCGTACTGTACTGTGTCTGCTGCTAATATAGACTGGATGATAATGAGATGTAGTATGTATAAAGAAGAAAGAAAAAAAAAACCACGGGTAGGTGGTATACAATTATGGATGGACTGCCGAGTGCCGACACAGAGGTAGCTACAGCCGTGAACTACCGTACTGTGTCTGCTGCGACTGGATGATAAATAATGATATAAAAAATATATATATATCACTACTGCAGCCGGACAGGTATATATTATATAATGACGGACCTGCTGGACACTGTCTGTCAGCAGAATGAGTTTTTTATAGAATAAAAAAACACCACACAAGTCACACGACGAGTGTTTAACTTTTTCAGGCAATCACAATATAGTATACTATACTGGTGGTCAGTGTGGTCAGGTCACTGGTCAGTCACACTGGCAGTGGCACTCCTGCAGCAAAAGTGTGCACTGTTTAATTTTAATAATATGTACTCCTGGCTCCTGCTATAACCTATAACTGCTCCCCAGTCTCCCCCACAATTAAGCTGTGTGAGCACAGTCAGATATTATACATAGATGATGCAGCACACTGGGCTGAGCACAGATATGGTATGTGACTGAGTCACTGTGTATCGTTTTTTTCAGGCAGAGAACGGATTATATTAAATAAAACTGCACTGGTGGTCACTGGTCAGTGGTCAGTCACTAGTAAACTCTGCACTCTCTAGTACTCCTAAGCTCCAGTAAATCAAGTGTCTCTGTCTCAATCTCACTCTCTCTCTTCTAATCTAAATGGAGAGGACGCCAGCCACGTCCTCTCCCTATCAATCTCAATGCACGTGTGAAAATGGCGGCGACGCGCGGCTCCTTATATAGAATCCGAGTCTCGCGATAGAATCCGAGCCTCGCGAGAATCCGACAGCGTCATGATGACGTTCGGGCGCGCTCGGGTTAACCGAGCAAGGCGGGAAGATCCGAGTCGCTCGGATCCGTGTAAAAAAAGCTGAAGTTCGGGCGGGTTCGGATTCCGAGGAACCGAACCCGCTCATCTCTAGTTCTTACATCCTTTGCAATTTAGATAGAAATAAAAGCCTTTTTTGTGTGTGTCTTTAGATGTTTAAATGGGTTGGGGATGGAATCCCGGCGGCCGGGATCCCGGAGGTCAGTATACCGATACTGGGATCCCAGCCATCAGAATGCCGGCAGTGGGGCGAGCGATAGAAAGCCCCTTGTGGGCTCGATGTTCTCACCACGCTGCAGGCTCGGTGGCTCGCTGAGCTCGCCACAGGATCTATTCCCACTCTATGGGTGTCGTGGACACCCATGAGTGGGAATAGCCCTGGCGCAGCTGTCAGCATTCTCGGCAGTCGGAATCCCAGCGTAGGTATTCTGACCACCGGGATCCTGACCGCTGGGATATTAACTAAATCCCATTTAAATTGGTATATAACTTCTTGTTAGGTCTTGTTTCAAGATTCGTGCTGTTTTAAAGATAATTTGTGGGGCTGGAGGTAGCAATTTCCTTAGCTCTTCTTCTAGCTCAAGCGCATGCCAGTGTTTTCATAAAATTTCCACCGTTTTGTGGTTTCCATTATATTGGGTGATGAAAGTTCTGTTTGATTCCATTTTGTTCACTTGTTTTGGTTTGTATTGGATTAAATCTGTTAGCATGTTATTGCCGTTCACCTTCTTGAAGTGTGTTCTTCTCTCAATGTTGTTGTTCTTAACATAGATCTCAAGATCAAGGAATATCACCATGTATTTACTACTGTATATAGTGTCATGAAATTCTAGATTCAAGTTGTTTTGATTCATATATTTCATGAATTCCTTGAGAGTTTCTTGTGTTCCGCTCCATATAAAAAATATATATAGATTGTCTATATATAACGATGCCATCCTATCATATATTCTCTATAGATGTTATTCTGCCAGATGATTTCATGCTCTCAGTTTGCAATGAACAGATTTGCATAACTGGGAGCAAAGGACGTTCTCATTGCAGTTCGACTTTGTTGTAGGAAGAACTCTCCATTGTTCTAGAAGTAGCTGTGCTCTAGGCTGAATTCAACATTACTGAGGATGAAATTGATTTGTTTATTTGTCATATCGGATTGATTTGAAAGATAATGTTGGGTAGCTTTAATTCCCTCGTCATGACTTATGCAAGTGTATAAAGTTTTTATGTCATTTGTGCATAGTAAATATGTATCTTTCCATTGAAGATGTTCAAAAATCAACAAGATGTTCATAGTATCTTTTAGATAACTTTTTTGTAGTTCTATCATGGGTTGTAGATAGTCTATATATTTGGAAAAAATTTGATGTTATAGATCCAATACCGGATACTATAGGTCTTCTGGGAGGGTTTACTGCGTCTTTGTGTAACTTAGGAAAGTAGTAAAACGTGGGTATTTTTGGATTTTTGATAATGAAAAATCATATTTTTTATTGTATATAAGCCTAGTTCCAATCCTTCTTCCATGTCTCATTTCAGATAATTTTAAAATAAATCTGTTGGGTGAGATTGTAATATTTTTTATATGTATTGGTATCGGTCAGCAGTCTTTTGATCTCTTCTTCATATTTGATTTTGTCCAGAATTACGAACTCTCCGCCTTTGTTGGCCGTTTTATAACAATATTTTTGTTATTCTTTAAATAGTTCAGTCCTTTTCTTTCTTTTGATGTCATAGTCCATTTAGTTTAAATTTTTTCAGGTAATTTTCCTTCTCTACTAGTTTGTGGAAGCTTTCCATGTATGCCGCTTTCACATGGGTTGGTTGAACTTGGATGGTTGATATGTTGGTATTCTGTAGTGAAGCTGGTGGTCTGTCTTGTTAAGGGACTCTTTGAGAAATATTTTTAATACAAAGTTTCCGAATGAAATTCAGAGTATCAATAAAAAGATCAAATTTATTTATTGTGGAATGTGGAGCAAATTTTAGTCCTTTATTCAATACCGATAATTCTTCTTGTTCCAGTGTTCTACTGATTAGGTTAAAGATAGTGTTGTTTGCATCAGCTGATGAACTGGTGATTATCTTCCGATTTGGCCTTGTACACAAACCTGAATATTTGGGGGTCTGCGCATGTGTAGAATGGGTCCTGCAAGATTGCTCACAGTCCCCTCTTAACCGCAGCATGATTGAAATGCTCCTGCATTTGAGGGAAGGAGTAGGGGCCGTGACTGGCATGTCACCCTCATTTTGTAGGCGTTTCGAGCGTAAAGTCTGCGTCATCGGTTCCAGACTTCCTGGACTCGGCTGATTAATTATGATGGCCAGTCTGTGTAAACTTCGGCTTACCAATGGTCGCTATAGTTGCGATGTTTATTCGATACTGCGTCTTTAGACTCAGCACTCGGATCAAAGATGCTGGCAGTAGCTGTCTTAATTCCTACAGGTGCCTCCTGCTGCATTTGCATTTTATTTGTATGGTATTGTAACTGCTTTTTCCCTGCAGCTGTGTTATACCATACAAATCAGAATCAAGCCCTAAGTCTCTGGCTTTCAAATTATAATTATCATTCATTCTCATTCATGTTTCATTTAAGTTTTTGAAGTAAGAGGATGCTTTATTTCAAGTAACAAATATCTTTCTAAACTCCATACTTTTCATGTCACTATTACTCCAGTTTAGATTGAGCCTGAGGCAAAGCTAGTAGAACAATGGATTACTCATAAAATAGTGGGAACAAAAACTGCATATTTGTGCGCATACAGTATGTAGAGTTGTACACATCTTGAGATTAGTCCTTAAATGTATATATCAACACTCCTTTCCAATCCTGTTCTGCCTTCTGGTTGTTTGACTCAATGGGGTATATTTACTAAAGGTCAATTTTCATCTATTTCTATCGATTTTAAATCGATGACAATCCATCTAAATTGATGTTGTGTTTCAGGGGCTAAAATATACATTTACTGACATTTAAAAATCAATCTAAAAAATCATCTGTTAGTAAATGTGTGTTTTAGCCATGAAACACCATATTGATTTAGATAGATTTTGTGTGATTACAAATTGATAAAAATCAATTAAAAATATCCTTTAGTACCAATAAATCATCTCACTCTGCAATTGCGCATTGGTGTGCAATTACTGTCTGTGCACGCACAGTGTGAAATATATAAATAAATACCCCAGTCCAGGTGGCGTAGTAACAAAGCACTCATTCTGCATCAGCACCCATATTGTGACTTACTGGCCAAATTCCTGTGTGTGTGTGCATGCTGCGTGAGTGCATGCAAAAAGGCACAGTTAAAAAATAATATAATTTTTTTTGTGTGTTTATCCACTTCTGAATCTTATGGCTCTTCCCGTTTTTCCTCTTTACTGAGGTGAAGCAGGAAGCATTGACATCGAGATATAGTATCTTATCGGCTGCCGGAGAGGGGGAGTGAAACTTCCCCCTCCGGCAATCCCTGTCAGTGTCCACAACACATCAGCCTAGCGCAGATGTGCTGTGTCTCCCTGACCGGCCGGCTCCTGTGTGCTTGCGTGAGATTTCGCTATTATCGCAAATCTTCCATGCGCAGTCCGGAGCCAGCAACCACAGCAGCCACTATAGTGCCTGTCAATGGGGCAACGACAGCTGCAGCTGTCTAAATCAATAACTGCCGGTGTTGGAGTTTTCAGTGCCCCGAACATTGGCATGCTATTGTGGCACCCTGGAAAATTGTGTGTGTGCCCCTTTAAAAGTGTAAAGACAGTGTTTGAAGCTTGGAGAGTGTCATGCTGGAACAGCAGGGGTTAAGGATGAACCAGAGTCAGGTCATGTGTCGATGTGCTGGTTAGGTGGCGACTGCTGATTGGACAGAGAGTGAGAGAACAAGTGGAGCCTTGTGGGAAGAAGGAGTTGGAGAGAAGCCACTGTAGGAGCTGGACGTACTATGAGGAGCGTAGTGGGAGAAGCAGAGACAGAGCAAACCGGGTGGTCACACAAGGCGGTGGAGAGTAGCGCTGCAAAGCTGAAGCAGCGGGATGGTTCTGGGAGTGCAGAGAACTGGGATAAAGGGCATGAGACGGAGACTGCCAGGCCTATTGAGAGACATGGATGCCGCAGCCATCCTGTAAAGCTATAATCCGTTGAGACAGGTCCAGCCAGTAGGCAGAACTACAGGAAAGGTTCAGAGTGAGTACACAGAGACTGTTGGTGTTGTGGACTGCAAGCGGGCGAGTGCTAGGTCCAATTGTCCATTTGTCACACATACTGCGCACTACCACATAGAGAGAAGAGGTGTTATCAAGCCCTTAATAGAACATCCCATAGACTAGCCCATGTTTGAATACATGGACTCAATTTATAAGAAGAGCTTGAGAGAGAGATTGAGTTACCAGGACTCAATTTATAAGAAGAGCTTGAGAGAGACATTGAGTTGCTTTACGTTATTTGTCCAAGGAATAATTACTACAGAGAAAGCTGTATTGTTAGAGATCCTAAGATACCTTCGCTAATTACATCTTTTTTGCATAGTAAAACACAGTGACATTTCTACCCAGGATTTATAGTTATAAGTGTCATTACCCCATTGCAACACTGTGACGCTTCATCCCTTGTGCAACAAGAACAATGACACCATACCTGCATTGCATTACTGTGGCCCTGTCAGATATAAGAGCTCCAACGTAAAATTGCCAGTTACGACTCTTTAAACGCTTTAAGTGACAAATATGATATCCCCCAACCTGTTCTATAGGAATTTCTACAACTCCGCTCTTTTTTAAATTCCCTTCCAAAATCCAAGGTTATCCGCCAACTTACCCCTTTTGAACGACTCTGTGTCTACTCACCTATGCGACAGGGTATTATCTCTATATTGCATAGTTTGTTACGCTCCCTTAAATCAGCGGACATACTGCCGCATGAGAGTAAGTGGGAGCAGGATTTGGGCCCCCCACCTGGGGAGGATTCCTGGGAGGTCATTAGGTAGAATGTTGCCCAGTCCTCTATATCCACGCTAATTAAGGAAAACTTCTATAAAGTATATACCAGATGGTATCTGGTCCCGGCGACATTGCATAGGATCTTCCCTGGGTCCTCCCCACTGTGTTGGTGGGAGTGTGGTCAGACTGGCGACATCAAACACATCTGGTGGTCCTGCCCCAAAATTCGCTCCTTCTGGGTCCAAGTGGAGCTATTGATTGGTTCTGTTCTTGGCACCCAAGTCACACTGGGTCCCTGGACAGCATTGTTGGGCCTTCCTTTGTCTGAAATTAGTAGTCATGCGAATAGTCTTGTTCTCCACATTCTTCATGCAGCTAGATGTGTGCTAGCTAAGTGCTGGAAGAAGCCCACTATCCCGCCTATGAGCATGTTACTGTCCAAATTATGGTATATCTCCACGATGGAGAAAATTACAGCATCCTTGCGTGATAGATCGGATAAATATATGAGGATTTGGGAACCCTGGTTCGCTTATGCTAAAACCTCTATTGTCTGGGTGTGATACATTATGCTGCAGCCTCAATGGTTGAGTGTCAAACCCCACGAGTGTACCATGGATACCCTCCTTAGTGGCCTCTCCTTTCCTTACCACCCCCCCTTTTCCCCCCTATCCTCCTCTTTTCATCTCTGCTCTTTTCTTTCTTTTTCTCTTCTTGACTCGTAAAATTACAGAAAATCTGTTGTCGATATTCATTTAGTATTGCTGATGCACCCGTTTTCTTTTTATGCCTCAACATATTCTACGGAATATAATGTATGTTCTGTTGTACTTATTGGGTATCATCATCTCTTGTTTGACCTGTACTGTTTTGCTCGACTTCCTTTCAATAAAAATATTGCATTAAAAAAAAAAAAATATCACAGTAAATTAATGTGATCAGATTCTTTATTGAAAAGAAATACAGACTGAGCAGTTCCACCTGTTTCTCTCCTCACTCCACTCTGCTCTGTGCTAAGTTACAAGATTGACTGTCTGCAGGTATGACTGTTCAGTGCAGTAGCCCCAAGCCTGTTTCAGTATATTACCTACGTCAGAATCCTGACGCCAGAATCCTGACATTACTCGGAATGCCGAAACCGGCATCGCAAATAGGGTCACCAGCCTGGTGCTCGAATACAGACCACCAGGAACCTGAACAAGCATCTGGCAGGCTGCCTGGGAGGTAAGCCATGGGAGAGTTAGGTTTAGGCTGCAGTAGGAGGGTTAGACTGAAGACCAGGGATATAGGTTTCGACTGCGGGGAGGGTGGTTAGGTTTAGGCACCCCCGGGAGGGTTTGGGTTAGGCTGCAGGGGTGGAGGGTTAGGTCTAGATTGTGGGGAGGGGGTGTTAGGTTTAGGCACCACCGGGGAGTGTTAGGGTTAGGCTGCAGGGTTGGGAGGGTTAGGTTTAGGCTGATAGAATGGAGGATTAGGGTTACATAGCCAGTGGTGGAAGGATTCTGATCATCTGGATGCCACGATCAGTATTCTGACTACCAGCATGCCAATCGCCGGCATTTCAGTACGAACCCCAATATTATTACAGTCCATTTATTGTATATTTCTTAGAGTTTGGTCTCATCCATTAGTTATCCCCTGACTAGAATATTTCTGAAAGAGAGATACAGTACATATTGTATTTCTTAGGTTGGACCGCTATACTCCTGCTCATTGGCAAGCGCTATGATGCACTACTGATTTTGAATCCAACTTTCATCTTGACATTAGTGTAACCATCCCATTCTGTAGCGTTTGAAAATTATTGTATCCAAGGTAACCAAATATTATGTACCAGAGTTCCAGTGACTGTGACTCGGTTGTCATCATTGGGTAACAGTACTGTATATAAAGGGCATTCATTTGCTGATGCCTAGGGCCACCATCATAGGGGGGACTGGAGTCGTGGGCCCTTACAGAGAGAAGAGTCCACCTCTGGCTCCTACCGCCAATACCTGGAGATCTGCACCAAGCTTGGCAACAACAGCAGGCTGATGTACAGGGAGGACTTCTTAAAATAAGCCTTCCCTGCGCATCAGCGCCTGCAATGCTCCACCTATATGTAACGTCACGATGTGTACCATCACAAAGATTTTAAGCGGTGCAGCAGAATCTTTTTTTTTTAGGTGGGGGGTGTCTATTTTGTCAGTCCTGGGCCCTACAATTTCTGATGGCAGCCTTGCTGACGCATTGTGCCTGTAGCTATGACAGTTTCATTTTTGATTCTCACAATGTACTTTCTTTTAGCAAAGTGAACTCTGTGGCATCTCTGTCCTAGGACACTGCTGGCTATAAGATTTATTCCCATCTTTGGTACATAACATAAGTCTTGAATTTCTGTGTCTTTTGTTCTTGTTCCATTTTTTTTAGCTACCTTTCATGTTGTCAACTTTTGTAGTTATAAGCACTTGGTTGCCAATCCATTTAATGGTGATAAGGTCACATTTTGTTAGCGTTAGCACTTGAATGACTGGGCACACGTTCTTGAAACTGACTGTGTCTGTAGTTAGCTTTGCTGTGTTTGCTTCCAACACCACAAATAAGGAACTCAAACTCAGGCATTAAGCTCTGTAGCATTGATATAGCAATCTCTTTATCATCTATTTGTATTCCAACAGATGATAGTTGCTGAGCAATAGATATTTTGTCTATGGAATCACTCATACTGCTGCATTCGTTCAATTTGATGTTATTGGTGTTATACACTACAAGTCTTACATTTATCCTTGTCATGATACCTCCATCCTGGTATGCTGTCTGTGAGAGTAACATAGTTTCTGAGGTTGAAAAAAGTGTTACAATCCTGAGCACTCATGTTTTGTTTTTGTTATAAATTACCTTTGCTTCAGTTTGTGGAACTACAGGTCACAGCTAGCTCCTGCATAGTTGTCTCCCAGTGCCTTTGCTCCTGCACTCAGCAACTGACTTCACAGGTGTCTGGATTCTGTAATTACAGCTCGTTACCTGGAAACTACTCCATGTGGTGTTCTGCTTCCTGGTTCCTCTCTGGTCTCAGTTCATCTGTCCAGTGGGTATTGCCTTGTTCCAGTATTGAATTCCAGCTTCAACATCTTGCTGACGACTTTAGTCTGCCGACTGCCGCTACCTCCTGTGTCACCCCTGGAGTGCCTGCTGCAGTTCCATCTCCACGGCCCCAGCGTACCATCTGGCCGTGTGCACCCTGCCACCTTCTCCAGTTCCTGTTTGTTCCTGTGTATCCCTGCGGTTGGTCATATACAACACCTCTACCATAACTCCAGTCCAGTCTAGGTATCAAGTGACCCAGACAGGGGGCCGCGACCTGCACGTCGGAAGCCGCGAAGCCCATATCCCCTTGCGGGGTTCCCTGGTGAAAACCTTCCGGCTTGTTAGACTCCGCGCCTCTGTTCTGGGTAACGTCAACCACTTGGTACCTGATCCCGAATTCCGGATTCTGCACTAGTTCCTGACATTATAACTGGCCCACCACTTCCTGGGCATGGACCCGTCACAGCAAAATCCAGCTCAAATTTTGGCTGGTCAAATACAAAATTTGACGCAGCAACTGCAAGATCTAAAGCTCCGAGTTTCCACCCAGGAAGAAACTAGCAGGTCATTGGTTGTAACCAGAGCTCCTGGGCCTGAACCAAAGCTGCATCTTCCAGATCGGTTTACAGGTGACCGGAAACAGTTCCAGAATTTCCGTGATGGCTGCAAGCTATATTTCAGACTCCGGCCATTATCGTCTGGTTCTGAGGCTCAGCGAGTAGGTATCATCATCTCCCTCCTGCAGGGGGAACCCCAGTCCTGGGCATTCGGATTAAAAACGGAGAATCCCGCCTTGCACACAGTGGATGCCTTTTTTAGCGCCCTAGGAATTCTTTATGATGACCCGGACCGAGCAGCTTCTGCAGAGGCTCACTTACGAGCCCTGAGACAAGGGAAAAACACGGCCGAGGTATAATGCACTGAGTTTCGCAGATGGGCAGGTGATAGTGGTTGGAATGACCCAGCCCTCCGAAGTCAGTTCCGCTTAGGCCTCACTGAGCAAATTAAAGATTACCTTGTCCAGTATCCTACTCCTGAAACCCTGGACAAGCTCATGCAGTTAGCAATTCGAGTAGATCGTCGGATCAGGAAACGGAGGATGGAGAAAGGTGGAGGGTCACCATCTCCCTCAGCAGTAGCCTTGGAAGAAGCCGAAGATTCCAGTGAACCCATGCAGATTGGGGCCTTTCGTCTTTCTGCTCAGGAAAAATCTCGTAGACGATCGATGGGCCTATGCTTATATTGTGGAGCAAAGGGTAATTTTGCTAATGTTTGCACCCTGAAGTCGGGAAAAGACAAGACCCAGGGGTAAAAGGGGAGTTACTCCTGGGTCTGGCTGGAATCTCTCCAAAAAATTCAGTCTTGCTTCCAGTTCAAATTAGTCTACCTACTCAGCAAGTTGCAGTCAAGGCTTTTGTTGATTGTGGTGCAGCTGCCAACTTTATGGATATCTCTTTCGCCCAGTCCTGGAACATTCCTATACTAAAGATGAAGCCTTCTGTGACTATTTGTGGCCTTGACGGTAACCCCCTCCTCAGTGGGCAAGTGTCTCAGCAAACTCCTCCTGTTCATTTAACTACTGGTCTTCTGCATTCGGAGAAGATTATTTTCCTCCTTGTCAATTGCCCCATGGCCTCCATAGTCCTAGGGCTTCCATGGTTGAAATCCCATAATCCATCCATCTGCTGGAAGACAGGAGAACTCTTACAGTGGGGAACAGAATGTACAGGAAGATGTCTGTCCTTGCCAGTGCGATGCTCTCAAGTTATACCAGAGGGGCTACCGACTCCATATCATTCATTTGCGGATGTCTTCTCCAAGAAAGAGGCGGATACTCTTCCCCCCCATCGACCTTACGACTGTGCCATCAGTCTGGTATCCGAAGATAAATTACCTAAGGGTAGATTATATGCTCTTTCTTTGCCAGAAACTAAAGCCATGGAAGACTATATTCAGGAGAACCTAAGCAAAGGGTTTATTCGTCCCTCAAAATCACCAGTAGGAGCAGGATTCTTCTTTGTGGCAAAAAAGGACGGCTCCTTACGTCCATGCATTGATTATAGAGGACTCAACAAAATCACGGTTAAGAATTCTTATCCTTTGCCTTTGATTTCCGTGTTGTTTGATCAACTCCGGATGGCGGAAATCTTCTCTAAAATTGATCTTCGGGGGGCATATAACCTCATACGAATTAAGGCCGGTGACGAGTGGAAGACGGCCTTCAACACTCATTCTGGGCATTATGAATACCTTGTTATGCCATTTGGATTGTCAAATGCTCCTGCCGTCTTCCAAGATTTTATCAATGATGTGCTCCGAGAATTCCTGGGAAAATTTGTTGTGGTCTACTTGGACGACATCCTGATATATTCACGGTCACTTGAGCAGCATCGAGTCCATGTCCAGATGGTGTTGCAAAAGCTCCGGGAGCACCATCTATACGCCAAGTTAGAAAAATGTGAATTCGAAGTGAAGGAAGTCGCTTTCTTAGGATACGTCATCTCTCCCAAGGGGTTCTCCATGGATCCCAGTAACCTTCAAGCAATTCAAGATTGGGCACAACCTACTAACCTTAAAGCTATACAACGCTTTCTTGGGTTCGCTAATTATTACAGGAGATTTATTCGTTCATTTTCAGACATTGTTGCACCTATTGTTGCTTTGACCAAGAAAGGTGCGGATCCATCACATTGGTCACCTTCAGCTCTACAAGCTTTTCTCAAGTTAAAAAAAGCCTTTATATCTGCACCTGTTCTTAGTCATCCAAATCCTGACCTGCCTTTTGTTATGGAAGTGGATGCTTCTGAAGTGGGAGTGGGAGCAGTCCTATCACAGAAAGATCCAGTGGATTCTAAACTTCACCCGTGCTCTTTTCTGTCCAGAAAGTTCTCTCCTGCCGAAGCAAACTATGATGTTGGAAATCGTGAACTGATTGCTATCAATTGGGCTCTAGAAGAATGGAGGCATTGGTTGGAAGGGGCGAGACACGTGATTACAATCCTCACTGACCATAAAAACTTATCCTATATTGAGTCAGCCAAGAGACTGAATCCAAGACAGGCACGATGGGCATTATTCTTCACTAGATTCAACTATGTGATCTCCTATCGGCCAGGATCGAAGAATCTTAAAGCAGATGTCTTGTCACGAAGCTTCCTTCCAATTCAAAATTCATCCTGCTCTTCTGAACCAATTATTCCTGTTTCCAATATCCATGCTGGTCTTGCTCAAAATTTAGTCTCCCAGATTCAAGCCAAACAGTCTCTTGCACCCATGGGGACTCCCTCAAGACTCCTCTTTGTCCCTAAAGAGTACAGGAAAGCAGTTTTATCTGAATTTCATATAAAAAGAGTCTCTGGGCATCCAGGGATTTCTAAGACTCTGGATTTATTGTCTCGCTCAGTTTGGTGGCCTTCTATGTATCAAGATGTTAGGGAGTTCATTCTTGCTTGTGAGATCTGTGCTCAACATAAAACTCCTCGTAAAGCTCCCATGGGACATCTTACGCCTCTTACGGTTCCCTCAAGACCTTGGTCCCATATTTCTATGGACTTTGTGGTTGATCTTCCCAAGTCATCGGGGTACAATACCATTTGGGTTGTGGTAGACCGGTTCAGTAAGATGGCTCACTTTGTTCCTCTTCGCAAGCTCCCCAGTGCCAGGGAATTGGCAACCTTGTTTATCCAACATATCTTTAAATTACATGGATTACCACAGGACATCGTCTCCGACAGAGGAACTCAGTTTATTGCTCAATTCTGGCGAGCTTTCTGTTCAGCCTTGGATATTAATCTTAGTCTGTCCTCTGGATATCATCCGCAATCCAATGGACAGACTGAGCGAGTGAACTAGTCTCTTGAACAGTATCTTCGTTGTTATGTTTCCAAGTACCATAACGATTGGGTGGACCATCTGGCATTTGCTGAATTTGCATATAATAATTCCAGTCACTCTTCTTCATCCATGTCACCCTTCTTTTGTCTCTCTGGGTTCCATCCTAGGTCTAACACTTTTGACATCCTGCAGCAACAGACTTCTTCCCTTGATCCTGTAGCTCGTCTGAGGAAAATTTGGAGGAGAGTACGTCCGGCACTCAACCAAGTCTCTGTTCGTTCCAAACAATTTGCTGACAGACGACGAAGACCTTGTACTCTTAAAGTGGGTGACATGGTGTGGCTGTCCACTCGAAATATCAAGTTACGCCAGCCCTCTCGAAAATTTGGGCCTAGGTTCATTGGTCCATTCCAGATTATTAGACAGATTAATCCAGTAGCCTTTCGACTCCTTTTACCAAAATCACTTAAGATCAATAACACTTTCCACTGTTCCTTGTTGAAACCAGCATTTGTGTCCCAGAGATTTAGAAGATCTCCTTCCAGAAGGCCTGCCGCTGTGTTAGTTCAAGGTCACAAGGAGTTTGTTGTGGAAAAGATTCTGGATTCCAAGTTCAGGAGGGGTCAAGTTCATTTCCTCGTGCATTGGAAGGGTTACGGTCCGGAAGAGAGAACCTGGGTACCAGAGCGGTTTCTTCATGCACCCAGACTTAAGAGGTCTTTCTTCTGTGAATTTCCGGATAAGCCTGGTTCTAGGGGTTCTTAACCCCTCTTCAAGGGGGGGGTACTGTTACAATCCTGAGCACTCATGTTTTGTTTTTGTTATAAATTACCTTTGCTTCAGTTTGTGGAACTACAGGTCACAGCTAGCTCCTGCATAGTTGTCTCCCAGTGCCTTTGCTCCTGCACTCAGCAACTGACTTCACAGGTGTCTGGACTCTGTAATTACAGCTCGTTACCTGGAAACTACTCCATGTGGTGTTCTGCTTCCTGGTTCCTCTCTGGTCTCAGTTCATCTGTCCAGTGGGTATTGCCTTGTTCCAGTATTGAATTCCAGCTTCAACATCTTGCTGACGACTTTAGTCTGCCGACTGCCGCTACCTCCTGTGTCACCCCTGGAGTGCCTGCTGCTGTTCCATCTCCACGGCCCCAGCGTACCATCTGGCCGTGTGCACCCTGCCACCTTTTCCAGTTCCTGTTTGTTCCTGTGTATCCCTGCGGTTGGTCATATACAACACCTCTACCATAACTCCAGTCCAGTTCAGGTATCAAGTGACCCAGACAGGGGGCAGCGACCTGCACGTCGGAAGCCGCGAAGCCCATATCCCCTTGCGGGGTTCCCTGGTGAAAACCTTCCGGCGTGTTAGACTCCGCTCCTCTGTTCTGGGTAACGTCAGCCACTTGGTACCTGATCCCGAATTCCGGATTCTGCACTAGTTCCTGACAAAAAGACAATTTGTCCATCGAGTTCAACCTATTTGTGGTCAAATATGCTGTATTATTATCAGCTCTAACAATTAACCTCTTGCGCTATAAAATAAGATATGGCTGATATTCAAATAACCAAACTGTATATTCAGTAAATTTCATACGTTTTAATACATATAAAAAATCTAGACCGGTCTATAATATAACAAACAAAAATCCGTATCTCAGTCCGTATATTTATATTAATTTATAACGTATATTTGCTATACGTTATAGATTAATATAAATATACGGACTGAGATACAGATTTTTGTTTGTTCGTATAGGACTGTGCACAGATTAGCTTGGATCCACCTCCTTGAGAATTTTTTATTAATATACATATGCATTTCGTATTATTTAATTTATTTATGATCATATATTGTTATATATTATAGACCGGTCTAGATTTTTTATATGTATTAAAACGTATGAAATTTACTGAATATACAGTTTGGTTATTTGAATATCAGCCATATCTTATTTTATAGCGCAAGTGGTTAATTGTTAGAGTTGTTGTGGGATTAGCATATGGGTTTCCAGTGCTAATTATTCTGACTTGATTACCCCAAGTCAGTAATTCTTTTGCAGCTTGAAAAAGATTTTTTAATTATATATTTGTGATTAGTTATCCACTAGCGCCTGGTTTCAGTTTTTGTATTATTATCAGGACTAATTCTAACTTGTGCTAAAGTCAGCCATTATGTTTATTACTATTTTTTATAACTGTAGCGTGTGATCTATGCACCATAACCCTGTATATCCTTATCCATTAAGAATGTGTCCAGCTTATTCTTAAAAATGTTGACCGAGTCCGCCATTACTACTCACTCTTTGGAATTCCAAACTCGTATTGTCCTTACTGTGAAAAACCCTTTTTGCCTTAGGGTGCGGAACCTCCTCTCCTCTAACCAAAGCGGGTGTCCACGTGTTCGCTGTGTCGATCTTACTAAAAACAGATCCCCTGCTAGCTCTGTGTATTGTCCCCTTATATATTTATAAATGTTGATCATGTCCCCTATTAATCTCCTCTTTTCCAGTGTAAACATGCCTAGCTTTGCAAGTCTTTCCTGGTACTCCAGCATCTCCATTCCTCTGATTAGTTTAGTTGCCCGCCTCTGAACCTTTTGTAGCTCAAAGATATCCTTCTTGTAGTACGGTGCCCAAAATTGTGCACAGTATTCAAGATGTGGCCTCACTAGGGATTTATATAATGGGAGTATAACACTCTCATCCCTTGCATCAATTCCCACTTAATGCATGCTAATACTTTGTTTGCCTTCTTTGCTGCAATCCTACTTTGGGTACTGCGGCTCAGTTTGCTATCTATATGAACACCTAAGTCTTTTTCCAGTATAGAATCTCTAATATTACCCCATTTAGTGAGTATGTGTTATTTTTGTTCTTGCTACCAAAGTGCATTACCTTGCACTTATGCTGTCCACGTGTCTTTAGTGGACCTATTCCCATGTATTATAGAGTACACATGTTGCTACACACTTAATACAAGAGTGCCCATGGCCATCTCTACAGCATCAGGGCTTCAATCTGCATCTGGTTCTACAGTAAACTTCCACAATGTTTCACGCTTAAATTGCATTTCCATAGCAAACTTCCAGATTGTATCATTCTCTGTACCTTTTAGCTTGATAAACCCCATGATGGGTGCAGCTCCTGTTTTCATGCTTCTTACAGCCTTAGCTATGAAGCCTTTGTGCACTTAGCTTCTGTGCTGCTATACTGGGCTGGAAGCATTGTGTTCTATGTAGCTTCTGTGTACTGACTAGCGTCTTTGCTGACACAATGCCCTTGAAACACTCTGTGCTGTCTTCCATCTGTTCTCTATGACAGTCTGCACTACACAAGTGATTAAGATGGTGCTTATAGGCCAGAGGCATCACAAGGGGGGTGAGGACCGCACTCTTCCAGGGCTGTTGCCCTTTTAGGAGTGACAGCAAAATACCAACTCCTCTGAAGTGACCAGGAGCTGCTGTATGATATTATCCTACTGCTGTAGGCTGCACTGGGCACCCTAGTAAATTGGGACATATGTACTTAAACTTTTTGTGCCTGGGCCCATAACTTTTTGGAAATTATGTGTGTACAGGTGTTGATATTACAGAGTTATATTTGCATACACCAGCGGATGACTCAAACTATGAACAGCTCAGTTACTTAACGAGTGCTGTTGGTTTATTGAAGGATAGCAGGTACATTTGTACTCACTGTTACACACTGGTTCTCATGGAGTAGAGTTTCAGCAAAGCAGGGTGTCATACAGCTCACCTGACGGTAAGTGTATGTAGACACTGGGTAGTGGTGCAGGAACACTGGAATTGTTGTGGATTGCAGGTAATTACAGTTCTCTCTGGAGACAAGTGGAAGTCATGTGTCTTCCACTGTGATGCTCTAACACAGTAAAGAAACAAAATGCTCAGTAGTGATCTCGGTGCCATCCCTAGAGGACAGGAAGACTGCAGTCTGTACAGTAATGCACTCCTATTTCTCTGACGTCCTAGTGGATGCTGGGACTCCGTCAGGACCATGGGGATTAGCGGCTCCGCAGGAGACAGGGCACAAAAATAAAGCTTTAGGATCAGGTGGTGTGCACTGGCTCCTCCCCCTATGACCCTCCTCCAAGCCTCAGTTAGGTTTTTGTGCCCGTCCGAGCAGGGTGCAATCTAGGTGGCTCTCCTAAAGAGCTGCTTAGAAAAAGTTTTTAGGTTTTTTATTTTCAGTGAGTCCTGCTGGCAACAGGCTCACTGCATCGAGGGACTTAGGGGAGAGAAGTGAACTCACCTGCGTGCAGGATGGATTGGCTTCTTAGGCTACTGGACACCATTAGCTCTAGAGGGATCGAACACAGGCCCAGCCATGGAGTCCGGTCCCGGAGCCGCGCCGCCGACCCCCCTTGCAGATGCCGAAGATTGAAGAGGTCCAGAAACAGGCGGCAGAAGACTTTTCAGTCTTCATGAGGTAGCGCACAGCACTGCAGCTGTGCGCCATTGTTGTCAGCACACTTCACACAGCGGTCACTGAGGGTGCAGGGCGCTGGGGGGGGGGGCGCCCTGGGCAGCAATGTATAATACCTTTCTTATGGCTAAAAATACATCACATATAGCCCTTGAGGCTATATGGATGTATTTAACCCCTGCCAGATCTCACAAACTCCGGGAGAAGAGCCCGCCGAAATAGGGGGCGGGGCTTATTCTCCTCAGCACACAGCGCCATTTTCCTGCTCAGCTCCACTGTGAGGAAGGCTCCCAGGACTCTCCCCTGCACTGCACTACAGAAACGGTAAAACAGAGAGGGGGGGCACTTTTTTTGGCGATATTACTATATTTAAGCTGCTATAAGGATACAACACTTATATAGGGTTGTTCCCATATATATTATAGCGCTTGGGTGTGTGCTGGCAAACTCTCCCTCTGTCTCCCCAAAGGGCTAGTGGGGTCCTGTCTTCAATAGAGCATTCCCTGTGTGTCTGCTGTGTGTCGGTACGTGTGTGTCGACATGTATGAGGACGATGTTGGTGTGGAGGCAGAGCAATTGCCGGTAATGGTGATGTCACCCCCCAGGGAGTCGACACCGGAATGGATGGCTTTGTTTATGGAATTACGTGATAATGTCAGCACATTACAAAAATCAGTTGACGACATGAGACGGCCGGCAAACCAGTTAGTACCTGCCCAGGCGTCTCAGACACCGTCAGGGGCTGTAAAACGCCCTTTACCTCAGTCGGTCGACACAGACCCAGACACGGACACTGAATCTAGTGTCGACGGTGAAGAAACAAACGTATTTTCCAGTAGGGCCACACGTTATATGATCACGGCAATGAAGGAGGCTTTACATATCTCTGATACTGCAAGTACCACAAAAAGGGGTATTATGTGGGGTGTGAAAAAACTACCTGTAGTTTTTCCTGAATCAGAGGAATTGAATGATGTATGTGATGAAGCGTGGGTTAACCCAGATAGAAAAGTGCTATTTTCAAAAAAGTTATTGGCATTATACCCTTTCCCGCCAGAGGTTAGGGCGCGCTGGGAAACACCCCCTAGGGTGGATAAGGCGCTCACACGCTTATCAAAACAAGTGGCGTTACCGTCTCCTGATACGGCCGCCCTCAAGGATCCAGCTGATAGGAGGCTGGAAACTACCCTAAAAAGTATATACACACATACTGGTGTTATACTGCGACCAGCCATCGCCTCAGCCTGGATGTGCAGTGCTGGGGTGGTCTGGTCGGATTCCCTGACTGAAAATATTGATACCCTGGATAGGGACAGTATTTTATTGACTTTAGAGCAATTAAAGGATGCTTTTCTTTATATGCGAGATGCTCAGAGGGATATTTGCACTCTGGCATCGAGAGTAAGTGCGATGTCCATATCTGCCAGAAGAAGTTTATGGACGCGACAGTGGTCAGGTGATGCGGATTCCAAACGGCATATGGAAGTATTGCCGTATAAAGGGGAGGAATTATTTGGCGTGGGTCTATCGGATCTGGTGGCCACGGCAACTGCCGGGAAATCCACCTTTTTACCTCAGACCCCCTCCCAACAGAAAAAGACACCGTCTTTTCAGCCGCAGTCCTTTCGGTCCTATAAGAACAAGCGGGCAAAAGGACAGTCATATCTGCCCCGAGGCAGAGGAAAGGGTAAGAGAGGGCAGCAAGCAGCTCCTTCCCAGGAACAGAAGCCCTCCCCGGGTTCTGCAAAGCCCTCAGCATGACGCTGGGGCTTTACAAGCGGACTCAGGAGCGGTGGGGGGTCGACTCAAGAATTTCAGCGCGCAGTGGGCTTGCTCACAGGTGGACCCCTGGATCCTGCAGGTAGTATCTCAGGGTTACAGGTTGGAATTCGAGAAGTCTCCCCCTCGCCGGTTCCTAAAGTCTGCTTTGCCAACGTCTCCCTCAGACAGGGCGACGGTATTGGAAGCCATTCACAAGCTGTTTTCTCAGCAGGTGATAGTCAAGGTACCCCTCCTACAACAGGGAAAGGGGTATTACTCCACGCTATTTGTGGTACCGAAGCCGGACGGCTCGGTAAGACCTATTCTAAATCTGAAATCTTTGAACCTGTACATACAAAAATTCAAGTTCAAGATGGAGTCACTCAGAGCAGTGATAGCGAATCTGGAAGAAGGGGACTTTATGGTGTCCCTGGACATCAAGGATGCTTACCTGCATGTCCCAATTTGCCCTTCACACCAAGGGTACCTCAGGTTCGTGGTGCAAAACTGTCATTATCAGTTTCAGACGCTGCCGTTTGGATTGTCCACGGCACCTCTGGTCTTTACCAAGGTAATGGCCGAGATGATGTTTCTTCTGCGAAGAAAAGGCGTATTAATTATCCCTTACTTGGACGATCTCCTGATAAGGGCAAGGTCCAGAGAACAGCTGGAAGACGTAGTAGCACTAACCCAAGTAGTGCTGCAACAGCACGGGTGGATTCTGAATTTTCCAAAATCTCAATTGAACCCGACGACACGTCTGCTGTTCCTGGGAATGATTCTGGACACGGTTCAGAAAAAGGTGTTTCTTCCGGAGGAGAAAGCCAGGGAGTTATCCGAACTTGTCAGGAACCTCCTAAAACCAGGAAAAGTGTCTGTGCATCAATGCACAAGAGTCCTGGGAAAGATGGTGGCTTCTTACGAAGCGATTCCATTCGGCAGATTCCACGCACGAACTTTTCAGTGGGATCTGCTGGACAAATGATCCGGATCGCATCTGCAGATGCATCAGCGGATAACCTTATCGCCACGGACAAGGGTGTCTCTTCTGTGGTGGTAGCAGAGTGCTCATCTGTTAGAGGGCCGCAGATTCGGCATACAGGACTGGGTCCTGGTGACCACGGATGCCAGTCTGAGAGGCTGGGGAGCGGTCACACAGGGAAGAAACTTCCAGGGAGTATGGTCAAGCCTGGAGATGTCTCTTCACATAAATATACTGGAGCTAAGAGCGATTTACAATGCTCTAAGCCTGGCAAAACCCCTGCCTCAGGGTCAGCCGGTGTTGATCCAGTCGGACAACATCACGGCAGTCGCCCACGTAAACAGACAGGGCGGCACAAGAAGCAGGAGAGCAATGGCAGAAGCTGCAAGGATTCTTCGCTGGGCGGAAGATCATGTGATAGCACTGTCAGCAGTGTTCATTCCGGGAGTGGACAACTGGGAAGCAGACTTCCTCAGCAGACACGATCTACACCCGGGAGAGTGGGGACTTCATCCAGAAGTCTTCCACATGATTGTGAACCGTTGGGAAAAACCAAAGGTGGATATGATGGCGTCTCGCCTCAACAAAAAACTGGACAGGTATTGCGCCAGGTCAAGAGACCCTCAGGCAATAGCTGTGGACGCTCTGGTAACACCGTGGGTGTTCCAGTCAGTGTATGTGTTTCCTCCTCTGCCTCTCATACCAAAAGTACTGAGAATTATACGGCAAAGGGGAGTAAGAACGATACTCGTGGCTCCGGATTGGCCAAGAAGAACTTGGTACCCGGAACTTCAGGAGATGCTCACGGAAGATCCGTGGCCTCTACCTCTAAGACGGGACCTGCTTCAGCAGGGACCGTGTCTATTCCAAGACTTACCGCGGCTGCGTTTGACGGCATGGCGGTTGAACGCCGAATTCTAAGGGAAAAAGGCATTCCGGAAGAGGTCATTCCTACACTGGTAAAAGCCAGGAAGGAGGTGACTGCACAACATTATCACCGCATTTGGAGAAAATATGTTGCGTGGTGTGAGGCCAGGAAGGCCCCCACGGAGGAATTTCAACTGGGTCGATTCCTACATTTCCTGCAAACAGGATTGCCTATGGGCCTCACATTGGGGTCCATTAAGGTTCAAATTTCGGCCCTGTCGATTTTCTTCCAGAAAGAATTGGCTTCAGTTCCTGAAGTCCAGACTTTTGTAAAAGGAGTACTACATATACAGCCCCCGGTTGTGCCCCCAGTGGCTCCGTGGGACCTTAATGTAGTTTTGGATTTTCTCAAATCCCATTGGTTTGAGCCACTCAAATCGGTGGATTTGAAATATCTTACGTGGAAAGTAACCATGCTACTGGCCCTGGCTTCAGCCAGGAGAGTATCAGAATTGGCGGCTTTATCGTATAAAAGCCCATATCTGATTTTCCATTCGGACAGGGCAGAACTGCGGACGCGTCCTCAGTTTCTGCCTAAGGTGGTGTCAGAGTTTCACCTGAACCAGCCTATTGTGGTGCCTGCGGCTACTAGCGATTTGGAGGATTCCAAGTTGCTGGACGTTGTCCGGGCATTGAAAATATATATTTCAAGGACGGCTGGAGTCAGAAAATCTGACTCGCTGTTTATACTGTATGCACCCAACAAGCTGGGTGCTCCTGCTTCTAAGCAGACGATTGCTCGTTGGATTTGTAGCACAATTCAACTTGCACATTCTGTGGCAGGCCTGCCACAGCCTAAATCTGTCAAGGCCCATTCCACAAGGAAGGTGGGCTCATCCTGGGCGGCTGCCCGAGGGGTCTCGGCATTACAACTCTGCCGAGCAGCTACGTGGTCGGGGGAGAACACGTTTGTAAAATTCTACAAATTTGATACCCTGGCTAAAGAGGACCTGGAGTTCTCTCATTCGGTGCTGCAGAGTCATCCGCACTCTCCCGCCCGTTTGGGAGCTTTGGTATAATCCCCATGGTCCTGACGGAGTCCCAGCATCCACTAGGACGTCAGAGAAAATAAGATTTTACTTACCGATAAATCTATTTCTCGTAGTCCGTAGTGGATGCTGGGCGCCCATCCCAAGTGCGGATTGTCTGCAATACTTGTACATAGTTATTGTTACAAAAAAATCGGGTTGTTATTGTTGTGAGCCGTCTGTTCAGAGGCTCCTACGTTTGTCATACTGTTAACTGGGTTCAGATCACAAGTTGTACGGTGTGATTGGTGTGGCTGGTATGAGTCTTACCCGGGATTCAAAATCCTTCCTTATTGTGTACGCTCGTCCGGGCACAGTATCCTAACTGAGGCTTGGAGGAGGGTCATAGGGGGAGGAGCCAGTGCACACCACCTGATCCTAAAGCTTTATTTTTGTGCCCTGTCTCCTGCGGAGCCGCTAATCCCCATGGTCCTGACGGAGTCCCAGCATCCACTACGGACTACGAGAAATAGATTTATCGGTAAGTAAAATCTTATTTTTAACAATATTAATGGACATTAGTGCATCACAATTACTTTTAAAATGCAAATTGTGATAAATATGCCCATAAAACATTTAGGCTACTTCACAGTCTCCCAATATGGCACACTTGTCAGTGGTATTACTCTTGATACCATATCACATACACTGGCAAAGAAAGAAAGGACCGTGTCTGAATGTGCAAGGGCTGGGTCACCCACTTTGAGCAACTGCAGTCGCAACCATTAGTAGACTTATACAAAAACAAACAGCGCTAATACAATATTATAAGCAGACAAGTGTATGTGATAAAAAGCAAATGGAATTCATTTCATATTTCCCATAAAATTATTGGTATTCAATAAAAAACGGCAATAAACAATGAAAAGATATATATGTGAAAAAATGGAGCTATTTTAAGAAAACCAGTCTTTTGGTTTCAACTTGGACACATAGGGTGATGGCAGTATTTATCCAGTGGTAGGTGGACCTTATTGTTAATTTGCCTTTTGCTGGTGGGACTGTCTTATTCCACAATATTAACAAGCAGAGATGGAGTACTTCCCTTAGCGGTGGTCCAGATGGCAAAGGCTCCAGCGCACAGATTAGGTAATTTATGTGGATAGTTCAAAGGATGGCACACCAATAAGTCCCGGGCTTTGTGGGTCCATTGTCCGATTTTTCTGGATGCTGCAATAAAGTCCTTTTGGGGTCCAAAGTGTAGTCCTTACGCGTTTCGCTGTCAAAAGGGGCAGCATTGTCAAAGGTAAAACTCCTTCTTCCTTTTGTCCCTTTTTATAGGGCTAGTGATCACATACCCTCACAACACCTGTCTGCAATCATCAGAATTTACATATATATAATATTTTAGAAAAATCATATTTTCTTAAACACCACTATAATACTGAGGCAAGCCTATTTGTATATATTTCATTCATTAATAAAAACGAGTATTAGAAATACTTTAAAACAAATAAACTTTTAGGTTATCTTTAGTCATGTGACTTGTCTTTCAGTCACTAGGTGGAGAATTGTACTATAAAGTTAAAGGACTTCTAAGTTTAAGAAAATATGATTTACCTCTGATGTGTGTCCTGTTGTTATTTTGGGTTCAGTATGATTTACAGATGGACACAATACCGACGGTCATAATCCCCACAGCCATTGACCTACAGTCAAAATACCGACACGGATCGATAACACTATTTGGGAAATGACGATTTATGTAATCATAATAATGCTTATATTTTCAATATGTCTTGATTAGTACATTCTGTAACAAATTTAAGTGTTGTTACCAATCTTTTATATTCATTGTATACTTTTTGTTTTCCTCATCTCTTATATGCAAACATTCTGTAATGTGAAGTGATGCATTAATAAAAACATGTTTAAAAAATAAATAAATTCCGACACGGTAAAAATACAGACATTCATTATGCCGACATGGTCAGAATACTGACATTTGAAATGCCGACATGTCAAAATACTGATATGAGTTATTCTGTTTATTTGTGTCAAGGCCGACATGGACATCGTCTAAGTGTATGGCGTCCTCTCGCATGGCTCGCTGCACTTGGCACACTATTATATTCCCCCTCCAGATCCACTGGGATGGTAAAGTATAAATAAATCTGTTTTGGGGCAAAAATTCCTTAAAAACACATTGTGTATTTTGACATGTCGGCATTTCAAATGTCTGTATTCTGACTGTCGACATTTTTAATACATATGCATATTGAATGTCGGTATGACCGTGTCAGTATTTTGACTGTCGGTCAATGGCTGGCGGGATTATGACCGCCGGTATTGCTACAGTACCCGTTATTTTGTTCTTATATATCAAAAATCCAATATGTAAAATGCAGCCAATAATATGCTGCTCCAGAAAACCAGGTCCACATCAACTTGCCATCAGATTTTCACTCTTAAAATTTTGCATTGCACAATTAGGGGTCTCAGGGCCGGCTCCAGGCCTACTAGCACCCCGAGCGAGAAAATGTAAAAGCGCCCCCCCCCCCCCCATGCGCACGCCAAAGGCGCGCGCGCTCCCGGAAAAGTGGGTGTGGCCTCTGGAAAAGTGGGCGTGGCCTCATAACTTCATATCATCAAACTATAAACATATTTTCACACAATTAGCAGCCTTACACATAGCCACAGTAGTGTTCCTTACACACAATGTCTCCAGTATAGTGCCAGATACACGACATGCCCCGCAGCAGTGCCAGCTACACATGACATGCCCCGCAGCAGTGCCAGCTACACATGACATGCCCCGCAGCAGTGCCAGCTACACATGATAGTGTTCACTTTTTAGGGCATGGTGCTGATCACAGGGAGGGCACATTTTTAAGTTAGGAGGGCAAAATGATGTACATACTGCTTGTTGTTCCCATACCTATATGTCAAAGAATGGACAGTGCGCGCCGAAGGCGCGCAGCAAAAATTAAGGGGAGTTACTTCGTGGGGAAGGTACGTGGCCACATAATAGTGGCAATTTGCATTACACCACACAGTAGTGCAGCTAATACACACTGCACCAGGTAGAACCTCCTATACACTTTGCGCCAGGCACAGCACTGAGACACATTGCCTAGCCACAGACGCCTAGCGGGAACACTACACGACACGCCCCCCAGCAGTGCCAGCTACACGCGACAAGCCCCCCAGCAGTGCCAGCTACACGCGACAAGCCCCCCAGCAGTGCCAGCTACACGCGACAAGCCCCCCAGCAGTGCCAGCTACACGCGACATGCCCCCCAGCAGTGCCAGCTACACGCGACATGCCCCCCAGCAGTGCCAGCTACACGCGACATGCCCCCCAGCAGTGCCAGCTACACGCGACAAGCCCCCCAGCAGTGCCAGCTACACGCGACAAGCCCCCCAGCAGTGCCAGCTACACGCGACATGCCCCCCAGCAGTGCCAGCTACACGCGACATGCCCCCCAGCAGTGCCAGCTACACGCGACATGCCCCCCAGCAGTGCCAGCTACACACGACATGCCCCCCAGCAGTGCCAGCTACACGCGACATGCCCCCCAGCAGTGCCAGCTACACGCGACATGCTCCCCAGCAGTGCCAGCTACACGCGACATGCCCCCCCCAGCAGTGCCAGCTACATAAATGGCCACAGAGTGCCAGATACATAAGTGCCCACACAGTGCCAGATATAAAAATGCCCACACAGTGCCAGATATGTCCCCACAGTGCCATATATAAAATTGCCCCCACAGTGCCAGATATGCCCCCACAGGGCCAGATACATAAATGCCCCCAGTGCCAGATACATAAATGCCCACACATTGCCAGATGCATAAATGCCCCCAGTGCCAGATGCATTATTGCCCCCCACAGTGTCAGATACATTAATGCCCCCAGTGCCAGATATGCCCCCACAGTGCCAGATATGCCCCCACAGTGCCAGATATGCCCCAGTGCCAGATATGCCCCAGTGCCAGATATGCCCCCACAGTGCCAGATAAATAAATGCCCCCCACAGTGCCAGATAAATAAGTGCCCCCACAGTGCAGATATACCCCCACAGTGCCAGATACATAAATACCCCCACAGTGCCAGATACATACATGCCCCCACAGTGCCAGATACATACATGCCCCCACAGTGCAGATACATAAATGCCCCCACAGCGCAGATATGCCCCCACAGTGCCAGAAATGCCCCCACAGTGCCAGATACATTAATGCCCCCTCACAGTGCACAGATAAATGCCCCCCCCCCCGCAGTGCCAGATAAATGAATGCCCCCCACAGTGCCAGATAAATGCCCCCACAGTGCCAGATACATAAATGCCCCCACAGTGCAAGATTCATAAATGCCCCCACAGTGCAGATATGACCCCACAGCGACAGATATGCCCCCACACTGTGCCAGTGCCCCCACAGTGCAGATATGCCCCCACACAGTGCCAGTGCCCCCACAGTGCAGATATGCCCCCACACAGTGCCAATGCCCCCACATAGTGCCAGTGCCCCCACAGTGCCAGTGCCCCCACACAGTGCCAGTGCCCCCACACACAGTGCCAGTGCCCGGCCCCGACGATCCCAACATACCTGCGGCGACGCTGGGAGGGGACGTGCTGCTGTTGAGCCTGAGGGCCACCGACTGTTCCCGGCCGCTTGGTGCGCGCTGCGCGGCGTCTGACGTCAGACGCCGGCGCCGCACAGCGCAGCGCAGTGCACAGTTTTGAAAGGCCGGGGACGGCGGGGAGAGCTGCCTGCAGTGTACAGGGCCGGCTCCAGGTAAGACTATGGCGGCGCCAGCGCGCGGCGCCCATTAAGGGTGGCGCCCCGCGCGGCCGCTCTAGTCGAACGTGCCTAGAGCCGGCCCTGAGGGGTCTATTTATTAAGCACTGGATGGAGATAGAGTGGATAGAAATAAAGTACCAGCCAATCAGCTCCTAACTGCCATGTTACAGGCTGTGGACCTTATTCAGTAAGGATTGCAAATTCTCCTTTTTAGCAGAATTTGCAATCCTTTCACTCTCATGCTGGTGGACACCTATCGCAAAGCAAGGCTGCCTAGCATACAGTCCACCGCCCACCCACTGCGATCACGCTGAAATTGTGGCACAATCGCAATATCAGAGTGATTGCAGAAATTATGGAAGCCTCTTGCTTGTGCAGCCTGGCTGTGACAGCAGGGGGCCCAGTGCCATTTTTAAGATTGGAATGGCTGCGTGTGATGACACGCAGCTGCCCAATAATGCCACCAACATGCCCCCTGTTTGTGCCGCCATGCCAGCGTTTCCCTGCTGCTGCCCCCACAATGTTCCGTATCCGTCTTGGAAATGGAGCGTTGCCGCCCTGCAAACGGCTCTGCCTGTCAATCAGGCAGAGGTGTTCGGAATTACTGTGGGTCACACAAAGTAAATGCGGGCGCATGAGCAGGATTAGCCCTGCGCATGCACCCATGGGGCGATTGCAAAAATTCCAGTTGGATCGTGATTTGCAAATCAACTTGAATTAGCCCGTGTTTGAAAAATGTTAGTTAGGAGCAGGGTTGGACTGGCCCACACGGGTACAGGTGAAACCCCCAGTGGGCCCCACTGCCCTGTAGCCCACCTCCTCCTCTAAGGATCAGGTTCCAGACTGTGCACATGAATTATACATTACACATATGTTACCTTATACTGTACAGGACTATGGGGTATTTTCTACAGTGCACTACTGGTATTAATCTGGTACATTATCATACATGCAGTAGCCAGTGGCGTAAGCTTGTTCAAGATGCCCGAAGGCGAGATAAATATTGGTGCCCCTATATATATATATATATATATATATATATATATATATATACACAGTATATATACACACAGTGTGTGTGGAGTGTTCTGAAAAAAAAAGTGTATGTATGTATATATATATATATATATATATTTATTTCATTGTCATTTATTTTAAATCTCATATTTCTTCGCAGTCATACCCAGGATTAGAGGCCATGACCTGTTACACAGAAGGCAGACACCTTACTGATCAAGTTATTTGCTCCTGCATAGTAAAGTTGCAGATTCGAATTATATGAAGCTACTGTACTCAGAATCAGGGGCGTATCTACCTATTGGCAAGGATTGCACTCGCCAGGGGCGCCAGCCGAGGAGGGGCGGCACCCAGGGCCAGTAGGTAGATTTAATATTAATGGCAGCAGCTGTCCACCCCCACCCCCCAAGGTCGTGCCCCCGGAAGTTCGTCACCCGCACTGACACCTGCACTGACGACCATAGCAGACAGCAGTGGCAGCCACTGTAATTGGCGCCGGGGTCCGGCACCGCGCAACGATCAAGAAACTACATAAACTACAGCTCCCAGCAACACTTGCTGCCGGTAGCTCACTGCAGCAAGGGCTGCTGGGAGGTGTAGTTTATGGAGCGTGGTGCGGTGTGTGACCCTGGAGCCAATTACAGCGGCTGCCGCTGCTGCCTGGTATGGTCGATCCTGGGTGTCAGTGCGGGTGAGGAACTAACGGGGAGTGGGGGGGTGCTTGGGGGTGGACAGCTACAGCCACTATATGTGGAATAAATATATATATATATGGCACTCAGAGACTCGAAAATAGTGAAATGTCCCAAGAGGGTGCCTTTATTAATTTACGTTTTGGGGATGGTCTCCCCTTCTTCAGGGCAGGAAAGGGAGACCATCCCCAGAACATAGATTAATGAAACCACCCTGTTGGGATATTTTGCTATTTTGAAGTCTCCGAGTGCTGCTGTTCTTTCCTGCCTGCATATTTGGAGGCACATACCCCTTAGGGGAGCCCTGGAACACGTTACCCTAATGGGATCCTGGAGTGCTGGGGAATATTGTGTGTGTGTGTGTGTGTGTGTGTGTGTGTGTGTGTGTGTGTGTGTGTATATATGCATATGTATATTATATACTGTATGTATATATACTGTACGTGTGTGTATAATATATTTCCACACATCAGCATTGTCAACGTTTCGGTTCCATAACGTAACCTTTCTGAAGACATCCCACCAGTAGAAGAGACAAAGACATATCTCTGTCTCTTCTACTGGTGGGATGTCTTGAGAAAGGTTACGTTATAATTTTGTTTACACTGGTGATTTGAGTAAATAAAACCTGCTGAAATGTCCCTGGTGAGTGCACCTCTTATTGGCATGGATATATTTTGTATAGCCCAATGTGGTATACTGGGTTAGCATTTGCATAATGTGTAGCATAACGTGAATAACGGACATTGCTGTGCTGTGTAATGTTAGTAAGGGATGCTACTGTGTGGTGTCATTTGTATTGAATTGTATTGAGTGGCCACGCTCCTTTTTTGGCACATGCGCCTTTGATATTTCAAATATGGGCGAGTGTGGGACGCAAGTCCTTTACTTTGCCAGGGGAGCTTAGACCCCTAGATATACCCCTGTGCTGACAACAATATTTACTGTAAGCATTATTTAATTACTTAACCCCAAACGAGATTTATGGTGACCTGTATTTGCACACTGAAATGCTGCACTTCTGACCACTCGACTGAGCAAATACCCCATAATATGTGTGTGTGTGTGTGTGTGTGTGTGTGTGTGTGTGTATATATATATATATATATATATATATATAGAGAGAGAGAGAGAGAGAGAGAGAGAGAGAGAGAGAGAGAGAGAAAAGATTTCCCAGGGAGCTTGTCGGCCTTTGATATGTACCAGTTTACTAATACAATCTTAAAATTGATGTTTTATTGTTATTTAAAACATACAATTGGTAAAAACTGTTTGACAATTTGCCCAGGTTGACAATAAGATATATTTGTACAGACAATAGTTGTGTTGATATTATTCCATTTCAATCAAAAAACAGTAAATGTTCTTTCCTGAAGCAATGACAGAGACCCTGTCCTAACCCAACGCGTTTCATCCTACAGACTTCATCAGGGGTACAGTATGGTCTAGATAATACAAAAATATACCATAAACATCTTTTCATTGTATGTTACAATTTTTTTTTTGTTCATACCACTTTTAGGAGTACATTAAATACATACCAAAGGATCAAAATTTGGACAAATATCTTTCGTGTCTTCAAAGGCAATATAATAATTTTTTAAAAATGGTATTGGACCAGATTTCACCGTATGGAATATCTGTAAAATCATAAAATGTGTCATACAAACTGTATAACAGACTGCGATATATGAAGAGGAATAGGAGAAGGAGGAATGGTTTCAAAGAAGAAAGAGAAAGAAAAGAAAAAGATGACCAAAATGGATTTTCACAGGCTGATTTCCAGTCTGACTGCTTTTCATAAATATATTATAAAGTCTAAAGATAGTATAGTCTGGTGGCTTATTATGTTTTTTTAAAATATTGGGATGTATCAATTGATTTTATACTCATACACTTGATACCTTATAACAGAAATACAAATATTGTGCAATAAAAAGATGGAGTCTTTATCCTAGTCTTGATGTTTGAATGGCCAGTATAAGGCCAATAGATTTACAAATTAATACAATAAAGAGATGGTGTATTTCCCCTAGTCTTAGTGTTAATATGGCCAATATAAGGCCAATATATTCACATAAATAGGTAATGTTACCATTGATGTTTATTGCTATTTCTATCATATTTGTATGAAATATCATACATACCGATTGGAATTAGATATGACCCATTTGGTGATTATCCACTGAGTAAGGCCTGGTTCAGAAAATTTAATTTCAAACCTACAACAAAGAAAAAATCTGTGGTGCTATAGGGTATGGACACTTTTTCATCTTATCTAATGATCCCTATTAAATTAGTCATACATACCATATTGGTAAAATCAAGCGCATGAAGCAGCTAATCACTGGATTACAATCAAGCGGAGTTTGAATAGGGCTAAACTCTTGAGATAGTGCCTGTAGTTAAACAAAAAATGCATATATAGTATGCTACTGATAGATTGATGGCTATTAAGTGTACCCATAGGGATAAAATTCAGAAAAAATCAAGAAAAGAGGGGGAGACCTTCTTTGGAATAATCCCTAAATTTAACCAATCTGTACAACTCTCGATCAAAACAGCATAATGGCTGTAACAGTACCTGCCAATTAGACAGAGAAATGTGCAGACTATAATGTCATATATTTTTTAGTACATGATGGTGAATATTGAGTTAGTATAGGGATAGAAGGTAGTTATTTATACCTTAATATGCATAAAAATCACAATTTCTATTGTTTCCAACAAATTAATTCTGTAACACAACAGTGTGACACACACTGAAAAAATGATACATTCAGTAACATATCAAAAAAGGCATGGAAACCCATATAATTATAACATATCAGAAAAAGGTATGGGGAACCATAAAGTTGACATGCTTACCTCTCTCTAGTCAGTAACACTCTGAGCTGCTGTATAAACTGCAGGCTGAAATCACTTGCTTTTTAAACCTCATGGTGTACTATGTCACTTCCTGAATAGTAATTAACTAAGTTATGTTTTATACCTATTTTTTGCCCTTTGGTATGGGTATATCTAGTTGGATTTATTATATATGTTACATAATTAACCCTATTATGCATAAGAGAAGTGGGCACAATTGCAACTGTCCAAAAATAGATGGATGATTGAATAATTGCACTCCAAGGTGCACTGGTGTGCGTTCCACCAGGCTCATCTACTTCCTATTTATACAAAGGTTGCCTAGGTAACTCCTACCCATAACCCTCCATGGCGCACCTCCGTCACCTTGTGTTTCTATGCCAACCGTGGCTGCTACTAGCGTCATCATGGCGCACCTCCCACTCGGCATGGTGACGATTACAACGCTGCTATGCCGCGCCTCTTAACATCTTCATGACGCCCGACGCGTCATGCGTTCCACTGGTGACTTCTTACTTCCTGCTCGGGGAATATGTCATGTGTTTCATGGTGCACCTCCTCCTCTCGCCATGGTAACGAGTACAGCGCTGCTATGCCGCGCCTCTTGACATCTTCATGACGCCCGACGCGTCATGCATTCCACAGGAGACTTCTTACTACCTGCTAGGGGAATACGTCATGCGTTCCAATAATAGCTTCTTATTTCCTGCTAAATCGTACATTTAAGAGAAATTACTTACTGAATACCTTTATTCACAATGGCTAAATGTGCTGAATCAAACACTCCATATCAGATCCATCCTAGTGTTAACACTAGAATGATTATAATGATCATAATACACACGAATTTAGTAATAAAAAATAAAAAATAATTGAAATTCATAAATATATAGTGAAAGATTTATAGGTTGAGTATATAACTTGCACGAATCAATAAGTTTAATTAATATGGTCACATCCACATAATTGATAGTTTATTGAAATAAATAAAAAATATAGAAAAATAAAAAAATATAAAAACACAAAAAAACAAAAAACAAAAAAAATATATTGCACTTAATCACATTAATGTATTTATTAACTAATTATATATTAACCAAAATATCAAGGAAGTTAAGAGAGTCACCCTGGTTAAAAATCCTTTATGGTTGGACTAAATAAGGGTGCCCCTATTTTCACTTTTATTTCAATTTATAAAATGTCAGCCTATATATAGGGATGGTTCTGATATGGAGTGTTTGATTCAGCACATTTAGCCATTGTGAATAAAGGTATTCAGTAAGTAATTTCTCTTAAATGTACGATTTAGCAGGAAATAAGAAGCTATTATTGGAACGCATGACGTATTCCCCTAGCAGGTAGTAAGAAGTCTCCTGTGGAACGCATGACGCGTCGGGCGTCATGAAGATGTCAAGAGGCGCGGCATAGCAGCGCTGTACTCGTTACCATGGCGGGCGGAGGAGGTGCACCATGAAACGCATGACATATTCCCCGAGCAGGAAGTAAGAAGTCACCAGTGGAACGCATGACGCGTCGGGCGTCATGAAGATGTTAAGAGGCGCGGCATAGCAGCGCTGTAATCGTCACCATGCCGAGTGGGAGGTGCGCCATGATGACGCTAGTAGCAGCCCCGGTTGGCATAGAAACACAAGGTGACGGAGGTGCGCCATGGAGGGTTATGGGTAGGAGTTACCTAGGCAACCTTTGTATAAATAGGAAGTAGATGAGCCTGGTGGAACGCACACCAGTGCACCTTGGAGTGCAATTATTCAATCATCCATCTATTTTTGGACAGTTGCAATTGTGCCCACTTCTCTTATGCATAATAGGGTTAATTATGTAACATATATAATAAATCCAACTAGATATACCCATACCAAAGGGCAAAAAATAGGTATAAAACATAACTTAGTTAATTACTATTCAGGAAGTGACATAGTACACCATGAGGTTTAAAAAGCCAGTGATTTCAGCCTGCAGTTTATACAGCAGCTCAGAGTGTTACTGACTGGAGAGAGGTAAGCATGTCAACTTTATGGTTCCCCATACCTTTTTCTGATATGTTATAATTATATGGGTTTCCATGCCTTTTTTGATATGTTACTGAATGTGTCATTTTTTCAGTGTGTGTCACACTGTTGTGTTATAGAATTAATTTGTTGGAAACAATAGAAATTGTGATTTTTATGCATATTAAGGTATAAATAACTACCTTCTATCCCTATACTAACTCAATATTCACCATCATGTACTAAAAAATATATGACATTATAGTCTGCACATTTCTCTGTCTAATTGGCAGGTACTGTTACAGCCATTATGCTGTTTTGATCGAGAGTTGTACAGATTGGTTAAATTTAGGGATTATTCCAAAGAAGGTCTCCCCCTCTTTTCCTGATTTTTTCTGAATTTTATCTTCTTTGAAACCATTCCTCCTTCTCCTATTCCTCTTCATATATCGTAGTCTGTTATACAGTTTGTATGACACATTTTATGATTTTACAGATATTCCATACGGTGAAATCTGGTCCAATACCATTTTTAAAAAATTATTATATTGCCTTTTAAGACACGAAAGATATTTGTCCAAATTTTGATCCTTTGGTATGTATTTAATGTACTCCTTAAAGTGGTATGAACAAAAAATTTTTTTGCAACATACAATGAAAAGATGTTTATGGTATATTTTTGTATTATCTAGACCATACTGTACCCCTGATGAAGTCTATAGGACGAAACGCGTTGGGTTAGGACAGGGTCTCTGTCATTGCTTCAGGAAAGAACATTTACTGTTTTTTGATTGAAATGGAATAATATCAACACAACTATTGTCTGTACAAATATATCTTATTGTCAACCTGGGCAAATTGTCAAACAGTTTTTACCAATTGTATGTTTTAAATAACAATAAAACGTCAATTTTAAGATTGTATTAGTAAACTTGTACATATCAAAGGACGACAAGCTCCCTGGGGAAATCTTTTCTCTATTTCTTCCAATATCATATCCCATCTAACAGGGGGTATCTTTCCCTAAGGTGTAGCTCTCCATACCATATAGCGCGAGAAAGGTCTTATCCCTTTTTAGCTATATATATATATATATATATATATATATATATATATATATATATATAAAAAAATTGCATCCGGAATGTATTCACAGCACTTCACATTTTCCACATATTATTATGTTACAGCCTTATTCCGAAATTGAATAAAATTAATTTTTTTCCTCAAAATTCTACTCACAATACACCATAATGACAACGTGAAAAAAAGTATTTGCGTTTTTTGCAAATTTATTAAAAATAAAAAAAATCACATGTACATAAGTATTCACAGCCTTTGCACAATACTTTGTTGATGCACCTTTGGCAGCAATTACAGCCTCAAGTCTTAATATGATGATCCACCTTTTTCTTCATTGTTCTTTTTTAGTCACTGTTTCTTCTGTTGTAACAAATATGGATAATATTTATGTATGATCTGGTAATATTCAGCATATATTACTGATAATATATTTGATTACTTATAATGAAAATTTAATGTATGTATTATTTTTGTAAGAAAGTATTCAGGATCAACTATGGGACTCTTTTTGTTTCAGGGCTCCATATAACTGTGTTTTCACCAAATATATTAGTGTGAACTTATTACAGTATATCAGTGATTTCCTTTTTGTCACCAGATTGGAAGTGTTATATTTATATAGGTATGTAAATGTTTTCTAATTAATGCGGAACCCTTCATGACAGACCATTTAAAATAACTGTTTGTTACCTAATATTGTAACTCTTTATTTATAGGATAACCCATAGGGAAGCCATCTATAAATTTTGTTCAAACAAAATTACCACTATAGAGCAACCGTGCTACTACTTTTTATGGTATGCTGTTTCTTTTTTACTATACCTTTTTATTTTATGCATACTGTCATATCGACTGGTTTAGAATTAGGATATATTTATTATAGATTTATGGTCTTTAAGACCAACCCAAAGAACGAGTGTGATCACAGTCAATTTGAAATCGAATTGGTATGCTATTTGTTATTATTTAAATATTATAAAACGTATTAGTGCTAATCTCCATTACAATATTGAGATGTTACTCCCCCTTTTCCACTTTGAAAAGCTATATACCCCTGATGAAGTCATTAAGATGAAATGCGTAGGGTTCATCTATCAATATCTGTCATGGTCCGGTACATGTGAATTCCACCCTGAGCTCACACCTTTTGTTAAAGGTGAGGGTGGAACCTATTCCATCTTCCTGTACTCAATCATGTTATGGATTTATTGATTTTATGTCAAAATATATATGTCATTTTAAATATTTTTAAGAAGTAAAAGAAAATATCTGCACAATATATGTCTGATTTTTTTATCGGGTGATCTCTGGTGAGGGGATTCATTTTTAGGGAACTACTGCATTGACCATCAGAATCATTGCATTACCTCGATAAATTGAATATCCGATTGATTCATTGGAGCAAATAGCTTCCTTCTGAACGGAATCTACAGTCATATATTTATTAGCGCACAGAGATATTGTTTATATATGCATATACACAGTATATATATATATATATATATATATGTGTATAGGCACTACTGTGTGGCATAATGTGTAGCATAACGTGAATAATGGACATTGCTGTGCTGTGTAATGTTAGTCAGGGTTGCAACGGTGTGGTGTAATTTGTATTGAATTGTATTTAGTGGCCATGCCCCTTTTTTGGCACTTGCGCCTTTGATATTTGAAATATGGGTGGGTGTGGGGTGCCAGTCCTTTACTTTGCCAGGGGAGCTCAGACCTCTAGATACACCCCTGCTCAGAATTGTCAATTCAAAACCATTGCAAATAGGCAGATCTATGTAGTGTGCAGCCACACACTACATAGATCTACTCAATCACTCACAATGCTGATTATTTCTCTGACAATTATTTTACAAGTGGCATACACATGATTAGAACCCACGACCTATTACATTGGAATCCTGTGAATTGCTCCTGTATGGTAACCTGAGAATTCTAACTATATGAAGTTACATGTTAATGTCAGAGTAGTAACTTCATATAATGAGAATTCTCATGCTTTCTATACTAGAGCAAAGAGCTCCATCAGTAAGGTGCCTGCTTCCAGAGTAAAAGGTTGTGGGGTCTAATCCTGGGTATGACACCTTTAAAATGTGAATCTATAATAAAGAGGGTGTGACTTGTAAGGTACAGGGACTAGTGAGAGAGGGGAGACGGCTACAGAAGAGATAGCGATGGCTGTTAATTAACTTAATTGAATGGTGTCACGGAGGAGAGGTGCCCCCCTAAAGTGAAGGAGCCCAGCAGCAGCTGACTCCATTGCCTCTGGCAGCAGCAGTATTTACTATATTTATCAAGGAGCCCAGACCATGCACTCTCTAATGGTTAGGCAATCCAATGAGGCAGGGCCGTCTTAACAGTAGTGTGGGCCCCTGGGCACAGCAACGCACTGGGGCCCCTACCAATCCTCCAGAAGTAGGGGTGGGGGGTGCTATCAGTGGCAGCGGGCGGTAGGGGGTGATCTATCTTCCGCTAAGCATGTAGAACCTGGAGCAGTAATTTCTGCTAATTACTCTTTACTGCATAGATGGGGCGGGAGGGAGAACACTAAACTGTAGAATAGGGCATTGTGCTGGATGAAGTGGCCCTGGTACATGACATTCAGGGTGGTAGGGGGTGTTTAATACGTAGGGGAGGAGTGGATGGTGTGCGGCTTAATATTTATCATTTTATGGTGGGAGGGCAGCTTGCTTGACTGCAGATATCTCAAGTACCTGGTAATAGATTTCTTAGCTTTTAATAGGATAAAAAAACTATAGAGACCCACCTTTCAGGAGGTGCTGGGGACTTGTAGATCAGAGTTCAGGAACTAGAGCAGTCCTCCAATGAAAATATAAAACTGCATACCAGGCGTGTGGAGCTGGAGCAGGGACCAGCTGCTTGAAGGCGGATATCTCTAGTTCTGGGCATAGTAGGGCCAAGTTGTCATTGTCCACTGAAAGGGGAGAGTCCCAGCATTTGGAGTATACCCTCGGAAAAACTCTATGTCAGACAGAACCTAAGATATCTGGCTTGGAAGAGCAACTAACAGGCTTGGATGGGGACCACTGCTTTGAAGTCGGATATCTCTGGTTTCCTAGGGCCGATTTTCAAAAATCTGGTACCCCTGGAAAGAGGGGACCCTCAGCTATTAGCCTAGGGCCCTTATATTCATGGGGCCCTTGGGCAAGAGCCCATTGAGCCCATACGAAAAGACGGCCCTGCAATGAGGCAGCTGGCCACAATCCCTATGGAGACTGGACACTGCATTTCCCCAGTGGGCCCTTCAGGCCCCAGTCCAACTTTGGTTAGGAGCTGAGTGGCTGGTACCCTATCTCCGTCCAAGGCTTAGTAAATAGACCCCAAAGCCACTGTTAACAGGAATCTATTCAGAAGTATCCAACAAACTAAGGAGTCTATTTACTAAGCCTTGGATGGAGATAAAGTGGACAGAGATGAAGTACCAGCCAATCAGTTCCTTACTGCCATGCCACAGACTGGGTTTGAAAAATGACAGGAGCTGGTTGGTTGGTACTTTATCTCCATCCAAGGCTTAGTAAATAGACCCCATAGTCCATTACTCTCTTAGTAGCTACTTTCCTATTTAGCACACAAAACTATGGCAGGTATAATAAGCTCTCCCATGCAAACGGGAGAATTATTTGAGTTAGAAGCACATAATTGACATTGTAATTGCAAATGCTCTGAATTTCTGAATAGCTGTGTGGTAATTAAATCATTACTATACTTATTGGGCTTATTAATGTGCTAAAAAAAAAGAATCTATAAAATAAGCTGTTAAAGTCTGTCCTGCCTCCAGCATGCATGTGCAGTGGGAGCTGTGGTGTGTGCTGCCCCTTTAACAGTTCCAACCTTCTAGAGCAGCAGGACAGCTCCTAGCCTTGCTGAACCTGCCAGGTACAGGTAAGTATATGCAGCCATGCGGGGGAGGGGCGAAACTGAGTGGGCGTGAAGCAGGACAGAGTAGGTGGGGAACCAGGATAGAACATAAAATACCACACCCACATCCCGCGAGACTACACACTCGAGGACATGCCCCTTTCCCAACACGCTTCACAGCTCCTGCACCAGGTGTCACCATCATTAGTGATGCCTCTGATTGGCTGGACAGAGAGAGAGAGCATGACAGAGCAACAAACAGAGAAGAGGGGTGGGGCAGAGAAGGAGGAGGGGTGGGGTAGAGCAGCAAACACAGAGAGGGGCACAACAGAACAAAGTGGCGGTTGGGATGGGGCAGAGCAGTAGGCAGGTGACCTGGCATCCTGGGCGCCTTGTCTAGTTTTAAATCTAAATTAAATAATATTTTTGATTTAACTTTAAGTACTAGTTGGGGAGAACTGACTTCTTATTGCCAAGAGAGTGTTATAGAATCCTGAAGATTCAACCAATTAGAAATGACTGTTGCTCACTGACAATGAAAACCGACCTTCCCAAACATGCATCATACTTACTGTATGATGAGTGCAGTATGCAGTGAGTGAACTGAGTAGCTGAGAATCACCAGCTTTCCGTTAGTCCATTAGGATGTTTGGGCCTGCACAAGAGCTGGATTAAGGCTAGTGGGGGACCCAGGACAACAAAGGTGTTGGGGCCAACACCCAGAGCCGGATTAAGGGGGGGGCTCCGGGTACCCCGGGCCCCCCTAACTGAAAGGGCCCCCGCCGGAGATCGGATCTCTAATCAGATCCGATCCGCGGCAGTGCGCTGCGCTCCCCTCCCCACTGCCTCCAGCCCGCCAGCCGCCGCTCATCACAGCCGCCGGCACTGTGACTGGCTGAGCACGCAGGCTGGAAGAAGGAAGTTCCCCAGCTGCGTGGGGATTTGTGCTGGGGCAGGGTGCAGAGCAACATTCAAGCTCTCACCCTGTATGATTTGTAAGTATGGCTATATTGATGTTTTTATTTAAAGTTATACATTTAATCGAAAATTAGGCTCTGAATTGTGTGTTTGTGTGTGTGTGTGTGTGTGTATATATATGTATATATATATATACACACACACACACACACACACACACACACACACACACACAGACACATGAGTTGTGGACCGGCACTCACATAACCAGCAGTTTGTCGCCTGGTGCCCTCATCGGCTTAACAGCAATGATATATACACATGAGATGTGGCACTCCCGGCTGATTCAAATAAGACACAATACCACGGATACTGTAACAACGTTTCAATTCAACAGAATTGTCATCAGGATACGGAAATCCTTTGTATTGAATTGAAACGTTGATACGGTATCCGTGGTATTGTGTCTTATTTGAATCAGCTGAGAGTGCCGCATCTCACGTGTATATATATATATATATATATATATATATATAGATGTATATATATATTTATATCAATAAAAAACAAAACAAAATTTGAACGTCACTCCACATACTGTAAATGTTATAATACCTGGGTGCCTTCCTATGCAAGGTACTGATGGAAACGGACGGCACTCAACGGTTTTGCAAGAAATGTTGTAGCTGTCTTCATTTCTTGCAAAACCATCCTGGTGGTCGGGATCCCAGCAGTCGACACTGATGCCGGAATCCCGACGTTTCTTGAATCCCGAACAAATATTTGCCCGACCACCGGACTGTTAGGTCGCAGGAAGGGGTGGGGGGTCTAGGTTAGGGTTAGGCTGCGGGGAGGGGGGGTTAGGTTTAGGAACCCCTGGGGAGGGTTATGGTTAGGCTGCGGTGGAGGAGGAGGATTAGGGTTAGGCTGCGGGAAGGGGAGGTTAGATTTTGGCACCACCCAGGGATGATTAGGGTTAGGCTGCAGGGGTGGGGGAGGGTTAGCTTTAGACTGTGGGAAGGAAGGGTTAGGGGGGCATTGGGGAAAGGCAAGTGCTGCGATTGGTATTCTGACCGCCAGCATATCAGACCCAACCCATATGTGTATATAACCCTAGGTGGGCACCTTACTGATTCTCTACTGGCGTGCCAGCCACCAGCGTTGTATGTATGTGTGTGTGTGTGTGTGTGTGTGTGTATATATATATATACACACACACACACACACACACACACACACACATACAATGCTGGTGGCTGGCACGCCAGTAGAGAATCAGTAAGGTGCCCAGGTGCCGACCTAGGGTTTTCAAGTAGAAGAGAGAAAGAGAATTCGGCACTCTCGGGTCTTGTAACATTGGTGTAACCGCTCAAAAAGTTAGCATTCCAGCTAAATAGACAGCCTCTGTTAACGTTTTATTTTAATTTTAATAAAATTTTGTGAGGACATACCAAATGCTAACTTTGTGAGCGGTTACACCAAAGTTACAAGACCCGTGAGTGCCGAACTCTTATATTGGGGAAAGGTAAGTGCCGTGATCGGTATTCTGACCGCCAGCAAATCAGACCCAACCCATATATATATATATATATATATATATATAGATAGATAGATAGATAGATAGATAGATAGATAGATAGATAGATAGATAGATAGATAGGAGAACAGGCGGCACTCTGGAGACTGTTCAAAAGATTTTCTTTATTGGAGTAACATCCAACAATTGTTTCGGGCCTCCGCCCGTCGTCAGGATCATCCCTGACGACGGGCAGAGGCCCAAAACAATTGTTGGATGTTACTCCAATAAAGAAAATCTTTTGAACAGTCTCCAGAGTGCCGCCTGTTCTCCTATCTGCAATTGGCAATATTTCCTAGGGAGGGCACCAGAGCAGATGATATGTAAGCAAGGGGAGTGCTGGCTGCCTTGGTGATTTATATATATATATATATATATATAGCATAGAGTATTGGCGGCACTCACGGACTTGTAAAAATAAGCTCAGGTCGACACATGTCTTTCAACATTTTGGTTTATTTCAACATTTGTCATTCCTGACGAAGGTTGAAATAAATAGAAACGTTGAAAGAAGACAGGTGTGTTGACCTGAACTTATTTTTACAAGTCCGTGAGTGCCGCCAATACTCTATGCTATATTGCATCTGCTGTGGAGGGCACCAGGAGAGGTAGAATTTATTGTGCGGAAGTGCTGAGCATCTGCTTTGTATATACTTAGTATAATTTATCCAAACTACCCGATATGCTATACTTTTAATTTTAGACCTTAGGGCCCCCCTGTCTTAATTACCCCGGGCCCCCCAATGCCTTAATCCAGCTCTGCCAACACCAATAGCATTGACTCTGCACTCCGTCACTGTCACTACTTTACCCCCCCTTAGGGGAGCAGGAGAGAGAGTGAAGGGAGTGGGAGAGATAAAGAAGGTGTCAGGGAGAGAGAGAGGGGAGAACAAGAGACAGATGGTATTAGGGAGAAAGAGAGAAGCGATAGAGAGAGAAAGAGGGTGTCAGAGAGAGAAAGAGGGTGACAGGGAGAGAGAGAGAGAGAGAGCGAGGGTGTCAGGGGAAGAGAGGGTGATGGACAACAGCTTTGCTGGGCCCAGGTAATGGGAGGGGTTGTTACCAATGCAGGGAGGTGTGACCAGCCCCCCTCCTTATGATAATTTATCCCAATAATGGAAAACTACCTTAGAGATAAATTATTAACATGCTAATTGCATAGTATTATCTCTGACAGACATAGAGAAGGCACATAATAAACATTCAGTTGGTCCGTATGGTAATGGATTATGGTGTCTATCTGCCCCCAATATATGTGATGGTGTTTCACAGTCGCACAATTGTGTATAAGAAAAAATGAAAACGTACAGTTGACGAATCAATCCTGTATTAACTGTTTGTCAGCACACCCAACGAGTACCTCCAATGTAATAAAGTCACACAGGGGGTGGTAACTAAATGACCCTGTTGATTAGTACATAGATTGTATGATTAGTACCACTTGAAAAACAATAAACCGGTGCAAAGACCCTGTGAAGTTTAATCACAGGTAATTCCTATGTTAAGTGAGAGAGTAGAGCCCAACAAAAACACTGTCTAATTCACTCAGTAGCCACGAAGTATAAACATTATGAACAGGGATTCAGTATGATATGCCGGCAGAGGGAATCCCGGCAGTCATAATACTGATGCCGGGATCCTGCTGATGAGTCAGTCATTGTTTCTAGGCCACTGTACATTGTAGCATTTATGTATAATTAGAGATAAACTGTGATAACACTAGATCCTATAGTCGATCCTCATAAGCAGGGCTGTAACTAGGTGTGTGCCAGCGGTGCGTTGCACACAGTGTATCAGCACTGTGGGCGCATCTGCTGGCACAAACACAGGGCCGCACCAGTAGCGGATTTACCGTAAACCAATTTAAGCTGCCGATGCTCGCTGACAGGGCTGTTAGATGGGCTGCCCAGCGCTCTCTCTTCTCCCTTTTTCACAGTACACTGTCACAGTGTGCTGCGTGTGTCATGTCAGGGAGAGGAGCCAACAAGAAATGAGAAGGTTGTACTCTGCACAGTGGATTCATTTTTACTAGGTGAGATGCACAGGGGGGAGGGGGTTGGGGGGAGTACATGTACATACTGTAATATAGAGTAATATGTACTACAGCCCCCCAACGGAACATCGGCTGCCGCAAGTACCCCCTACCCCGGACTGTCAGCCGCAACTACCACACACATTACTGCCTTCCCCAATCCACAATCATCGGCTGCCACTATAGCAAGCATCCACTCCTCCCCCCGGACTGTATGTGACTGGCATATCACCAGGATACTTCCCCTTCAGGGAGAGGAGCTGCCAGAAAGCAGAAGGTTGTGCTCTACCTGGTGAATTTCTTAATACTAGGTGAGATGTGCCCGGGAAGAGGGTTGGATGGGGTTCTAGCAGCATTGGATGGTCGGTGGTAATACAGTAGGTGAGCTTAGGTTAGCAGCGGCTGACTGTTCCAGGAAGGTGGGGGATGAGGTGTGAAGGTACATTAAGTGAAGGGGAAGGGGAAGTATCTCTGTCTCTCTACCTGCCACCTTTCTTTCTCTCGCCCTCTCAACCCTTTCTCTCTCTCTCTCTCTCTCTCTCCCGTGACTCTACCTGCCATGATGTGTAAAAGGGAACTCTTTCTGTCGTAATGTGCAAAAGGGGGCTCTACCTGGTGTAATGTATGATAGGGGCTCTACTTAGAGTAATGTGTAAAAACGAGAGTTATGGTAGATTTACCTTTGTTAACTCTCTTTCTTTGAGGTTCATTGGATCCACACGGAGAACATTGGGGTTGTAGGTGGTGGATGAGAGTCCAGGCACCAAACAGTTGAGCTTTCAGGCTTCCTAGAATACTTGGCTCCTCTCCACTATAACCCCACCTCTATGTTCAGGCAGGTCAGTTTTGTTAACAAGCCCAAAACAGAAAGCAGATAGGAGAGAAGAAAGATACTGTACACATAAGAGCACATTCTTGCTGACAGGAGAAAGGAACCAGTGACTAATGCCACAAAAACCCAGAGAGACCAAGTTCGTCAGCATGGGTGCCCTGTGGACCCTATGAACCTTGAAGAAATAGAGTTAACAAAGGAAAGTATACCATAACTCTAATTTTCTTCTTCGGGTTTCATAGGGTTCCATAGGGAGAACATGGGGGGTGTCATAAAGCAGTATTTTTAAGGGAGGGGATGTGCCTGAGAGGATAACAGAATCCTGGGTCCAAAGGAAGCATCCTGCGATGCAAAGGTATCAAATTAGTAGAATATTAGAAATGTGTGAATGGAAGACCACGTAGTAACCTTACATACCTGCTCAGGAGACACCCCACAGCGTACTGCCCATGAGGGTCCTACAGATCTAGTAGAATAGGCAGAAATTGATGTTAGGACAGGCAAATCAACTTGATTGTATGCTTGAGCAACAACCATTCTAATCCAACTGGTCAACGTTGTTTGTTTGTTAGCTGGCCAGCCACTCAGGTATGAATAGAGAGTCGGATCTTCTGATACAACTGGTTTGGTCTACGTAGATTCATGAGGCAGGTACTACATCCAAAAGACCGTTCTTATGCTGGAAGATCTGGTGAGACAAAAGACTGGACTACAATTTCTTGATTTAGGTGGAACCTGGAGACCACTTTAGGAAGGTAACCAGTCCTAGTCTGTACAACTGTCCATGATGAAAAATCAGAAAGGTAGATGACAGGAGAGAGCTCCTGAGTCTGATACCCCCTGGCAGAGGCAGTAACTAACAAAAATAATATCTTATCCGTCAACCATTTGAGGTCCACTGATACTGAAGTTTCAAAACGGGGTCTTTTAAAGTGCAACCAATACTACAGAGAGATCTCATGAAGCTACCAGGTTGAACATATGGAGGGTGTATGAAACCTCGAAAAAAGTTATGTATATCTGGTAGTGTAGCAATTTTTCGCTAAAGCCATACTGATAAAGCAAAAATATGTACTTTCAGAGAAGCAATAAAAGAAAAAATAAATCAGACAGCAGAACTAGCAAAAGTCACATACAATGCAGATAAATACACATTAATATGACTGCAATGAGCACTTGAATCAGCTACACAGACTGATTTTGAAAGCAGATAGGATATAAGTGAAAAAAACTGGCTCCTTAGAGATGTTTTTACAGGGAGACTGAGCCCAGCGTTCCTGAGATCTTGATTGCTGCATAATGAAGATGGCTGCCCTGGTCTCAGACGGAGGGAGTGTTGTTTACAGCTGAAGGGTGGGAAATCTGCAGTAGACTGACACCCAAAGCTGGGAGAGGGGCTAGAGGTTAAGTGCTGCCTCCCCTTGCTGGTCTTCCACCCCAGGTGCTAAAGGCCTTTATAAATTTAGTGTATACACTGAATATATGTTATGGTAAGAACTTACCATTGATAATGGTATTTTTCCTAAGTCCACAGGATAACATTGGGACATGATGAAGTGACAGCGGATTTGCACCAATTGGTAAAAGCTATTCGGCCTCCCAGCATGCAACGGGCCCGTCCATATGTCCCCGCTGTTAGGCGCCGTGGTCCGCTTGTCTGCGCGGCCCGGCCCCTAGCAACTAGAGACGCCGTGCGCGTACAGCCGCCGGCTCCCTAGCAATGCTAGACGCCGGGCGCGCTGAGCCGCACGGACCCTAGCAACGGGGACGCCACTGGCGGACCGCGTTCCCCATTGCTAGGCTTTAGGAAATTAAGATATTCACCTGCTCTCTGGCCGTGCAGCAAGGCAGCTGCACGGCATTTATTCTAATCAGCCTTTAGCAGCTGATTGGAGGACTCCTTGTTAAATACACTCCCAGGGCTTCTCACAGACGCCGGTAATAGCTTCCTGCATGCTGCCTTTGTTTGCTGAGAGTCTGTTTCCAGTCCTGCTGTATTCGGTCATTCCAGTCCTCAGAAGTCCGGTATTCGGGAGTTGTCATCTCATCACAAGAGGTCGTTTGGTTCCCTGGAGTCCTGACTGATCACCGTTTTATATCCAGTGGTGTTCGTGAGTTGCGGCTCTGCCGTGTGTTGCGGCTCAGCCGCTTTACCTTTTATATTTTGTGTTTGGAGCATTTGCGGAGGGTTCCGCTTCCACAAGTCCTCTCTGGTACTCGGCGGTGCCGGGTAGGAGAATTGGACAAGTGGATATTTTGGTTGTCCTTTTCCCTGGCGGTTTCTCCGCACATATTATAGTTTTGAGTTTGCTTAGCCCCTGGCCTGGTTGTTTAGTTAGAGGGCCTCTTGTTATCACCCTGTCTCGGGTTTCCCTTTGTCTCTCATTAAGACCGGGGGGCATCGAAGTTGGGCAGACATAATCCGCCCTTCAAACGCGGCTGCCAAGGGCTCAAGAAACCATAGTCTCGCAGGGGATTTCTGACAACACGGGTGAGACAACAGAGTTAGGGCGCCAGGGGCTATTTTCCTGTCCTGCTCCCTTCCCCAGCATTCCGTTCCAGTGCTCTGGTCCTTGCCATAAGATCTCCTCTGACCAGAGTGCTGGAATCATAACACCCGCCTCCTGGCTCAGGCAAATCAGCTGTATTCCCAAAGCTCAATGCAGGAACATCATAGAAATCCCTAATCAGGTGAGAAGAACACACATGCACACCCTTCCATACAAGAAGGAAGAGGTTAGTGAGTAAAACGATTCTCAAATCAGGTGCGTCAGAGTGGGATCCCTGTGGATCCTGTGGACTTAGGAGAAATATTGTTATCAATGGTGAGTTCTTACCATACCGTATATATTTCTCTGGCAGGGTCCACAGGTTATCCACAGGATAACATTGGGATTTCCCAAAGCAATTTAGTGGTGGGGACGCTCCTGATTGGACAGGAGAATCCTTCCTAATTCAGCGTCATGAGAGGCAAAGGTATCCATGGTATAATGTCTAATGAATGTGTTAATGGTAGACCATGTGACTGCCTTACTATCTGTCCTGCTGAAGAACCACATTGTGCTGCCCATAATGGACCTACCTTGCGAGTAGAGTGAGCAGAGACATTAGCCAGAACAGGGAGATCAGCTTGAGAATATGCTTCTGAAATCGTCATCCGAAGCCACCTTGCCATTGTCTGCTTATCAGCAAGCCATCCTCTCTTGTGAAATCCGTAGAGAATGAAGAGAGAATCTGTCTTTCTGGTGGCACTGGTATGATCCACGTAGATCCTTAAGACCACGCCCAGTGATGCATCTCCCGCAGAAAGGCCCGGTTCCTGGAAGGTCGGGACTTCAATTTCTTCATTAAGGTGGAATTTAAACACCACCTTAGGAAGATATCCAGCTCTAGTTCTGAGAACTGCTTTATCTGGATTAACTAGCTGACTCCATGGCCAGTAGAAAGAGAACTTTAGCTGTCAACCATTTAAGATCCACTTTATTAAGTAGTTCAAATGGGGCAACTTGAAGGGCCTTTAAGACTAAAATTAAGTCCCAAGGCACCGTAGGAGGAACAAAAGGAGGTTGAATGCACAGCATTCCCTGGAAAAAGTACGGACATCCTGTAAGTTGGCAATTTTCTTTTGGAACCATACAGTCAATGTTGACACTTGCACTCTCAAGGAAGCCACCTTCAACCCTTTATCCATTACTTGCCCGACTAATGAGGTCACCTGGACGTGGTGGGCAAGCCGTTACTTATGGCCATAACTATGCGAAGAACCTCGCACAAAATGCAAGATTTTATTGCAATGATTATTATTAATAAATTGGTAGTGTTTGAATTGTGCACCTGCAACCTTTGTCTTTGTATGCTTTATCCATTCCTGCCTGAAGGAATGCTAAGACCCTGGAAATTCGGAAAGACTTAGGGTCCATTTTCCATTCACTGCACCAATGAATATAGGTTTGCCATATTTGGTGATAAATGCAAACGGAGGAAGGTTTCCTTCCTGAGCATTGTTTGAATTACCTGTTGTGAGAATCCTCTTGACTTCAGGATAGAAGTCTCAAGAGCCACGCTGTCAAAGACAGTCGATCCATATGTCTGTGATAACAAGGACCCTGCGTCAGTAGATCTGGACGTTGAGGGAGCAGGAATGGAGCATCCATCGTTATTCCCTGCAGATCTGTGTACCAATGTCTTCTGGGCCAAGCCGAAGCTATTAGTATCACGGCACCATTTCCTTGCTTTATCTTTCTCATCACCCTGGGTAATAAGGTGATTGGAGGAAACACATATGCCAGATGAAAATCCCAAATCACAGACAGGGCATCCACAAAGATCACTCTGGGATCCTTTGTTCTTGACCCACATGCGAGAACTTTGTTGTTCTTATGGGACGCCATAAGATCTATCTCTGGCAAACCCCATCTGTCGACTAGGGTCTGGAAGACCTCTGGATGTAGAGCTCATTTGCTTGCCTGAATAGCATGTCAACTGAGAAAATCTGCTTCCCAGTTTAGGACTCCTGGAACGAACATTGCGGACAAGGCTGGATGATGAAGATCTGCCCAGCTTAGTGTGTGACTTACCTCCTTCATAGCTTTTTGGCTGTGAGTTCCTTCTTGATGGTTGAGGTACGCTACTGCCGTCGCATTGTCCGAGTGGATTTGAATTGGTTTTCCCCTAAGGATGTCCTTTGCTTGAATCAGTGCCATATATATGGCCCGAAGTTCCAATATATTTATTGGCAGGCAACCTTCTTCCTTGGTCCATTGTCCCTGGAAACAAAACCTTCCCGACACTGCTCCCCAGCCCTGGAGACTGGCATCCATTGTCAGAATTTCCCAATCTGATATCCAAAAGGGTCTCCCCTTGTCCAGATGGGATGTCTGTAGCAGCCAGGCTAATGACCTTCTCACTTCCATCGTAAGGACTATAGTCTCCATTTTTATCAGCTGATGCAACCCATTTCATTTGGCAAGGATCAGATGCTGCAGAGGTCTCGAATGGAACTGTGCATACTCCACCATGTCGAATGATGACACCATCAATCCCATCACACGCATTGCTGCTTGAATGGATACCTTTTGACTGTGTAGCAACTCCTGAATCCTTGACTGAACTTCGGATATCTTGTTCAGAGGTAAAATTAATCTCTGAAGGCTTGAATCCAGTACAGCCCCCAAGCGAGTCATCTGCTGTGATGGAACCAGAGATGATTTTGCCCAATTTATGAGTCACCCGTGCTTCTGCAGACACATTATTGTCTGTTGCAGATGACACAGGAGCAATTCCTGCGACTGTGCCAGGATTAAAAGAACATCGAGAACTGGAAAAATTCTTATCCCCTGCTGGCGGAGATAAGCTGCCATTACCACCATAATTTTGGTAAATACTCTGGGGGCTGTGGCTAACACAAAAGGTAGGGCCTGGAACTGAAAATGCTGTTAGAGGATAGAGAACCTGAGATAGCACTGATGGGACCGAGCTATAGGAACATGTAGGCAAGCATCCTGTATATCCAGGGATACCATATAATCCCCTGGCTCCATAGCCCAGACTTAGAGGGATGGACTGGAGTCTATCCTCTGCCTGGCTGAGAGAGTGAGAATAGGGGGCTGAGGTTGCCGGGCGGCACACGGACACTGTATATAATTAACAATTGCGTGCAGTAAATGGTCATTAGGATTTTCAAAAGATTTTCCGCTGCAAGTAGCTCTGCTGGTTTGTACTTTTTTATGGGCATGTAATGATGAAAGCTTGACAAAGGGCCAGAAGGACCGAAACGTTGCTGATTATTCTGCTATGCATTTAAGAACGCCTTGCATGATCACTTTGTGAGTATTGGATTAAAAATATCTTGAAGCTTATTGAAGTTTGGAGAGTGCCTATTTTTTGGATTTTATATATATATATACATATATATAACAATGATAGGTGGCACTCACAGACTCGTGGAATGATGAAAAAACTTCACCCCGTGAAGTGTTTATTAAAGCAGACTGAGGAAGGGGAAGTGTCCCCGATACGTTACCTGTCTGCTTTAATAAACACTTCACGGGGTGAAGTTTTTTCATCATTCCACGAGTCTGTGAGTGCCACCTATCATTGTTTGTTGCATGTTGGTGGACTGCCATGTCCACAAGGAAGTGCACCACAGCAAGGTAATTTGGAGGAGTGCCGGGGTGAAGATTGGATATATATATATATATATATATATATATATAACCAGAGCCGGCCATAGCTATAGGCAAACTAGGCAATTGCCTTGGGCATTTGATATGCCTAGGGGCATCTGCAGCTTCTGCTGATTAAAATGATATGCGGCATGCCTATATTCTGTATAGCATTTCATATGCAGATACAGCCACACTCTCACACAGTATATAGACATGCTGCATATCATTTTAATCAGCAGAATCTGCTTGTGCACCCTAGCCACATAGCAATGCAAATAAGATGCATTTTCATAAAAAAAGGTGCCCGACGTTAGCATTGAGGCAAGATTTATGAGGACACATCTGTATCCAAGCAGAGGCAGAGGTCACAGTGTTAGTGGAAGTGTGAGTGCTGTGTGCATGTGAGTGGGTTGGTTGTGCAGTAGTGTTCAGAATATGTGTAAGGAGCATTATGTGTGTCATATAAAAATGCATTAATAATGTGCAACACATGTGTAAGGGGCACTATGTGTGTCATTATGTGTATAAGGGCATTAATAATGTGTGGCATATGTGTAACAGGGTACTACTGTATGTGTGTCATTATGTGTATAGGGGCACTAATAATGTGCAGCAAATGTGTAGGGGGCACTATGTGTCATTATGTGTATAAGGGCATTAATAATGTGCGGCATATATGTAAGGGACATTATGTGTAAAAGGGCATTAATAAAGGTTGTCATAATGTGTAAGGCACATTATGTTTATGAGGACATTAATAATGTGTAAGGGGCATTACTGTGTGGAATTATGTGTATAAATGCATTACTAATGTGTGGCATTATGTGTATAGGGTGCTCTACTATGTGGCGTTGCGTATAGAAAGGGCACTACTGTGTCATCTAATATGAATAAAGAGCAATAGGGTGTGATGTAATGTGAATAAGGAGCAATTCAATGTGATGTTATGTGAATAAGGGGCTCTACTGTGAGGAGTAATGTTTATAAGGTAAAGTAATACTACTGTGGGATGTAATATGAATTATGGACACTATTGCATGATCAAATGTGAATAAAGTTGCACTACTGTGAGGCGTAATTGGAATTGGGGGTACTATTGTGTGGCCATGCCCCTTGCCAGCAAAAACACACCCTTTTTGGGCTGTGCGCCAAATGTGCGAACTGTTCCTATTTAAAATATAGGGGGTACAAACACCAAAATAAGGACTGCTATGGGTGAGGGGTGATGGTGCTGGGAAAGAGGTGCAACCAGTGGTGGTGCTAGGGGGCACCAGCCAAAATCTTGCCTAGGGCATCATATTGGTTAGGGCCGGCCCTGTATATAACGCACAGACATGCAGCACTCACGGCTCAGTCGAAAAAGAAGACAAACGTTGAAAACTCTGAGCGTTTGTCTTCTTTTTTGACTCAGCCGTGAGTGCTGCATGTCTGTATTTTGGAATATTTTTTTTCCAAGTATAGTATGCTCTCACATGTTGGCCATGCCCCCAATTCAGTAAAGGGGGGGGGGGGGGCTGCCATAACATACCTTGCTCCAGGCACCATGACACCTTGCTACACCTCTGCTCCTGACTGAAGCAATTTCTGAACTGCCTCTTGCAAAGCCCTGGCCTTCGTCTCTACCTGAGATGGGCTGGTACAAAAAAACCTTTGAGGAGGATGCTTCTTAAAGGCAACTGCATAACCTAGAGACACCGCTTCCTGCACCCAGGCATCTGTTGTAGGCTGCTGCCAGATCTGTGCAAACTGAAGAAGTCAGCCCCCCCACCCTGGGATCCCCCAGATGGAGGCCCACACCATCAGGCTGATGGATTATTTTCTGTTTTACCAACCGGTCCTCTGGTAGCCCAATGCTTTTCAGTCTTACCAGACCTGTTGTATTGGGGCTGCTCGCCATCACTTTTTCCGTTAGCTTTTCCTTGAGACCGAAGGGGCCGAAAAGCTGGAACTATAGGTTTGAATTTGTATGTGGAAGGAAACTTTACCTTCTTGGAGTCTGTTTCTGACTCCAAAATATCTGTCAATTCTTTACCAAAAAGAATATCTCCAGAAAATGGCAAGGATTCCAAAACCTTCTTAGATTCTGAATCAGCTTTCCATGTACGTAGCCAAACTGCTCCCAGATATTATTGAGCTTTCATCCTTCAATGAATCCTCATCTGAAACATGTGTAGCCTGTGAGGATGAAGATTTACTTACCACTGGCTTATTAGCCTGTTTCTTTTGAGAGGCTGCTGGAAGTGATACACCACAGGTGGGAAGCTGCATGTAAGGGTTAATCGTGTAACCTGTCCCCGGTACAGGAGTTGGAGGAATTATCCTTTCAGCTATACTGGATAAAGTCTGTGAAAACATGGGGGATCAACCTGCACCTGAATCTGCCTTGTATTTTTCAAGAACCCCTGGTGAAAGCTAAAACAATTTGCACTCAAACCACCCTGAACCAGATCCTGAGAGGATAACACAGCTTTGCAAGACAAGCAGGTTGGTATTGCTGTGAGTGTGTCTTCCTCACCTTTGCCGCTCTTTGACATGATAAATAATCAACACTTCCACAGTGTACTACACAATTTGTGACTGTAATCACTTTAAGCTTCTTAAAGTGACATACAATCCGACCCTAACCTGCTATGCACCAGCAGTGAGGATTAGAACAGAAAAAAACTGAATATATAGTAAAGTCAGCAATTACACTAACAGTCAGTCACATGTTATACATTAGTATAATAAGCAATATTAGCATATAACCAACTACAAATACATTTAAAGTATGTAGGAGAACATATTGCTGAATCAGGTTTAAAAAGATCTACCGTTTTCAGATGCATAGCGAAAGAAACCACAGTACTAGTATACAGACTCATATGCAATAGGCACTTATCTAACTATTCGTACTCAAAAGGTAGATAGAGACTTAGTGCTGTATTTCCCATACTCAGTAGAGTGGGATACAGGGAGACTCATCCCGCTTCCAGGACCGATCAATACGTTTGCGAAAGCTGAGTGGATCCAGACGCTACTAGTGTACACTGCCACTCCATGAACCTATAGTGAACACAGACGCTTAGTAAACACAGATGCACCAGTCACACAGCCGCCTATGCTGGGTCCCCTTTGTATACAGCATCTCAGACGGAAGCGGGAAAACAGTTCATGGCGGGAGACTCGGAGGAAACTGGTAATGAACTGGAGGGAGGGGCGAACAGGAGAGCATCTGACTCCCCACTGCTGACATCAACCCTAGGAATCGCGGCCTCATACTATTCCTGGAGCCTATGAGCCCTAAGGCTTAGTGCTGGTGCACCCAAGGTGGCAGCCGCGTCAGCGACTGTTTGGTGGTCTCCTCCCAAAACAGTGCGGCTGTGTCCGTATTCCCCTTCTAAGCGGAACCGATGCCTTACCTTCTCCCCGTGCTAGGGCCACAGCATGGTAACGTCTGCTGGACCTGCTAGTATATCCGACACAGACACTCACCGAAACAGCACTGTACTCGTGAGTAAGTGTGTGATGAGTTGTTGGAGCGACTCTTTCTAAGGTACGTATAAGATGCTTTTTAGAAAGATCACTCAAGAAAAAATAGTAAGACTATAAAAATAAAATAAGAAAGCTTAGGGCTGCTAAAAACCAGCAGCCCTCTGACCATGGTCTGGCTCCTGCTGCACCAAACAAAAAACTGATTTGCCTGAGCCAGGATGCGCGGATATATGGACGGGCCCGTTGCATGCTGGGAGGCCAAAAAGCTTTGACCGATTGGTGCTAATCCGCTGTCGCTTCATCATATCCCAATGTTATCCTGTGGATATCCTGTGGACCCTGCCGGAGAAAACCTATGTCTTATATGCCCTGGTGGTATAGTGGAATCCCTGACCAAAGCCAGTGTCCACGCCAGCGCCGCGGTCAGTCTCCCGAGACACGTGGCGGACCATGATTTAAGTGCAGGTCCTATTAAGATGGGACCCTCGTACCTGCCCCCATATGCCAGCCACACAGTCCTGGGGTCCCCACAGTGAGTGGTGCTATACGCACTGTGTGGCTACTGCCACAAGTATCTGTCTTGGCATTGGCCATGCAGAAGTTTCAACGCAGCAAGGGTTGATGGAGCTGTAGTGCTGAAGTCTGACAGACTTACTGCGCACACAATCTCAGAGAAGGGGGAGGGGACTTTTACATTTGAAAGCATAGGGCTGCTATAGTAACTCCCTGTAAAGGTGCAACCAGCTTTCCTGCTGGCACCAACAAAAAACTGACCTGCCTGAGCATGGAGGCAGGGTTATAGGGGAGAGGAGCCAAGCATTCTGGGAAGCCTAAAAGCTTAACCGTTTGGTGCTGTCACAGTGTTACATGGGTTAATGCTGGAGTTGCAGACTACAGATGATAGGAGGATGGTTACACAGAAAAATACAGAAGTTGCACAAATGCATACCACCCAACATGACCCTCTCCAGGAGGGACAGAATGCTCTGCTCCTGGACTTCTCTCTTAATGTATGATTGCCATCACCTGTGCTTGAACACCTTTCTTATCCATTAACATGTTCAAAGCAGGTTCCGGCAATCACAAATTAAGAGAAAAGTCCAGAAGCAGAGCATTGTGTCCCTCCTGGAGAGGGTCATATTGGGAGGGATGCAAATGACAGTTGACGATGGTTTAAAATAAAACTGTATTGAAGCATAATTCCAAATAAGGCATACAGGATAACTGAAGAAACATGACATAGGTATACAGAATCAGGTTAACTTCACCCGAACACATGGATGGCAAGGAAAACAGTCACTGAAATTAGGTGCAGGCAAGGTTCAAGATTTCGGCTATAGCAGGGATTCCGACACAGGACAAAGCAAACAGGGACTCCAAAACTGTAACAAATAAACTGGCTAGGAACAGACTAGGAATAACATAAATTAACACGAGCTGGAACAAAACTATAGCTGGCCCTGACTCTCAGAGCTAGCTCATACTTAGCATAGGTCAGGACCAATCACTAGAGCACACACAAACACACACAATGTGCTGCAGCTGGAAAAGGTAATCAGGAGAGAGCATGTTCCACCTGATTACGCCAGCTGGGACTGCTCTTCCAATAGCAGCACCCCTGGCTGCTCAGAGGTACTCAGGTGAGAGACATAACAGCAGCACCCCTGGCCGCCCAAAGGTACTGCAGTCCAGAACATCATAGATGGCAGAGTCGTAGCACAGCCCCCCTTTAAGGAGCAAATTCTAGGCACTTCTCCGAGGCAACAGTTCAGATTTCTCTCAATCGAGACAACGGTCAATTCCAAGAAGAAAAAAAAAACCTTGCGCAGAACAGAAATCTTTGACCTCCCAGGCACAGCAGACCTCTGAGAAGCCCTCGGGCCTGGCACAGCACAGAGACCACTCAGGATCGGCATTCCACTGTGAACCCCTCGGGCTCGGCAGACCTCGGTGAACCCCTCGGGCTCGGCAGACCTAGGTGAACCCCTCGAGCACGTCAGACCTCGGTGAACCCTTCGGGGCATGGCAGACCTCTGCTGGATCTCCAGGCACACCGGGTGACTAGACCATCCTGGAAGAAAACATACGCAAAATGGTTGCTGACACTGCGGCGACCTCTCTATGCCCGGAGACCAGGGCAAACGGAACCTCATGGCGTGAGGCAAGAGCAAACGGAACCTCATGGCGTGAGGCAAGGGAAAACGGAACCTCATGGCGTGAGGCAAGGGAAAACAGAACCTCATGGCGTGAGGCAAGGGAAAACCGAACCTCATGGCGTGAGGCATGGGCAAATGGAACCTCATGCAGTGAGGCAAGGGCAAACAGGTCCTCATGCCTGAAGGCAAGGGCAAACAGGTCCTCATGCCTGAAGGCAAGGGCAAACAGGTCCTCATGCCTGAAGGCAAGGGCAGACAGAACCTCCACCCCTGGGGCTACGACTCTCAAGACCCCTCCTGGGTCTATATCTATCTGCAACTTTAGAGACCCCTCCCGGAGTCGGCACCTCAGACTCCCCTCCCGGGGTCGGCACCTCAGACTCCCCTCCCAAGGTTGGCACCTCAGACTCCCCTCCTGCAATCTGTACATCGGACATAGCTCCTGGAGTCTGAACATCGGACACCGCTCCCACGGTCAGAACATCAGAAACCGCTCCCACGGTCAGAACATCGGAAACCGCTCCTGCGGTCAGAACATCGGAAACCGCTCCTGCGGTCAGAACATCGGAAACCGCTCCTGCGGTCAGAACATCAGAAACCGCTCCTGCGGTCAGAACATCGGAAACCGCTCCTGCGGTCAGAACATCGAAAAACGGCTCCTGCGGTCCGAACATTGGACACTGCTCCTGCGGTCAGAACATCGGAAACAGCTCCTGGAATCAGAACATCATACGCGGCTATTGGAATCAGAACATCAGACACAAATCCTATAATCAGAACATTAGATGCGTCTCCTGGAATCAGGTTATCAGATACCGCTTCTGGGGCTAGGACTAGCTTCTGAGTTCCAACTCGCAGGGATATTTTAATGAGTCTTTCAGTCAAGATCTGAATCTGCCTTATCAGATCCTTAGCAGGACAAACAGAAACAGAATCCATGTTCTTTAAACTCCAGCAAGTCTGTTTAAGGTCAGCTATAATGTTAAGGGCCCCATACACTTATGCGACATGTCCGACCGTCTTGTCGCAGGCGATCACCCCGGCAGCCTCCTGGGCAGCAGGATCGCCCAAGATACATTGTATGCTGTCCTTTTGCATACAATGTATCTTGTGCGATCCCAGCCATGCCTGCGGGGATCGGACATGATCGCTAGTGCAGCGCGGTCAATCTGGAGGATCCGATCCGATGCTCACGGGAACACGCATCAGATCGGAAACACCTCCAAAATGCCCAATTTTATCCGATATCGGGCCAAATGCCTGAAATTGGATGAAATCGGGCATTATCGTTCTAGTGTATGGGGCCCTTTACAGTGTTAATGTTACGGTTTTACATGGGTTAATGTTGGAGTTGCAGACTACAGGTGATAGGAGGATGGTTACAAGGACGAATACAGGAGTTGCACAGATGACAGGTGATGATGGTTTAAAAAAAAACTGTATTGAAGCATAATTCCAAATAAGGCATACAGGATAACTGAAGAAACATGACATAGGTATACAGAATCAGGTTAACTTCACCTGAACACATGGATGGCAAGGAAAACAGTCACTGAAATTAGATGCAGGCAAGGTTCAAGATTTCGGCTATGGCAGGGATTCCGGCACAGGACAAAGCAAACAGGAATTCCAACACTGTGACAAAAAAACAGACTAGGAATAACATAAGTTAAAACGAGCTGGAACAAAACTATAGCTGGCCCTGACTCTCAGAGCTAGCTCATACTTAGCATAGGTCAGGGCCAATCACTACAGCACACACAAACACACACAATGTGCTGCAGCTGGAAAAGGTAATCAGGAGAGAGCATGTTCCACCTGATTACCGCAGCTGGGACTGCTCTTCCAATAGCAGCACCCCTGGCTGCTCAGAGGTACTGCAGGTGAGAGACATAACAGCAGCACCCCTGGCCGCCCAAACTGCAGTCCAGAACATCATAGATGGCAGAGTCATAGCAGGTGCCCAGACTCTCATCCACCACCTACAACCCTGATGCTCTCCCTGTGGAACCCTATGAAACCTGAAGCAGAAATGGGTCTCTACCTGGAGGAATGTGTGACAGGGGCTCTACCTGGTGTAATGTGTAAAAGGGGCTTAACCTGGTGTAATGTGTGTAAGTGACACTACTGTGCGGCCTCATTTGAATAATGGAGACTGTCCAGCATAATATGAATTGGTATTATTTTGTGGCTATGCCCCTTCCCCATGAAGTTACGCCACTATATTTTTGTTGTGCTCCTACGCCGCACACTGGCCCTATTTTACATAAGGGAAGGGGGGGGGGGGGGTTGTGCCGATGCTGTTTCTTGCTAAAAAAAATGTCTAGTAATGACACTGCTCATAGGGCTGAAATAACAGGAGGAGGTAATTCTCCTGTGAGAGTATTGCAACGATATAGATTTGTGCTGCTTAGGGGTGCTGGCAACCCAATATTCCAGGAACTGGAAAGACCTTGTATATTGAAGGTATATAAGTGAATTTTTTTATTGTGGATACAAAGATTTGAAAGAACCCTCTTCTGCTGTGACTACGGTAGTGCAGCTGAGTGAGCATGCCTCTGTGTCACAATTAAGATTGTGATTGTGACACAGAAGCACACTCATCAGCCATCAATGCATTTATACAAATGACGGAGCAGCAGCTGCACTACCATAGTCGCAGCAAAAGATGGTTCTTTCAAATCTGTGTCTCCACAAAATAAATTCACTTATATACCTGTACTCAGCGGCGTCGAGAGAGGGGGAGGGGGGTACAAATTACCTGGGCCCAGGTCTCATAGAGGGGCCCAGGTCCACGCCTCCTTTGATTAAGCCATGCCCCCTGAAAAGTACCTGGGTCCAGCCAGGCTCTCTACTACCCAGGCTGGGAGGCATGCCATGCTTCTGTGAGTGGGTGCTTGTGATGTGCTAGACATGCCCCCAAAGAGTTGCCATGCCCTCAGCGCGCTGTGGTCACACCTCCTCAAGTGGATGCAGGGGGGGCCAGGAAGTTGTTGTACCGGGGCCCAGAATTTCTCTTGGCTGCCCTGCCTGTACTTATACAAGGTCTTTCCAGCACCTGGAATATTGGGTTGCCAACACCCCTAAGCAGCACCAGTCTTTACAGCTGCAATACTCTCACTGGAGAATTACCTCCTCCTAACCGTCATTTAAGTCTTATGAGGATCGACTACAGGATCTAGTGTTGTTTATCACAGTTTATCTCTAATTATACATAAACGAGACCACAATGTTTCCTTTCTAACGAGCTACTTTGACTTTTTTCAGTGTAACACTCTGGTATTATCTGTTCACAATGTTTAAACTTACTGGCTACCGAGTGAATTAGACAGTGTTTTTGTTGTGCTCTACTCTCTCACTTAACATAGGAATTACCTGTGATTTAACTTTGCATTGCTTTGCACCGGTTTATTGTATTCCAAGTGGTACTAATTATACAATCTATGTAGTAAACAACAGGGTCATTTAGTTACCGCCCCCTGTGTGACTTTATTACATTGGAGGTACTCATTGGGTGTGCTGACAAACAGTGAATACCTGATTGACTCGTCAACTGTACATTTTAATTTTTTCTTACACACAATTGTGCGACTGTGAAACACCATTAGATATTCTCCAGTGGGGTCAGAGAGACATCATAATCCATTACCATACGGACCAATTGAATGTTTATTATGTGCCTTCTCTATGACTGTCAGGGATAATACTATGCAATTAGCATGTTAATAATTTATCTCTAAGGTAGTTTCCCACTATTGGGATAAATTACCTAGATACATATTTTCACCGTGAACATTACGTACTTTACCCACGATTCTCACTAATCTGTAAGATGAGAATTGCTTTTTACCCAATTTTATTACAAATCTTAATAAAAGTTATATTTTAATCAAAGGCAAAGTGCCCCAAAAAAGACCCCTTGCTTTCTCTTACTGTTTCTCCTATTGTCTTATTATGCTCTGGTTGCACTTCCACCAATTACACATACTTATAAATTGGTTTTGAATGTGGATTCATTAGCCTGTGTTATGTATCTATGAACAGCAATCCTTGTGCTCTCTGACCAATCAACCTTTTTTCTCAACCCCCTTTTCCAAATGTACAGATATATTATAAATATTATTGTGCAAGCGATCACCCTCACATCAGGGAGAGAGAGGAGTGACTGATTCTGCAGCTGTCTCTCTCTTCAGCATAGCACACAGCAGCATCATTCCTCTCTCTCCCCACCCCTAGTGCCGCTGTCTACAACAGGGATGGGGGGGCAGCAGGACCCGGGCCTCTCTGACAGGCCCCCGGGTAAAGAGTTCCCGCTCCTCCACTCTCTACGCCACTTGAAGCGAAAATAAGAGAGAGATAGAGAGAGAGGGTGTAAGGGAGGGAGGGAGACAGAGAGAAAGGGGAGCAAGAGAGGACGAGAATGTCAGGGAGAGGATGAGGGAGAGAGATGGGTGGTGTTAGAGAGAGAGAGAGAGGGAGAGAGAGAGAGAGAGCATGTCGGGAAGAGAAAGAGGGTGAGACAGAGAGGGAGAGAGAGAGGGTGCAAGAGAGAGAGAGAGGGAGGGGGAGCAAATGGGAGTGACGCTACCTCTTACAGCTTGGCTATGCTCCAGCACAGGTCTTTGATTGGGGGCCTGCACTTTACAGCATTAGCCCCTTCCCACATGTGAATCGTGGCACTGCAGCACTTTGTTGCCAGGAGCCCGACAGGTAGTGGTAGAGTTGGCTGGGCAAGGGCAATATTTGCCACAGAGTGGGGGCACCTGAACGACTGCCCCACCTATATTCCGGCCCTGGCCTGTGCTATGGTATGGTTTGTTTCTATGAGGGAGATGTATTAGGATAATGGTCCCACACAGAACCGATTAATAATCAAATTTAATGATTAATATGCTACTTTATTTCTTGTTTATCACTTGTAAGTGTTGATTTATTATCATTGGTTGTTTCTTAACCTTTGTCTGTGTATATTTTTTATATATTATTCTTGTAGGTTGTGGTGCTCCCAATCTCATCAAATTTGAATTAACTTGCAAAAAATTAGAAAAGAATGAGATAAAAGGTGCATTCTGGAAACTTACAGGCTTTTGACTCTGCTGATATATATTTTTCCAATTGTTTGCAATACTATAACAGAACTTTTAATTATTTATGTAGTAAAAAGGATATTATCCATCTCGTATATAAAGCAAACTGTTTTTTATTTAAAATATAGATATAAACAAAAAAAAGTGTGTATTAAAAAATATTAAATAAAGTGATTAAAAACAAAGAGTTTCCGTTGAGTCTCTTTATTTGTCTGTATATTTATTATGTTATCAGATACTGTAGATGTTACTAGTGATGAGCACCGGAAATTTTTCGGGTTTTGTGTTTTGGTTTTGGGTTCGGTTCCGCGGCCGTGTTTTGGGTTCGAACGCGTTTTGGCAAAACCTCACCAAATTTTTTTTGTCGGATTCGGGTGTGTTTTGGATTCGGTTTTTTTTCTTTCAAAAAACCCTAAAAAACAGCTTAAATCATAGAATTTGGGGGTCATTTTGATCCCAAAGTATTATTAACCTCAATAACCATTATTTCCACTCATTTTCAGTCTATTCTGAACACCTCACACCTCACAATATTATTTTTAGTCCTAAAATTTGCACCGAGGTCGCTGGATGACTAAGCTCAGCGACCCAAGTGGCCGACACAAACACCTGGCCCATCTAGGAGTGGCACTGCAGTGTCACGCAGGATGGCCCTTCCAAAAAACACTCCCCAAACAGCACATGACGCAAAGAAAAAAAGAGGCGCAATGAGGTAGCTGTGTGAGTAAGATAAGCGACCCAAGTGGCCGACACAAACACCTGGCCCATCTAGGAGTGGCACTGCAGTGTCACGCAGGATGGCCCTTCCAAAAAACACTCCCCAAACAGCACATGACGCAAAGAAAAAAAGAGGCGCAATTAGGTAGCTGTGTGAGAAAGATAAGCGACCCAAGTGGCCGACACAAACACCTGGCCCATCTAGGAGTGGCACTGCAGTGTCACGCAGGATGGCCCTTCCAAAAAACACTCCCCAAACAGCACATGACGCAAAGAAGAAAAAAAAGAGGCGCAATGAGGTAGCTGTGTGAGTAAGATAAGCGACCCAAGTGGCCGACACAAACACCTGGCCCATCTAGGAGTGGCACTGCAGTGTCACGCAGGATGGCCCTTCCAAAAAACACTCCCCAAACAGCACATGACGCAAAGAAGAAAAAAAAGAGGCGCAATGAGGTAGCTGTGTGACTAAGATAAGCGACCCAAGTGGCCGACACAAACACCTGGCCCATCTAGGAGTGGCACTGCAGTGTCACGCAGGATGGCCCTTCCAAAAAACACTCCCCAAGCAGCACATGACGCAAAGCAAAAAAGAGGCGCAATTAGGTAGCTGTGTGAGTAAGATAAGCGACCCAAGTGGCCGACACAAACACCTGGCCCATCTAGGAGTGGCACTGCAGTGTCACGCAGGATGGCCCTTCCAAAAAACACTCCCCAAACAGCACATGACGCAAAGAAGAAAAAAAAGATGCGCAATGAGGTAGCTGTGTGACTAAGATAAGCGACCCAAGTGGCCGACACAAACACCTGGCCCATCTAGGAGTGGCACTGCAGTGTCACGCAGGATGGCCCTTCCAAAAAACACTCCCCAAACAGCACGTGACGCAAAGAAGAAAAGAGGCGCAATGAGGTAGCTGTGTGAGTAAGATAAGCGACCCAAGTGGCCGACACAAACACCTGGCCCATCTAGGAGTGGCACTGCAGTGTCACGCAGAATGGCCCTTCCAAAAAACACTCCCCAAACAGCACATGACGCAAAGAAAAAAAGAGGCGCAATTAGGTAGCTGTGTGAGTAAGATAAGCGACCCAAGTGGCCGACACAAACACCTGGCCCATCTAGGAGTGGCACTGCAGTGTCACGCAGGATGGCCCTTCCAAAAAACACTCCCAAAACAGCACATGACGCAAAGAAAAAAAGAGGCGCAATGAGGTAGCTGTGTGACTAAGATAAGCGACCCAAGTGGCCGACACAAACACCTGGCCCATTTAGGAGTGGCACTGCAGTGTCACGCAGGATGGCCCTTCAAAAAACTAGTCCCCAAACAGCACATGACGCAAAGAAGAAAAAAAAGAGGCGCAATGAGGTAGCTGTGTGACTAAGCTAAGCGACCCTAGTGGCCGACACAAACACCTGGCCCATCTAGGAGTGGCACTGCAGTGTCACGCAGGATGGCCCTTCCAAAAAACACTCCCCAAACAGCACATGGCGCAAAGAAAAAAAGAGGCGCAATGAGGTAGCTGTGTGAGTAAGATAAGCGACCCAAGTGGCCGACACAAACACCTGGCCCATCTAGGAGTGGCACTGCAGTGTCACGCAGGATGGCCCTTCCAAAAAACACTCCCCAAACAGCACATGACGCAAAGAAGAAAAAAAAGAGGCGCAATGAGGTAGCTGTGTGACTAAGATAAGCGACCCAAGTGGCCGACACAAACACCTGGCCCATCTAGGAGTGGCACTGCAGTGTACCGCAGGATGGCCCTTCCAAAAAACACTCCCCAAACAGCACGTGACGCAAAGAAGAAAAGAGGCGCAATGAGGTAGCTGTGTGAGTAAGATAAGCGACCCAAGTGGCCGACACAAACACCTGGCCCATCTAGGAGTGGCACTGAAGTGTCACGCAGAATGGCCCTTCCAAAAAACACTCCCCAAACAGCACATGACGCAAAGAAAAAAAGAGGCGCAATTAGGTAGCTGTGTGAGTAAGATAAGCGACCCAAGTGGCCGACACAAACACCTGGCCCATCTAGGAGTGGCACTGCAGTGTCACGCAGGATGGCCCTTCCAAAAAACACTCCCCAAACAGCACATGACGCAAAGAAAAAAAGAGGCGCAATGAGGTAGCTGTGTGACTAAGATAAGCGACCCAAGTGGCCGACACAAACACCTGGCCCATCTAGGAGTGGCACTGCAGTGTCACGCAGGATGGCCCTTCAAAAAACTAGTCCCCAAACAGCACATGACGCAAAGAAGAAAAAAAAGAGGCGCAATGAGGTAGCTGTGTGACTAAGCTAAGCGACCCTAGTGGCCGACACAAACACCTGGCCCATCTAGGAGTGGCACTGCAGTGTCACGCAGGATGGCCCTTCCAAAAAACACTCCCCAAACAGCATATGGCACAAAGAAAAAAAGAGGCGCAATGAGGTAGCTGTGTGAGTAAGATAAGCGACCCAAGTGGCCGACACAAACACCTGGCCCATCTAGGAGTGGCACTGCAGTGTCACGCAGGATGGCCCTTCCAAAAAATACTCCCCAAACAGCACATGACGCAAAGAAAAAAAAGAGGCGCAATTAGGTAGCTGTGTGAGTAAGATAAGCGACCCAAGTGGCCGACACAAACACCTGGCCCATCAAGGAGTGGCACTGCAGTGTCACGCAGGATGGCCCTTCCAAAAAACACTCCCCAAACAGCACATGACGCAAAGAAAAAAAGAGGCGCAATTAGGTAGCTGTGTGAGTAAGATAAGCGACCCAAGTGGCCGACACAAACACCTGGCCCATCTAGGAGTGGCACTGCAGTGTCACGCAGGATGGCCCTTCAAAAAACTAGTCCCCAAACAGCACATGGCGCAAAGAAGAAAAAAAAGAGGCGCAATGAGGTAGCTGTGTGACTAAGATAAGCGACCCTAGTGGCCGACACAAACACCTGGCCCATCTAGGAGTGGCACTGCAGTGTCACGCAGGATGGCCCTTCCAAAAAACACCCCCCAAACAGCACATGACGCAAAGAAAAATGAAAGAAAAAAGAGGTGCAAGATGGAATTGTCCTTGGGCCCTCCCACCCACCCTTATGTTGTATAAACAGGACATGCACACTTTAACCAACCCATCATTTCAGTGACAGGGTCTGCCACACGACTGTGACTGAAATGACGGGTTGGTTTGGACCCCCACCAAAAAAGAAGCAATTAATCTCTCCTTGCACAAACTGGCTCTACAGAGGCAAGATGTCCACCTCATCATCATCCTCCGATATATCACCGTGTACATCCCCCTCCTCACAGATTATCAATTCGTCCCCACTGGAATCCACCATCTCAGCTCCCTGTGTACTTTGTGGAGGCAATTGCTGCTGGTGAATGTCTCCACGGAGAAATTGATTATAATTAATTTTAATGAACATCATCTTCTCCACATTTTCTGGATGTAACCTCGTACACCGATTGCTGACAAGGTGAGCGGCGGCACTAAACACTCTTTCGGAGTACACACTTGTGGGAGGGCAACTTAGGTAGAATAAAGCCAGTTTGTGCAAGGGCCTCCAAATTGCCTCTTTTTCCTGCCAGTATAAGTACGGACTGTCTGACGTGCTGACTTGGATGCGGTCACTCATATAATCCTCCACCATTCTTTCAATGGGGAGAGAATCATATGCAGTGACAGTAGACGACATGTCCGTAATCGTTGTCAGGTCCTTCAGTCCGGACCAGATGTCAGCATCAGCAGTCGCTCCAGACTGCCCTGCATCACCGCCAGCGGGTGGGCTCGGAATTCTGAGCCTTTTCCTCGCACCCCCAGTTGCGGGAGAATGTGAAGGAGAAGATGTTGACAGGTCGCGTTCCGCTTGACTTGACAATTTTGTCACCAGCAGTTCTTTGAACCCCAGCAGACTTGTGTCTGCCGGAAAGAGAGATCCAAGGTAGGTTTTAAATCTAGGATCGAGCACGGTGGCCAAAATGTAGTGCTCTGATTTCAACAGATTGACCACCCGTGAATCCTTGTTAAGCGAATTAAGGGCTCCATCCACAAGTCCCACATGCCTAGCGGAATCGCTCTGTGTTAGCTCCTCCTTCAATGTCTCCAGCTTCTTCTGCAAAAGCCTGATGAGGGGAATGACCTGACTCAGGCTGGCAGTGTCTGAACTGACTTCACGTGTGGCAAGTTCAAAAGGTTGCAGAACCTTGCACAACGTTGAAATCATTCTCCACTGCGCTTGAGACAGGTGCATTCCACCTCCTATATCGTGCTCAGTTGTATAGGCTTGAATGGCCTTTTGCTGCTCCTCCAACCTCTGAAGCATATAGCGGGTTGAATTCCACCTCGTTACCACTTCTTGCTTCAGATGATGGCAGGGCAGGTTCAGGCGTTTTTGGAGGTGCTCCAGTCTTCTGTACGTGGTGCCTGTACGCCGAAAGTGTCCCGCAATTCTTCTGGCCACCGACAGCATCTCTTGCACGCCCCTCTCGTTTTTTAAATAATTCTGCACCACCAAATTCAAGGTATGTGCAAAACATGGGACGTGCTGGAATTTGCCCAGATTTAATGCACACACAATATTGCTGGCGTTGTCCGATGCCACAAATCCACAGGAGAGTCCAATTGGGGTAAGCCATTCTGCGATGATCTTCCTCAGTTGCCGTAAGAGGTTTTTAGCTGTGTGCGTATTCTGGAAAGCGGTGATACAAAGCGTAGCCTGCCTAGGAAAGAGTTGGCGTTTGCGAGATGCTGCTACTGGTGCCGCCACTGCTGTTCTTGCGGCGGGAGTCCATACATCTACCCAGTGGGCTGTCACAGTCATATAGTCCTGAGCCTGCCCTGCTCCACTTGTCCACATGTCCGTGGTTAAGTGGACATTGGGTGCAACTGCATTTTTTAGGACAGTGGTGAGTCTTTTTCTGAGGTCTGTGTACATTTTCGGTATCGCCTGCCTAGAGAAATGGAACCTAGATGGTATTTGGTACCGGGGACACAGTACCTCCAACAAGTCTCTAGTTGGCTCTGCAGTAATGATGGATACCGGAACCACGTTTCTCACCGCCCAGGATGCCAAGGCCTCAGTTATCCGCTTTGCAGCAGGATGACTGCTGTGATATTTCATCTTCCTCGCAAAGGACTGTTGGACAGTCAATTGCTTGGTGGAAGTAGTAAAAGTGGTCTTACGAGTACGACTTCCCCTCTGGGATGACCATCGACTCCCAGCAGCAACAACAGCAGCGCCAGCAGCAGTAGGCGTTACACGCAAGGATGCATCGGAGGAATCCCAGGCAGGAGAGGACTCGTCAGAATTGCCAGTGACATGGCCTGCAGGACTGTTGGCATTCCTGGGGAAGGAGGAAATTGACACTGAGGGAGTTGGTGGGGTGGTTTGCGTGAGCTTGGTTACAAGAGGAAGGGATTTACTGGTCAGTGGACTGCTTCCGCTGTCGCCCAAAGTTTTTGAACTTGTCACTGACTTATGATGAATGCGCTGCAGGTGACGTATAAGGGAGGATGTTCCGAGGTGGTTAACGTCCTTACCCCTACTTATTACAGCTTGACAAAGGCAACACACGGCTTGACAAATGTTGTCCGCATTTCTGTTGAAATACTTCCACACCGAAGAGCTGATTTTTTTGGTATTTTCACCAGGCATGTCAATGGCCCTATTCCTCCCACGGACAACAGGTGTCTCCCCGGGTGCCTGACTTAAACAAACCACCTCACCATCAGAATCCTCCTGGTCAATTTCCTCCCCAGCGCCAGCAACACCCATATCCTCCTCATCCTGGTGTACTTCAACACACTTCAACACTGACATCTTCAATCTGACTATCAGGAACTGGACTGCGGGTGCTCCTTCCAGCACTTGCAGGGGGCGTGCAAATGGTGGAAGGCGCATGCTCTTCACGTCCAGTGTTGGGAAGGTCAGGCATCGCAAACGACACAATTGGACTCACAGTTCTTTGCGGTGCTTTTGCCAGCTTGAGTCTTTTCAGTTTTCTAGCGAGAGGCTGAGTGCTTCCATCCTCATGTGAAGCTGAACCACTAGCCATGAACATAGGCCAGGGCCTCAGCCGTTCCTTGCCACTCCGTGTGGTAAATGGCATATTGGCAAGTTTACGCTTCTCCTCTGACATTTTTATTTTAGATTTTTGAGTCCTTTTTTTACTGATATTTGGTGTTTTGGATTTTACATGCTCTGTACTATGACATTGGGCATCGGCCTTGGCAGACGACGTTGATGGCATTTCATCGTCTCGGCCATGACTAGTGGCAGCAGCTTCAGCACGAGGTGGAAGTCGATCTTGATCTTTACCTATTTTTGGAACCTCAACATTTTTGTTCTCCATATTTTAATAGGCACAACTAAAAGGCACCTCAGGTAAACAATGGAGATGGATGGATACTAGTATACTTATGGATGGACGAGCGACTGCCGACACAGAGGTAGCTACAGCCGTGGACTACCGTACTGCGTCTGCTGCTAATATAGACTGGATGATAATGATATAAAAAATATATATATATATCACTACTGCAGCCGGACAGGTATATATTATATAATGACGGACCTGCTGGACACTGTCAGCACTGCAGACTCCTAAAGTAAGCTACTAGTATCAAGAAGATAGAAAAAAAAAACACAACAGGTAGGTGGTATACAATTATGGATGGACGAGCGACTGCCGACACAGAGGTAGCTACAGCCGTGGACTACCGTACTGCGTCTGCTGCTAATATAGACTGGATGATAATGATATAAAAAATATATATATATCACTACTGCAGCCGGACAGGTATATATTATATAATGACGGACCTGCTGGACACTGTCAGCAGCACTGCAGACTCCTAAAGTAAGCTACTAGTAGTATCAAGAAGATAGAAAAAAAAAACACCACAGGTAGGTGGTATACAATTATGGATGGACGAGCGACTGCCGACACAGAGGTAGCTACAGCCGTGGACTACCGTACTGCGTCTGCTGCTAATATAGACTGGATGATAATGATATAAAAAATATATATATATATCACTACTGCAGCCGGACAGGTATATATTATATAATGACGGACCTGCTGGACACTGTCAGCAGCACTGCAGACTCCTAAAGTAAGCTACTAGTAGTATCAAGAAGATAGAAAAAAAAACACCACAGGTAGGTGGTATACAATTATGGATGGACGAGCGACTGCCGACACAGAGGTAGCTACAGCCATGGACTACCGTACTGCGTCTGCTGCTAATATAGACTGGATGATAATGATATAAAAAATATATATATATCACTACTGCAGCCGGACAGGTATATATTATATAATGACGGACCTGCTGGACACTGTCAGCAGCACTGCAGACTCCTAAAGTAAGCTACAAGTAGTATCAAGAAGATAGAAAAAAAAAACCACCACAGGTAGGTGGTATACAATTATGGATGGATGAGCGACTGCCGACACAGAGGTAGCTACAGCCGTGGACTACCGTACTGCGTCTGCTGCTAATATAGACTGGATGATAATGATATAAAAAATATATATATATCACTACTGCAGCCGGACAGGTATATATTATAATGACGGACCTGCTGGACACTGTCAGCACTGCAGACTCCTAAAGTAAGCTACTAGTAGTATCAAGAAGATAGAAAGAAAAAAAACACCACAGGTAGGTGGTATACAATTATGGATGGACGAGCGACTGCCGACACAGAGGTAGCTACAGCCGTGGACTACCGTACTGCGTCTGCTGCTAATATAGACTGGATGATAATGATATAAAAAATATATATATATATCACTACTGCAGCCGGACAGGTATATATTATATAATTAATGACGGACCTGCTGGACACTGTCAGCAGAATGCGTTTATAGAATAAAAACACCACACGACGAGTGTTTAACTTTTTCAGGCAGACAATCACAATATACTGGTGGTCAGGCAGTGGTCACTGGTCAGTCACACTGGCAGTGGCACTCTGGCAGCAAAAGTGTGCACTGTTAAATAATATGTACTCCTGCTACTGCTCCCCAGTCTCCCCCACAATTAAGCTGTGTGAGCACTGAGCACTCAGCACAGTCAGATATACATAGATGATGCAGCACACTGAGGCTGAGCACAGATATGGTATACTGTTACTGTGTCACTGTGTATCGTTTTTTTTCAGGCAGAGAACGGATTATATTAAATAATAATATAATAAAACTGCACTGGTGGTCACTGGTCAGTCACTAGTAAACTCTGCACTCTCTGAGTACTCCTAAGCTCCAGTAAATCAAGTGTCTCACTCTCACTCTCTCTCTTCTAATCTAAATGGAGAGGACGCCAGCCATGTCCTCTCCCTATGAATCTCAATGCACGTGTGAAAATGGCGGCGACGCGCGGCTCCTTATATAGAATCCGAGTCTCGCGATAGAATCCGAGCCTCGCGAGAATCCGACAGCGGGATGATGACGTTCGGGCGCGCTCGGGTTAGCCGAGCAAAGCGGGAAGATCCGAGTCTGCCTCGGATCCGTGTAAAAAGGCTGAAGTTCGGGGGGGTTCGGATTCCGAGGAACCGAACCCGCTCATCACTAGTTGTTACTACTGTATGTTGGCAAAGAATCTATTTTCCTGTTAAAGTTTAATTTCTATTGTTACTTCTGTGTCAACATAATATCAATGTTGCTGTTTACAAGTATCTCTTCTAGTGTTCGGTTAATCCTTAGAAAAGAAGAAAAAAGTGGCTGCACAGAATATCTGCCTAGTGCCTACGTATAGACAAAAAGACATTGCTATAACAACAATCAGAGTCTAATGAAATAAATGTGCTATGTGTCTACCTCTTAAGTGACAGTATAGCTGTCTATAAAATAATATTTCAGCTTCTTATCAATGTAGCCCTAATATGCATGGCCGGATCCAAGCAGGGGCGACAGGGGCGGTTGTCCAGGGCCCCCCACACTCTCCCCCTGAGTTGCGCATGCCATCAGCACTGAAATCAGAGCACAGCATGATTCTGCTGTGTCTCTGATTTCCCCAGCACACAGCCGCTGCCAGCGCCACCCGCCGAGGTGCTGCTGTTGATTGCAGTAAGACTATGGCGGGATTTCACACACACACCGCCATGGCCGCTGAGATCTGTGTGACGTCCAGGAGCTGAGAGTGAGGCGGCACCATTTCACTATCAGCTCCTTCCTCAGCAGCGCCAGCAGTATGTGTGGGACTGCAGCACAGGGGGTAGCAGTAGTAGGGTCCGGCGCAACACAAAGCTACACAGATATATATTATATATAGTGCTACAGCCACTGATACTGCAGCGCTGCTGCTGCTGTGTTACTGAGCCCGCTTCCAGGTGATCATAGGCACTGCCACTACTGCCGTGAAGAACGGGGCTCTCTGCCGCGCATGTGTGGCCCACATGAAGCTACGGACGCCTGGAAAGGACAAGTTCGTGACTAAACCTTCATTCTGCAGAGACAAATGTGCAGCGTAATGTCAGACGACGGGCACAACTACTGGGTCCATAACTACAGGGGGGCAAGACTGTGGCCACGCCCCTTCCCTATGAAGCCACACTCCTATTTTTTGCTGCGCGTCTTTGGCGTGCACTATGTTTGGGAAGGTGCCAAAGGAAACTTTCACCCTGGATACCACAAGGTCTAGAACCGGCCCTGGTGGCCACGCCCCCAATTCAGTACAGGGGAGGGGGGCGCCGAAATATACCTTGCTCCAGGCACCATGACACCTTGCTACACCTCTGACTACTATTAAACATTGATGCTACCAGTGCGGCTTCTTATTAGTATAGCCGGTGGTAAGTATAATATAGGATCGCCGATGGTATTACTGTGACTTCTTATTACATATTTTTATAGCAGTTCCTGATTGGTATGTCTGCTACTCAATGTCGATACCATTGATGTATAGTAATTCCTTATTGGTATAGTTATCAGTAGATACTAAACAGCTTTTTATATATACATTTTGGTGTTAATAGACATTCATAGAGATTTAGGCATTTTCTGATAAGTTACAAAGTGACTTCTTATTAGTCACTAATAGTACTATTGATGCAACCTTATTCTGTGAATTTTACTACAAATTATTTTTGTGTTACTATTATTAAACACTAGTGTGGCTGATACAGGGGGTAATTCAGACCTGATCGCTAGGGTGTGTTTTATGCAGCCCTGCGATCAGATAGTCGCCGCCTACAGGGGGAGGGGTAAAGCCTGTGCAAGTGTGCGTTCACTTCTTTAGTAGAGCTGCACAAATATCAGTTTGTGCAATCTCTGCACAGCCTAGGACTTACTCAGCTGCTGTGATGGATTCCTGGCGATTGGGGCCGGATCTGATGTTAGACACCCTCCCTCCAAATGCCTGAGCCCACCTGCGTTTTTCCAGACACTCCTGCAAAATAGTCAGTTGAGACCCACAAATGGCCACTTCCTGTCAATCACCTTGCGATCACCCGTGCGACCAGTTCTTTCGTACCATCCCATCTCTAGGCACCGATGCCCGATGCTGTTGTGTGATGCCTGGTGCATTGTGGTGCATATGCATGCGCAATTCAGATCCAGATTATTTTCAATCAGAGACTGGGGGGGTTATCAGGTCTGTGGTGGGGTCACACTTAGGGCTTTATTTTTATTGAGGAATTAGGGGGTTGTGAGGTCAGGTAATTCGAGGCATATATAGTGATTTTAATTTATTTGAATTAAACATGTAAATAGTTACCATAGTGGCTCTACCATGGTGTAATGTGTATAAGGGGCTCAACCATAGTGTAACGTGTATAAGGGGCTCTACTGTGTGGTATAACATGTATAAGGGGCTCCCATGTGGTGTAATGTGTAAAACGGGTACTATGGGGTATATTTACTAATATTCGTGTTTTTGCCGTTTTTAAGGGTGTTTGAACTCAAATGGTATCGGGTGCATTTTACTGCAACTTTTTGAATCCTGATACGGTCATTTACTAATCTGCCGAGTTTGCAACATTCGTCTTTTCCGATGTCGATGTGATTCGTAATGTCAGGCAGTGTTTTACGGGAGTGATGAGTAAAACACTGCTGGACAAAACACAAGGAATCTCGGCCGGATCTGTGAGATCCGTGCAGGGCTTCATTGTGCACCTTAAAAAAAAAATGAAAGTGTTAAAATTCATAAAAAAATTGCGTGGGGTCCCCCCTCCTAAGCAAAACCAGCCTCGGGCTCTTTGAGCCGGTCCTGGTTGCAAAAATATGGTGAAAAAATTGACAGGGGTTCCCTCATATTTGAACAACCAGCACCGGGCTCTGCGCCTGGTCCCAAAAATACAGGGGACAAAAAGCGTAGGGGTCCCCCGTATTTTTAACACCAGCACCGGGCTCCACTAGTCAGAGAGATAATGCCACAGCCGGGGGACACATTTATATAGGTCCCTGCGGCCCTGGCATTAAATCACTAACTAGTCACCCCTGGCCGGGGTACCCTGGAGGAGTGGGGACCCCTAAAATCAAGGGGTCCCCCCCTCCAGCCACCCAAGGGCCAAGGGTGAAGCCCGAGGCTGTCCCCCCCATCCAAGGGCTGCGGATGGGGGGCTGATAGCCATGTGTAAAAAAAAGAATATTGTTTTTTGTAGCAGTGCTACAAGTCCCAGCAAGCCTCCCCCGCAAGCTGGTACTTGGAGAACCACAAGTACCAGCATGCGGGGGGGAAAACGGGCCCGCTGGTACCTGTAGTACTACTACAAAAAAAAATACCCAAATAAAAACAGAACTCACACACCTTGAAAGTAAAACTTTATTACATACATGCACACCTACATTCACACATACATACCTATGTTCACATGAGGGTCGGTCCACTTCTCCAAGTAGAATCCATGGGGTACCTGTGAATAAAATTATACTCACAAAAATCCAGTGTAGATCGGTCCTCTTCTGAGCTTGTAATCCACGTACTTGGCAAAAAAACAAACCGAAAAACCCGAACCACGCACTGAAAGGGGTCCCATGTTTCCCCGACTGCCAAGACCCCCCGTGACTCCTGTCACAGAGGGTCCCTTCAGCCAATCAGGGAGAGCCACGTCGTGGCACTCTCCTGATTGCCTGTGAACTCCTGAGCTGTCAGTCAGACTACGCACTGCAGAGATACAATGTAGCGCATAGGCGCTACATTGTATCCAATGGTGGGAACTTTGCGGTCAGCGGTTGACCGCGAGTAACCTCACTGCTGACCGCAAAGTTTCCACCATTTCGTTTTTCATCCCCGTTCGTGATTGGTTGTGTTTCAGATGGTAGGAGTGTCTGTGCGCAACCATATAAATACGCCCCAAACCGTCCGCACCTCGTGGGTTTAGTTAGTGGTGAGGAGGGAGGTTGTGCTGTGGAGGTTGGTGAGTAGTTGGTTTGGTGAGGAGTTTTGTGGGCGATTTCTGAGTGTAGTATTGTGTTTGAAAGTAGTCTTGCTCATTTTTGGTCCAAGTTTTTTTTATTTATAGTCCCTTGTCACTGTGTGTGTGTGTGTGTGTGTGTGTGTGTGTGTGTGTGTGTGTGTGTGTGTGATTTGTGCAGTGGAGGATTGTGTTGTTTGTCTTTTGATTTTTCAGTGTTAAGTGTTTAGACACACAATTATGTGTGACTCACAGGTGGGTGAGGTGGAGGGTGTGAGTGAGGGGGAGGAGGTCGGTCAGGTGGAGGAGGTGAGTGTGAGTGAGGTTAGTGAGGTGGAGGAGGTGGGTGAGGTTGCTGCAGCAGCCTCAACTCACAGTGATAGTGACAGTCAGAGTGCTCCGCAGCCACGCACCACTACTAAGACTGGGCGGAGTGTCAAGTTTAGTTATGCTGAAAATGTGGCATTGGTGCGGGAGCTGATGAAGTATCAGCGGCAGCTATTTGAGCCTGAGTCCGCCAAGGTGCCAACACGGAAGAAGACGGTGTTGTGGGCGAAAGTTGTTGCTGCTGTCAATAGTGAGGGGGTGGTCAAGCGGACGGAGGACACGTGCCCCAAAGGTACTATGACATAAAGCGACGTGTCAAGTCCAAGTCGGCTCGAAAAACCGGTGGTGGCCAGCCCTATATTGCAAGATATCTGGAGTATGAGGAGCCCATGCGGAGTGTAATACCTCCTGAAGTAGTCTCTGCAACCCATGTCCGGGATTCAGATAGGCCCAGGAAGAATGGTGAGCATGTGTATTTGCATTAACATTCTATGACTTTTTTTTTTTTTTTTTTTTCAAATGTTACTCCCACCTTCAAGTGTGTGTCAGCAAATACCTTGTTTTTGGTAATGTTTTATACAAAAGCCAATGTAACATCTTACTTTATTGTATGTCATGTTTTTTTCCCCAGTATATTTTCCATGTGTAGTTTGGACTTGGTGTGTCATTGAATTGTCCAGCAATAATGTTTTCCTTTTGGACATTTTTCATTATTGAATTTGGACTTTGTTTTATATTTAGTTTATCCATGTGCAATGTTTCCAAAACAGTGGTTGTCATGTTAGAGGCTGGAATAGTGGAAAGTGGTTTGGGAACCACTTACATGTGTAATGTCATTATTACTGAATGTAATATATTGTTTGATAAATCCACTATTTGTTTGTTCATTTTGAGTTTGTATTTGTACCCTGACACAACACTGCAGTGTAATTTTTAAATTTGTGTTTTGTTTTTGTTTGGCTCATATAGTTGGAATGTGTGTTTGGAGTGCCACATCACAGAGCAATTTATATATTGCAGCTGTAATATTTTTTCTTTCATTACAAAATGTAGATGTGTGTGTTTGTGGTTGTTAATGTATGTATTTTTACTTGTGTCCTATGTCAGTGTCCTGTACATGTATTCCTGTGTTGCACTTTCCATAGTGCATATGGCTATTGGACAATGTTTCTTGTTTTATGTAGTTGTTTTTTGGTTTCCGGTCCTTATGTATTTGCTAAAAATAAAGCAAGCATTTATTTAAGAATAAATGTTTATAAACATAATGGGTGGATGTATCAACAATAGCATGAATCCATGTTTTTTTATTATATTTTTACAGTGTTAGAAAAAAGCTGTACTACTCGTCCTACAGTAACTCCCATCACATCTGATGATGATGACGCTGCGGAAGCAGGTAAAGTGTCCATTGTAGTATAGGGTATGTTTGTAAAGGAATGGCCATAAAAAATGTCACTTTAAATAATAGGTCCATCAAAAGAAGTCTGGAGCAGCAGAAGTGGGACTTCTGTAAGACTCCACCACAAAAAACCTGTGGCAGCAAAGAAAGCAAGGTCTGATGTCCAGGGCCGGCTACCCCGCCACGAAGAATATCCACAGTATGTTCGGTCCCCCCACTCCAAATTTTGGACACACCTCCAAGACGTCAACCACATGTCACGATCCGGGTATCTGGACGCCATTACTTACCCTTCAGATGCCTCCTAAGGCTGGCTCAGCGTTCCAGGACCGGATCCCGCTGTTCCTGAGTTTCCACATGCAGAATGTCAGAGTGGTGATTTCATCAGCCGTGGCCTCCGCTGTGCCCGCGTGGTTAAATGTGCGCTTGTCAGTCTGGCGTCTCCTGTGGCCGGCGTCACCATTGCTGTTTCAATTCTCACATGGATTACAAACCAAACTTCCCTCCAAGTGTCTGCATGGGCGCAGCCATCTTGGATTTTGTCATCTGAGCATTTCCACCAATCTGCTGTCTGTATTGTTGATTTGCATAATTGCCTAGCCAACCCCTTCCTTGCTGCAGGTATAAGTAAGCTGTGCCTGAGCAAGGAAGGCGTCAGTGCTGTGGTTGTCTAACCTAGTTCCAGTTTGTCTCTCTCCTGTGGTTGTCTAACCTAGTTCCAGTTTGTCTCTCTCCTGTGGTTGTCTTCCAGGTTCCAGCTCCTGTCTCCAGACTTCTGCTATAGAGACCCGCACCAGCATTCCATCTGCGGTGTAGCCTGACTCTCCGATCTATTCTGGACTCACCTGTTTCCAGTTACATCAATCACCTGCTTCCAGCTCAGCTTCCAGCAGTGTACAGCTTCTCTTAAAGGGCCGGTGTCCTTTCTGCAGTTTACCACTCTCCACCGGTATTATTATTTCACCGCTCTCAAACTCCAAACTTCATCAATCACCTGCTTCCAGCTCAGCTTCCAGCAGTGTACAGCTTCTCTTAAAGGGCCGGTGTCCTTTCTGCAGTTTACCACTCTCCACCGGTATTATTATTTCACCGCTCTCAAACTCCAAACTTCATTATTATTTCATCGCTCTCAAGTTCGTTTATTATTTAACTGGTTCCAGCCAGTATCCACTCCGTACCAACAACAGTCTGGTTCCAGCCAGTATCCACAGCAGCCGTTTTATCTTCAGCAACCCAGCTTTTCCTGGAACACCAGCTGGTACGATCCTGGGTTCTCTCCATTGCTACAGTCAGGCCTGGTAAGGACTTTCCAACTAGAAGATTATAAGAACTGTCTCACTCTACCAGTGCCTGTGGCCCTTGCCACCCTGTAGTACCCAGGAATTGTATTTATCCTCTGTTGACTTTTATGTTTCCTTTACTGCTGCTGTGTTACGGAGTTTGTCTTAATAAACATCATTGACTTTTATCCTGGTTGTCGTGGTCACGCCTTCGGGCAGTTATTCTACATGTTACTTACATGTCTAGGGGTCTGATACAACCTCCCAGGTTCCGTCACATCTCAGCCCCTACAACTGAGGCTGCCTCCCGTCAGCTCAGGCCCTCAGTTGTGACAGTAAGCACTGACCTAATGAATCCAGCCGGAGACCAGGATCAAGCGGCCAGGCCAATGCAAGAACTGGCAGCCCGACTTGAACATCAGGAGGCTGCACAGGGCCACATCATCCGCTGTCTCCAGGATCTCTCTACACGGCTGGATGGGATTCAAACGACCCTCCGTGGACCTGGCACGTCCGGTGCGTCCACTACAGTGACACCAGCTGTAACCCCACCCACCTTACCCATTTCCAGTCCATATCTTCATCTTCCAACGCCAGCAAAATTTGATGGATCTCCAAGGTTCTGCAGGGGATTTCTCAATCAATGTGAAATCCACTTTGAGCTTCTACCTGGCAATTTCTTCAGTGACCGTACCAAAATTGCCTATATCATCTCCCTTCTCAGTGGCTCAGCCCTTGACTGGGCATCACCTTTATGGGAGAAGTCTGATCCCCTGCTATCCTCCTATACTGACTTTGTAGCTACATTCAGGCGCATCTTCGACGAGCCAGGCCGGATAACATCTGCTTCATCTGAGATTCTCCGTTTACGCCAGGGAACACGTACTGTGGGACAGTATCTTATACAGTTTAAAATCCTGGCATCCGAACTAGCATGGAACGACGAGGCCCTGTATGCTGCATTCTGGCATGGTTTATCAGAACGCATCAAGGATGAGTTAGCTACTAGAGACTTGCCCTCTAAGTTGGATGAGCTAATTTCTCTTTGCACGAAGGTTGATCTACGTTTCAGAGAGAGAGCAACTGAGCGAGGAAGATCATCTACTCCTAAATCTTCTGCTCCTCCTCCGCGTCAACCATCTCCATCCAAGGATGAGCCTATGCAAATTAGTCGTTCCCGTCTATCTCTCGCTGAGCGCCGAAGACGTCTCTCTGAGTCTCTCTGTCTCTACTGTGCAGCTCCGTCGCACACTATCAATGCCTGTCCCAAACGTCCGGGAAACTCCAGATCCTAGCTCGCCAAGGAGAGGGCCGGCTAGGAGTAATGATCTCCTCTCCATCTCCTCATGACTGTAACCTCCCAGTGTCGCTCCAAATTGCTCAACGTTACAGGAACGTCATTGCCCTCCTTGATTCCGGAGCAGCTGGGAATTTCATAACCGAAGCTTATGTTAAACGGTGGTCCCTACCCACCGAGAGACTGTCCTCGTCCATCTCTTTGACTGCCGTGGATGGCAGCAAGATTTTTGACGCAGTCATTTCCTTAAGGACTCTTCCAGTTCGTCTGAGAGTGGGAGTTCTTCATTCTGAGTATATTTCTTTTTTAGTGATTCCAAGAGCCACACATCCAGTGGTTTTAGGCCTTCCATGGCTCCGTCTCCACAACCCATCAATTGACTGGACGACTACGCAAATACTGGCATGGGGTCCCTCCTGTGCTGAGACTTGTTTAGCCAAAGTTCTTCCTGTTTGTTCTTCCTTCCCCAGGTCATCTGATGTTCCGCCTCCTCCATATCAAGACTTCACGGACGTGTTCAGTAAAGCCTCTGCTGATATCCTTCCTCCTCATAGAGAATGGGACTGCCCAATCGACCTCATTCCAGGGAAGGTTCCACCGCGAGGCCGAACTTATCCGTTGTCTCTGCCTGAGACACACTCCATGGAAGAGTACATCAAAGAGAACCTGGCGAAGGGTTTCATCCGACCATCTTCTTCTCCAGCCGGCGCAGGCTTCTTCTTCGTTAAGAAGAAAGACGGTGGTCTGCGTCCGTGCATCGACTACAGAGGTCTGAACGACATTACCGTCAAGAACCGATACCCTTTACCCCTGATTACCGAGCTCTTTGATAGAGTTAGTGGTGCAACTATTTTCACAAAGCTGGACTTGAGGGGTGCCTACAATCTCATCCGAATCCGTGAGGGTGACGAGTGGAAGACCGCCTTTAACACCCGTGACGGACATTATGAGTACCTCGTCATGCCCTTCGGATTGAGCAATGCTCCAGCAGTCTTCCAGCACTTCGTGAATGAGATTTTCAGGGACATCTTGTACCGCCATGTCGTGGTTTATCTAGACGACATCCTCATCTTTGCTAATAATCTCGAAGATCATCGTTTCTGGGTAAAAGAGGTTCTTTCCCGTCTCCGTGTCAATCACCTCTATTGTAAATTGGAGAAGTGTGTGTTTGAAGTTAAAACCATTCCGTTTCTAGGTTACATTGTGTCCGGTTCCGGACTAGAGATGGATCCTGAGAAACTCCAAGCAATCCAGAATTGGCCTATACCCTTAAGCCTCAAAGGGGTCCAGAGGTTCTTAGGGTTCGCCAATTATTATAGAAAATTTATACGAGACTTTTCCACCATTGTGGCGCCTATCACTGCATTAACCAAGAAAGGTGCTAATCCGTCCAAGTGGTCCGAGGAAGCTACACAGGCCTTTCACCTTCTGAAGCAACGGTTCATCTCTGCACCAGTTCTGAAACAGCCCGACACCGACTCTCCTTTTATCTTAGAGGTAGATGCCTCCTCCGTTGGAGTAGGAGCAGTGTTATCCCAGAGGGCCAAAGATGGACATCTACATCCTTGCAGTTTCTTCTCCCGGAAGTTCTCCCCAGCTGAGCGCAACTATGCCATTGGCGATCAGGAGTTGCTAGCCATCAAGCTCGCTCTGGAGGAGTGGAGATACCTGTTGGAGGGAGCTTCCCACTCAATCACCATTCTTACCGACCACAAAAATCTTTTATATCTCAAAGGCGCACAATGTCTGAATCCTCGTCAGGCCAGATGGGCACTTTTCTTCTCTAGGTTTGACTTTAAACTCCAGTTCTGTCCGGGTTCTCAGAATCGTAAGGCCGATGCCCTTTCCCGCTCATGGGAGCAAGAAAATGAGTCCGAGTCTGCAGACAAGCATCCTATTATTAATCCGTTGGCATTCTCCACGGTAGGGATGGACTCTACGCCTCCACCAGGGAAAAGTTTTGTTAAGCCAGTTCTAAGGAAGAAGCTCATGCATTGGGCCCATGCTTCCCGTTTTGCTGGACATACAGGCATTCAGAAAACCCTTGAATTTATTTCTAGGTCCTACTGGTGGCCAACTCTGAAGAAGGACGTTATGGAATTTATTGCCTCCTGCCCAAAGTGTGCCCAACACAAAGTCTCCCGCCAGTCGCCTGCAGGGCAACTGGTTCCATTATCTGTTCCCCGTCGACCTTGGACCCATTTGTCGATGGACTTTGTTTCCGATCTACCTATCTGCAACAAGTTTAATACCATCTGGGTGGTAGTTGACCGGTTCACCAAGATGGCACATTTCATCCCTCTCACCGGTCTTCCGTCAGCTTCCAAGTTGGCTCAAGTGTTTATACAAGAGATCTTCCGACTTCACGGTCTTCCTGAAGAGATCATCTCGGATCGTGGAGTACAATTTGTAGCCAAATTTTGGCGAAGTTTGTGTCAAGCCCTCCAAGTCAAGTTAAAGTTTTCCACGGCTTACCATCCTCAGACCAATGGTCAAACCGAGAGGGTGAATCAGGACTTGGAGGCCTTCCTCCGTATATATGTGTCTTCCTCTCAAGATGACTGGGTTCAACTCCTTCCTTGGGCCGAGTTCAGCCACAACAATCAATACCATTCCTCATCTTCTTCTACACCATTCTTCATTAATTATGGATTCCACCCTAAAGTCCCAGAATTCCAACCGCTTCCCGCAACTTCTGTTCCAGCAGTGGATGTCACCTTGCGTCAGTTTTCAAATAACTGGAGGAACGTCCGCGCAGCCCTGCTTAAAGCCTCATTCAGGTATAAGAAGTTTGCCGATAGAAAGCGTAGAGCGGTTCGTGCCCTCAAGGTGGGTGATCGTGTGTGGCTGTCCACGAAGAATTTGAGGTTGAGAGTTCCCAGCATGAAATTTGCACCTCGCTACATCGGACCCTTCAAGATTGAACAAGTCATCAATCCTGTTGCCTACAGGTTACAGTTACCATCCTTCTTGAAAATACCCAGGACATTTCATGTTTCTTTGTTGAAACCGCTGATCCTGAATCGGTTTCATTCCGCACTTCCTCCAGCTCCCAAAGTTCAGACTCAACGGGGAGTCGAGTACGAGGTGGCCAAGATTTTGGACTCACGTTTCCGTTACAGTCAGTTACAATACCTCATTGACTGGAAGGGCTATGGTCCTGAAGAACGCTCTTGGACCAATGCCTCAGACGTCCATGCTCCTGCCTTGGTCCGAAATTTCCACGCAAAGTTTCCTTTAAAGCCTAAGAAGTGTCCTGGGGCCACTCCTAAAGGGGGGGGTGCTGTCACGATCCGGGTATCTGGACGCCATTACTTACCCTTCAGATGCCTCCTAAGGCTGGCTCAGCGTTCCAGGACCGGATCCCGCTGTTCCTGAGTTTCCACATGCAGAATGTCAGAGTGGTGATTTCATCAGCCGCGGCCTCCGCTGTGCCCGCGTGGTTAAATGTGCGCTTGTCAGTCTGGCGTCTCCTGTCTCCTGTGGCCGGCGTCGCCATTACTGTTTCAATTCTCACATGGATTACAAACCAAACTTCCCTCCAAGTGTCTGCATGGGCGCAGCCATCTTGGATTTTGTCATCTGAGCATTTCCACCAATCTGCTGTCTGTATTGTTGATTTGCATAATTGCCTAGCCAACCCCTTCCTTGCTGCAGGTATAAGTAAGCTGTGCCTGAGCAAGGAAGGCGTCAGTGCTGTGGTTGTCTAACCTAGTTCCAGTTTGTCTCTCTCCTGTGGTTGTCTAACCTAGTTCCAGTTTGTCTCTCTCCTGTGGTTGTCTTCCAGGTTCCAGCTCCTGTCTCCAGACTTCTGCTATAGAGACCCGCACCAGCATTCCATCTGCGGTGTAGCCTGACTCTCCGATCCATTCTGGACTCACCTGTTTCCAGTTACATCAATCACCTGCTTCCAGCTCAGCTTCCAGCAGTGTACAGCTTCTCTTAAAGGGCCGGTGTCCTTTCTGCAGTTTACCACTCTCCACCGGTATTATTATTTCACCGCTCTCAAACTCCAAACTTCATCAATCACCTGCTTCCAGCTCAGCTTCCAGCAGTGTACAGCTTCTCTTAAAGGGCCGGTGTCCTTTCTGCAGTTTACCACTCTCCACCGGTATTATTATTTCACCGCTCTCAAACTCCAAACTTCATTATTATTTCATCGCTCTCAAGTTCGTTTATTATTTAACTGGTTCCAGCCAGTATCCACTCCGTACCAACAACAGTCTGGTTCCAGCCAGTATCCACAGCAACCGTTTTATCTTCAGCAACCCAGCTTTTCCTGGAACACCAGCTGGTACGATCCTGGGTTCTCTCCATTGCTACAGTCAGGCCTGGTAAGGACTTTCCAACTAGAAGATTATAAGAACTGTCTCACTCTACCAGTGCCTGTGGCCCTTGCCACCCTGTAGTACCCAGGAATTGTATTTATCCTCTGTTGACTTTTATGTTTCCTTTACTGCTGCTGTGTTACGGAGTTTGTCTTAATAAACATCATTGACTTTTATCCTGGTTGTCGTGGTCACGCCTTTGGGCAGTTATTCTACATGTTACTTACATGTCTAGGGGTCTGATACAACCTCCCAGGTTCCGTCACATCTCAGCCCCTACAACTGAGGCTGCCTCCCGTCAGCTCAGGCCCTCAGTTGTGACACCACACTCCCCTCATCTTGATTGTGAGTATCAAACTGAAATAAATGTAAACAATTTCAGACCGTAATCAAACTTTTTCTAAACCGCATTAAGTCAAAGCACATCAAAATCTTATATACTTACCAAAGTAAGTAAAACATGAAATGGAATCCAAGCAAAATGGCCTTGTCCACATCCAGTAAAGATATGTATGTCCACCTGAGCCATGCAGTAGCACATTGTGTGTAAGAAGCTGCAACAGAAACTCATGTTTATTTTTTGAGAATAGTTTGGTGGTTTAACAAATTTGCGCATGTGTGTTTGATCTCACATTGCCAAATACATATAAAAACATTACTATGTTTGTTTTAGAAAAGCTATAAGGTAACACATTATGGATTACAATGTGTTTTTATGGTGGAGTATGTCTGATCTACAATAAAACTAAAGTGTTTGCTTTCACAATGAAGTAACCAGACACATTTGCCACAAACAAGCATATGTATGTATTTCAGTTCACAGTGATGATGTTGCTAGGCAGAATATCTGAAAGCAACAGTGAATGACATGTGTTCCATGTGTAGTGATTTGTTTTCATTTATCAAACATATGGATAGCTAACGGATATTTTTACAACATTTCAGCTTCTAGTCCTGGAAACAGCATCCCTCCGCAACAACAGCAACACAGTGACATGGATGAGACAATAATCTTAGAAATGCAGCCATTAATCCAAGGAATCAGCCCCCCAGCACCTGTGAGTACACCACCACAGCAAAGCACACCACCACCACCACCACCACCACAACACAGCCCAACAACACCAGTAACACAAGGCCCTGATCATTTGGACCATTTGGGCTAGACAGCAGGCCACTAATGAAGAGTGCCTGCGTAGGCAGACACAAATGTTTGCAAGCCTACTATGTCACCTCAGAAGAATAACCAGAAATATGAGTAGACAAAATTAACAAACCTCGAGAATTGGCAATACCATGGAACTCATGCGTACAGACATTACACAGGTCATGGCCAACTTACAGCGCATAATGGAAGAACAGCACAGACTAATGGAAGAACAGCACAGACAACAGCAAAGTTATATGAACATTTTTCAAAACAATCAAAAGATAAATGAAAGTTTATTCCGAATTGTAGACAATCAAAATGCTGCTACACGTGAACTCAATGCCACCCTCACTAACCTGAATGAAACACTCAGATCCATGCACCAACAGCAAATAAGCAGCAGTTCTGGTAGACTACTCCAAATATCACGCCAGTCTCATCACCAACAAGACGCTCCACCAGAGCACGACAACATGACATTGCTAAAGGCAAAGGGCAGGACAAGCAGGCACCCAAAAAAAATAACAACCAAAAATTAATTTATACATTTCTGATAAGTTAATCAAAATAGTTAGTAATTGTATGTTTGCCAAAATATATATAACACTTAGCTCCTTGACAATTTATACAACATCATTAATTATAAGTGGTACAAACAACAACATGAAATGTGTATGCACATTTATTCTTTAACATCTTTGATTTTTTTTGGAGGAGGGTAATGTTAGAGCTGCACATACATGTTAGCAGGAAGTAACCAGACCACTTGAATTTTTTCTAATCATTACTCTTTCTAGATTCCAATCATTCTCCTATCCTGCACACACAATCATTGCCAGGCAGCCACCATATGTTTAGCAGGAAGTAACCAGACCACTTGATTTTTTTCTAATCATTACTCTTTCTAGATTCCAATCATTCTCCTATCCTGCACACACAATCATTGCCAGGCAGCCACCATATGTTTAGCAGAAAGTAACCAGACCACTTGATTTTTTTCTAATCATTTCTCTTTCTAGATTCCAATTATTCTCCTATCCTGCAGCCAGTACAAATTACAATGTGATTGTTAACTCTTTTACATTTCTTCTCTGTACAACATTACAAGATTAACACAATTTAGTTGCCTAAAAAGCTTTTAATATGTTGTCAATGAATTCAGATATTTCAGTGCCAAATTGAATGTCATTATTGTTGGGCCACGTTTGTGTGTGTTAAAAATTAGTAATAATGTTGTTACACATGATGCAAAAACAAAAAAATATGTAATTTTTAACCAAAAAACTAATAATGTGTATAATAATGTATATATGTGTCAAACTGACAAATCAGCAAGTTTACTGCAGCAAACATTACGAAATAAATATTTTTTTAAGATAGTAAGTTTGTTGCCCTTAAATACGATGGAGCATCAAACATAGGGACACATGTATTCCTCAAGGCTAACATATTATATGTTGAGGAGTGTTTATTTAGAAGACAGGTTCTCAAACTCGGCCCTCAGGAACCCACACAGTGCATGTTTTGCAGATCTAATCACAGATTCACAAGTGACATAATTAGCTCCACCTGTGAACCTTTTAAAAAGTGTCTGTGAGTAATTCATACACCTGTGCTTCTACTGGTTTACGTGCAAAACATGCACTGTGTGGGGTCCTAAGGGCCGAGTTTGAAAACCTGTGCATTAGGAAGAAACACACAATCATAAAGTAAAAGACTAAAAGGATTATGTGTGCTTATAATAAATTAGCAGTGCAAGTTTACAAACACTTATTCAGACTTAATGCATGCCACTCATAATCTGTTGTTTTGAGTTTTAAAATAAACACAATACACATGCGACATTTGTTTTGCATAAAGCGAGGGTATGTTTGTATGTCTCAAGGAGACAGACACAGTCTGAGTAATGGTGTTTAAATTAAAAATGGGCCAACATCTATTTATGATTACACAACAAATGAAATAAGCAAACCAAACTTACCTTAGAAATAGTGAGTGATGAGCTCTTGCCTAACCTGCCTCCCTACATCTGTACTCCAAGTATCACCAGATGTCTCTAATTCCTCTGCTTGCTGGCTGCTTTCTTCATCCTCCTCCTCCTCCTCAACATGTGGCAGATGTTGTTGCAAACACATGTTATGAAGAAAGCAGCAGCAGAACCTTCGAGGGACTATACAACAAAAGGCCACCAGACTTATCCACACACGAAACCTAGATTTCAGCACACCAAAACATCTTTCTATCACATTCCGCGTGGATTTATGTGCATTATTGTAATTGTGTTCAGCAGGGGTATCAGGTCGGGACAATGGAGTTAGAAGCCAAGAGAAACAGCCATATCCTCCATCACCTAAAAGACAGATATAGTAACGTGATTCATGTTAAGATACAGCAACACATAAGTAACACACTGTGGGGCAGATGTATTAACCTGTAGAAGGCATAAGGAAGTGTTAAACCAGTGATATGTGCAAGGTAATAAAGGCAGCGGACAATCTGATCCTAAATGTTCATTTACATATAGGAGCTGATTGGCTGGTGCCTTTATCACCTTGCACATATCACTTGTTTCACACTTCCTTATGCCTTCTACAGGTTAATACATCTGCCCCTGTATTTGGACAAAGTATACGCAGCCCTACACATATCAAATTACATACCCAGCAGCCATCCATCTGCCATTTGTCCATCCTCAAACTTATCAAAGAGGGATGACTGACTGAGGATGAAGGAGTCATGGCAGCCCCCAGGGTAACCAGCAACAACACTCATTATTTTGAGATTTGCATCACAAACCACCTGCACATTTGTGGAGTGCTCTAGATGTCGATTAGTATAGATGTGCTGCCTGCCCCTAGGTGGTCTCAGCTGAATGTGTGTGCAATCTATGGCTCCAAGCACATTGGGCATGCCAGCCAGCTCATAGAAATCTACCCTGACGACATGCCACTGAGACTCCTGGGTAGGGAAGCAGATTGAGGCATCGATGTGGGGCTGCAAAACAGCCAACACCTATGTGTATATTTGAAAGAACAATAAACATGAGATTTTAGGACAGAACTGGCCACCGAGAAATTAAAAAAAAAGAGGTAGTTAGGTATATATCACCTGTGTTAATATTCTCGAAAATGAGGGCTGTGAGATTCCTATGACATCCCCAGACACAGCCTGAAAGCTGCCAGTAGCCATAAAGTGCAACACAGCCAGGAGTTTGTGCAGGCCTGAGACAGAGCGAGAGCGTGCTGTCTCAGGGTCTAGGCCCAGTTTGACAAGGTCATACAGACGGAAAATGTTATTATGATTTAGACGGAACATCTGTATGACCGTATCATCGGACAATGCGTTCAAGTTTAAACGCCCCCTAAAAAAATTAGGCCTGCGCAGCCTCCGCGGAACCTGTACAACCTGCTGACCATGTTCAGTTTGTTGGCCCTGGTTACTTACAGGCTGATGTCTGAGTCTGAGGAATCCCACAGCACACAATATATCACTGGTCCACAGTCCTGATGCCATTTCTGAATGGAGGTGGATTGAATTGGGCCTAACATCCTTTTATAGGCATCCGTATTCAGGTGTGATTGATTTTTGAGTTGCAACACATGTAAACACGGCTGAAAAAAGCAGATCTATTTTTTTGCCTCTTTTTTTTAACGAATCGCAAAATAATACGACCGCAATTGAGCACTCAGAGACTAACACCCAAATACGAATGAATAGTGAATACCCGTGTTGTATGAAATAACAGCCGCGTTTGACCGATGGTCTATTCATTTGTATTTCTGAACTTTGAAAATCAAACCATTACGAATAGTCCAAACACTGCCGAGATTGGTGCTTAGTGAATTCCCGTGTTGGGACTTAGAAAAAAAAACACAAATCGGACAAACTCGATTTTTTTGTAAATATTGGCCATGCAGTTCAGTTCTTTAGAAATCTGTACCCACCTGAATGTTGCTGTTCTGAACCAAATCGAGCCACGGTTTGCATCTTCCCGCAGTTCAGAATTCGGATTTAAAAACCAAATTTACATTCTGTACATCTGGAAAATATTCACAGCACTTCACTTTTTCCACATTGTGTTATGTTACAGCCTTATTCCAGACTGGAATAAATAATTTTTTTCCCTCACACAATATTTTACACACAATACTCTATACTCACAACGTAAAAAAAAGTGTTTTTGAGATTTTTGCTAATTTATTCAAAATAAAAAACTAAGATATCACATGTAAATAAGTATTCACAGCCTTTGCTCAATACTTTGTTGGTGCACCTTTGGCAGCAATTACAGCCTCAAGTCTTTTTGAATATGATGCCACAAGCTGACACACCTATCTTTGGGCAGTTTCGCCCATTCCTCTCTGCAGCACCTCTCAAGCGCCATCAGGTTGGATGGGAAGCGTTGGTGCACAGCCATTTTCAGATCTCTCCAGAGATGTTCAATCGGATTTAAATCTGGGCTCTGGATGGGCCACTCAAGGACATTCACAGAGTTGTCCTGAAGCCACACCTTTGATATCTTGGCTGTGCGTTTAGGGTCGTTGTCCTGCTGAAAGATGAACCGTCGCTCAGTCTTAGGTCAAAAGCACTCCGGAGCAGGTTTTCATCCAGGATATCTCTGTACATTGCTGCATTCATCTTTACCTCTATCCTGACTAGTCTCCCAGTTCCTGCCCCTGAAAAACATCCCCACAGCATGATGCTGCCACCATAATGCTTCACTGTAGGGATGGTATTGGCTTGGTGATGAGCTGTGCCTGGTTTCCTCCAAACATGACACCTGGCATTCGCACGAAAGAGTTCAATCTTTGTCTTATCAGACCAGAGAATTTTGTTTCTCATGGTCTGAGAGTCCTTCAGGTGCATTTTGGCAAACTCCAGGTGGGCTGCCATGTGCTTTTTATTAAGTAGGGGCTTCCGTCTGGCCACTCTACCATACAGGCCTGATTAGTGGAATGCTGCAGAGATGGTTGGCCCTCTGGAAGGTTCTCCTCTCTCCACAGAGGAATGCTGTAGTTCTGACAGAGTGACCATCAGGTTCTTGGTCACCTCCCTGAGTAGGGCCCTTCTCCCCCAATCACTCAGTTTAGATGGCCGGCCAGCTCTAGGAAGAGTCCCGGTGGTTCCGAACTTCTTCCATTTATGGATGATAGAGGCCACTGTGCTCATTGGGACCTTCAGAGCAGCAGATATTTTTCTGTACCCTTTCCCAGATTTGTGCCTCGAGACAATCCTGTCTCAGAGGTCTACAGAAAATTCCTTTGACTTCATGCTTGTTTTGTGCTCAGACATGCACTGTGAAGTGTGGGACCTTATATAGACAGGTGAGTGCCTTTCCAAATCATGTCCAATCAACTGAATTTACCACAGGTGGACTCCAATTAAGCTGTAGGAACATCTCAAGGATGATCAGCGGAGACAGGATGCCCCTGAGCTCAATTTTGAGCTTCATGGCAAAGGCTGTGAATACTTACGTACATGTGATTTCTTAGTTTTTTATCTTTAATAAATTTGCACAAATATAAAAAAAAAAAAAATACACGTTGTTATTATTGGGTATTGTGTGTAGAATTTGGAGGAAAATTTTTTATTTATTCCATTTTAGAATAAGGTTGTAACATAACAAAATGTGGAAAAAGTGAAGTGCTGTGAATACTGTCCGGATGCATTGTAATGTCAACTAAAATAGTTTGATGTTCATACCACTGTATTTTTTTCCTGACATTTCCTGGAGCAAAGTTTTGAGCATAAACTATTTACCTTGGCTACAGTCTAACACATGACCTACAGATTACAGCTATCTGCCAAATGATAGCTGCACAAATTCAATACACAGAGTCTAAGATGAACAAAAAGTATTTTACCGCTATGAGTTTCATAAGATCATTGCTGGTCTACACTAGTGTATATTTTCACAGGGGTCAACTAAAGCATGAAAATAGCAACTTGCGATAAGTCTGTCTATGAGCAGTCATGCATATTTTATTATGCATGACCCCTTTACAGGGGCAAATCCAGAACAAAATGACAGTGCAGGCAACATGACAGGGAAAGAGGTGGGGTAGGGGGGAAAAAGTGGCCATAGATTCACAACAAGACATGACCTGACAATATAGGGTGTGCCCCCCCAATCTGCCACTGCCCCGTTATACTGAACACAATATACAGTTTGTTCACAAATGTATGTACATTATTTGAAGATTATATGAGGAACTTTACTTCCACTTTCGAAATGAGTTTTAGGCACTTTGTTTTTCTGAAATGTTTGATAAATGATGCAATATTATTATAAATAGGCACATCAACAGCATGTTTGTGACTAATGGTGTTTACCAAATGCTGCTATGGCTGTAAAGGCATTAGAGATTAGAATACAAAGCTCACAGGATACAAACAGCAAACACCTTGGTTTTGCATGAGTGCACCTGTATGGGTAGTCCAGCACTATTCAGGATGAACACCTATTCTCTGCTCCTATAGACCTAGGCTTGAGAAGAGGTGAAAAAATGTGAAGAGTTGTGACGTGCAAAAGTGTAAAAGTTCATTAAAACTTCCTGTTACTTTAGAATTAAGATATGCAGAATCTCATCCCCAGTGTAGTCGCCTCTGGCACCCCCCAGAGGCTGTTCAGAAATCTAGTGGGATAAGACTGTAGCAGCCAGTCACAGTGGGTCTCACACAACTTTGACAAAATCTGATGCTGCATTCATTCTTGGTGGTTGGAGGGCTACTACTGTGGGGACCACTCCACTAGGTAACATGCCAACCATAATCTGGCTCAGTTGGAGCCATGGATGGGCAAAACCACCTTGTGTATGATATTGAATTTAAATTTATACCTTAGGGCAGTGGTTCCCAAACTTTTTTGAATCATGGCACCATAGAGTATCATCATTTTTTTCACAGCATACCTCGGCCAAAAGTTTCCTATTGAGAAATTCAGATATTTTTTTTTAAATTTAAGTTAATTGTATTTATATGTCATCCTTAGTCTCAGTTATGTGGTGAGGGACAGTATTCACTTCTGATTGTCCACATATTTTATCATTGGCAGCCACCAGCACTGGTTTTGCTTACTACATAGACCAGGGGTGGCCAACCAGTCAGAGAGAAAGAGCTCAAAAAAAATGTGTTAGGTACGTCAAAGAGCCGACATCGAGCCGAAGGCGCACATGCAAAAATGGGGTGTGGCCTTGTGCCTTCTAGGCCACGCCCCTGGTATAAAATACATTGAAAAAGCCAGATCCAACATAAAATACATTGAAAAAGCCACTTCCACATAAAATAATTGTAAAAGCCAGATCCACATAAAATATATTGAAAAATCCAGATTCACATAATACACTTCAGCTCCCCCATGTGTCACTCCAACCAGCACCCTCTTGTCACTCCAACAAGCACCCTCTTGTCACTTGAACCAGAACCCTCCTGTCACTTCAGCCAGCACCCTCCTGTCACTTCAGCCAACACCCTCATGAGTCACTTCAGCTTTCCCCAATTCATGCCATTGCAGCAGCCCCTTATGTGTCCTCTGTTTGCTGTTGGGTGTTTCATCTCTAGTATCTGGCTCCCTCAGTTCTAAGTCCCCGTAGTGCTGCTGCGTGTTTTTCTGGAGAGCAGTGGTTACCGGGTCTGTTGTGGTCATGTGACTTTGTGTGTTAGGAGCCACATTTGAAGATAGAAAGAGCCGCATGTGGCTCAAGAGCAACATGTTGGCCACTGCTGACATAGACCATAAATCATTTGAATTGGTCCTGGACCACCAACCCAGGGCACCCCTCAAAGTGCCCTGAGTCACCCCAGAGTGTCTCTGCACACAGTTTGGGAACCACTACTGTACATTAGCGGTTTATACTATGTACTACTTTACTACTGACTCATAATTTTTCATTATTTTGGGGAAACGTACTGTTAGGTCTAGAATTTTTAACCTCTGAAACATGTTATTCCTGTCTCTTGATATTTTCGCCCATGTATAATTTGTACCTAGGCTCATTTTATTAGGTGTAGTAACACCTATATCTATATTCTTGTATTTTGACTCATTCTGGAGGCTGTTCCCAGTCCTTGATACTTGGTATTCTTTTGATACGTTTGTAAATTTTAATACACAGTTAGAGATGTGCACCGGAAATTTTTCGGGTTTTGTGTTTTGGTTTTGGATTCGGTTCCGCGGCCGTATTTTGGATTCGGACGCGTTTTGGCAAAACCTCCCTGAAAATATTTTGTCGGATTCGGGTGTGTTTTGGATTCGGGTGTTTTTTTTCAAAAAACCCTCAAAAACAGCTTAAATCATAGAATTTGGGGGTCATTTTGATCCTATAGTATTATTAACCTCAATAACCACAATTTTCACTCATTTCCAGTCTATTCTGAACACCTCACACCTCACAATACTATTTTTAGTCCTATAATTTGCACCAAGGTCGCTGGATGACTAAGCAAAGCGACCCAAGAGGGCGGCACAAATACCTGGCCCATCTAGGAGTGGCACTGCAGTGTCAGACAGGATGGCACTTCAAAAAATTGGCCCCAAACAGCACATGATGCAAAGAAAAGAGAAAAAGAGGTGCACTGTGGTCGCTGGACGGCTAAGCTAAGCGACACAAACACCTCAATATCACAGGAATTATTCGTTCTAATTAATGGTATTATTGGTCCAAATCACTGGAAGAAAATCACAAAATCACTGGAATTATTCGTTCTAATCAATGGTATTATTGGTCCAAATCACTGGAAGAAAATGACAAAATCACTGGAATTATTCGTTCTAATCAATGGTATTATTGGTCCAAATCACAGGAAGAAAATGACAAAATCACTGGAATTATTCGTTCTAATCAATGGTATTATTGGTCCAAATCACTGGAAGAAAATGACAAAATCACTGGAATTATTCGTTCTAATCAATGGTATTATTGGTCCAAATCACTGGAAGAAAATGACAAAATCACTGGAATTTTTCGTTCTAATCAATGGTATTATTGGTCCAAATCACTGGAAGAAAATTACAAAATCACTGGAATTATTCGTTCTAATCAATGGTAATATTGGTCCAAATCACTGGAAGAAAATGACAAAATCACTGGAATTATTCGTTCTAATCAATGGTATTATTGGTCCAAATCACTGGAAGAAAATGACAAAATCACTGGAATTATTTGTTCTAATCAATGGTATTATTGGTCCAAATCACTGGAAGAAAATGGAATGGATGGATACTTGCAGTGACATAGAGCTGCAAGATACAGCAATGGCCTACTGTACAACTATATACTGTTAGTCACCAAAATGCTGCACTGTAATACTAGAAGCTATAGAAAAGTATATATATTATTGTATATATCAGTACAGACTGAATGGTGTAACTGTGACCCATGTGTCCTGACAAGCAGTATAGAGGCTATAGAAAAGTATATATATTACTGTATATCAGTACAGAGCGGTGTAACTGTGACACATGTGTCCTGACAAGCAGTATAGAAGCTATAGAAAAGTAAATATATTATTGTATATATCAGTACAGAGCGGTGTAACTGTGACCCATGTGTCCTGACAAGCAGTATAGAAGCTATAGAAAAGTATATATATTATTGTATATATCAGTACAGAGCGGTGTAACTGTGACACATGTGTCCTGACAAGCAGTATAGAAGCTATAGAAAAGTATATATAATATTACTGTATATCAGTACAGAGCGGTGTAACTGTGACCCATGTGTCCTGACAAGCAGTATAGAAGCTATAGAAAAGTATATATAATATTACTGTATATCAGTACAGAGCAGTATAACTGTGACACATGTCCTGACAAGCAGTATAGAAGCTATAGAAAAGTATATATAATATTACTGTATATCAGTACAGAGCGGTGTAACTGTGATACATGTGTCCTGACAAGCAGTATAGAAGCTATAGAAAATAAGAAAAGTATATATGTTATTGTATATATCAGTACAGACAGAGCGGTGTAACTGTGACCCATGTGTCCTGACAAGCAGTATAGAAGCTATAGAAAAGTATATATAATATTACTATATATCAGTACAGAGCGGTGTAACTGTGACACGTGTCCTGACAAGCAGTATAGAAGCTATAGAAAAGTATATATAATATTACTGTATATCACTACAGAGCGGTGTAACTTTGACACATGTGTCCTGACAACAGTATAGAAGCTATAGAAAAGTATATATAATATTACTGTATATCAGTACAGAGCGGTGTAACTGTGATACATGTGTCCTGACAAGCAGTATAGAAGCTATAGAAAATAAGAAAAGTATATATATTATTGTATATATCAGTACAGACAGAGCGGTGTAACTGTGACCCATGTGTCCTGACAAGCAGTATAGAAGCTATAGAAAAGTATATATAATATTACTATATATCAGTACAGAGCGGTGTAACTGTGACACGTGTCCTGACAAGCAGTATAGAAGCTATAGAAAAGTATATATAATATTACTGTATATCACTACAGAGCGGTGTAACTGTGACACATGTGTCCTGACAACAGTATAGAAGCTATAGAAAAGTATATATAATATTACTGTATATCAGTACAGAGCGGTGTAACTGTGATACATGTGTCCTGACAAGCAGTATAGAAGCTATAGAAAATAAGAAAAGTATATATATTATTGTATATATCAGTACAGACAGAGCGGTGTAACTGTGACCCATGTGTCCTGACAAGCAGTATAGAAGCTATAGAAAAGTATATATAATATTACTATATATCAGTACAGAGCGGTGTAACTGTGACACATGTGTCCTGACAAGCAGTATAGAAGCTATAGAAAAGTATATATAATATTACTGTATATCCGTACAGAGCGGTGTAACTGTGACACATGTGTCCTGACAAGCAGTATAGAAGCTATAGAAAAGTATATATATTATTGTATATATCAGTACAGAGCGGTGTAACTGTGAACCATGTGTGTCCTGACAAACAGTATAGAAGCTATAGAAAAGTATATATTATATACTGGTGGTCCCCAGTCCCCACAATGCAGCACACTGAGCAGATATTTGCAGCACACTGAGCACAGATATGGAGCGTTTTCAGGCAGAGAACGTAGATATTTTCAGCACACTGAGCACAGATTATTTGCAGCACACTAAGCACAGATATTTTCAGCACACTGAGCACAGATTACGGAGCTTTTCAGGGAGAGAACGCAGCCACGTCCTCTCCGTTCAATCTCCAAAGCACGAGTGAAAATGGCGGCGATGCGCTGCTCCTTATATAGAATACGAATCTTGCAAGAATCCGACAGCAGGATGATGACGTTCGGGCGCATTCTGGTTAACCAAGCAAGGCGGGAAGATCCAAGGCTGCCTCGGAACCGTGTAAAATAGGTGAAGTTCGCGGGGGGTTCGGATCCCGAGGAACCGAACCCGCTCATCTCTACATTAGATATAAGTACCACTGAACATTTTTGCCATGAAAACATGCAAACATCCCAATATTTGGTTGTAGAAACTTATCAGATACTTTAAAAAAATTAAATATTAAATAAATAATAATACATTCAAATTAAATAATAAAAGTTACATGTTAATATGCTAATATTTCATACATACATTCATTTTATAGTGTGCCCCAGAAAATAGTCTTCTTATGACTAGATACATTTGCTGTCTACAGAAAAAATTTATTTTATGTGGTTTGCTTCAAGATTAAAAAGACAATTTCTCATGTGTTGTAATGCTTGCAAACAACAAAGACAACAAAGGGGCTCCTGTGGAGTTGGATGTACACAGTTTCTGGCCAGCAGCTGGGAATCTGGCCTAGTCCATACGGCAGCTCCAACCATGAGATTTTGAGAGATCATCACATTGTGTCTTACGATGGGTCTGATGAAATTCAGGGTTTTAGCCTAGCCAATTGGAGTATAGGATACCTCCCAATATTCTCTGAGTACCCCTTTCATTCTGGGAGGATAGGCAACTATGCACTAAATAAGCCAATAAGGGTCAATTTTGGAACTATACCCACTATCTTATGTCTAAAACAGTGACTTGTATATAGCACAGTGGTTTCCAAACTTTTTTGAATCACGGCGCCCTAGAATATCAGAATTTTTTTCACAGCACCCCGAGGCCAAAAATTTCTTATTGAGAAATTTAGAAAGAAATATTACATTAAGTAGATCGCGTTTCTATGTCATCCTTAGGGTCAGTTGTGTGGTGAGGGACAAGATTTGCTTCTTTTTGGCCACATATTTCATGACTGGCAGCCACCAGCACTGGTTTTGCCTATTATATTGACCATGAATAATTTGAATTGGTCCTTGACCACCAACCCAGGGCACCCATGCAAGTGTCCTGAGGCACCCCAGGGAGCCATGGCACACAGTTTGGGAACCATGATCTAGCACTTACTGTACCTTTCCTGCAGCTTCTCCATCGTGGGGACTTCTGGTGTATGCAGTAGCCCTCTGTCTTTACTTGGTTCCCACCTCTACAATACCTACCCAATCAGCTGTTTGAACTGAGGGGCAAGAAAAGCTAATTGGCCAACTTAGTGATGTTCCAGTGGTCACTGGATAAAAACAGAGAGAGCCTGTCCTTTAAAGGGAAAGAGTATGATATCCCCTGTGCTAGAAAGTGTGTTTAGTAAAAAAATAAATGCCATAGGAAAGGTGTTACATTTGAAATATATAACATTATATGATTTGCGCATTTTGGGGCCCATTTATCAAGCTTTTTGCCCCCACCCCCTCATCATGCAGAAACAGGTTGACTAAGGTCACAAATGAGGAAGAGCACTACAGAAGCAGCAAATGAGGAAGATCACTACATGAAGACATTGATCAACTGCCCCCAGTATACTGCGATAAGGAAAGATAGTTTTTGGGTCTCCGCTCTCACCATTTCTCAATAAGCTGCTTATCCTCCAAAAAAGGGCCACAAAAGTTGACTTTCCCTTTAGAGAATAACTTTATGCTTTGATGTGTTTAGCCTTAAATAATTTACACATGTAATAAGTAATAACTACTGCATGAAAGATCCTCCAGAAGAATTATTATAGTGATCCTTGGGGATCAGTATGAAATACCTACAATCAAAATCCCGACGGTCAAAATCCCGACAACAATTGACTGACGGTCAAAATCCCGACAAGGTCAAAATACTGACATGGTCAAAATATCGACATTTAAAATACCCACAAGGTCAAAATACCGACAGTTAAAATCTTGACAGGTCAAAAAGTCGACACAAGTTTTACATTGTTTTTTGGTGTGTATGTCGACATATGTTGATGTTGACACCGTATAAGTGTAACACGTCCCCTTGGATGGCTCGCTGCGCTCGCCATGCTACTATATTTCCCCTCCGGGTCCATTGGGATGGTAAAGTATGAACAAGTCGGTTTCAATAAAAATAAATTATGTAAAACTTTTTGACCTGTCGACATTTTAAATGTTGTTGTTTTGAGTTTGTCGGTATTGTAAATGTTGGTATTTTGACCATGTTGGGATTTTTGACCTTGTCAGGATTTTGACCGTCGGTCAATGGTTGTCGGGATTTTGATTGTAGGTATATTGACCGTATCCCGATCCTTGCAGTAATATAAAATATAAATCATCTAGTCTCCCAACATAGATCTATAATCTGTGGTTGTCACTAAAATAGAGCTGTGATCATGAAAGGCAGAAGCAGTCATGCTACTGTCATTTGCTATGTTAGTACATACTTCCAGTTCTACCTCATTCACTTCATAGGAGTTCAGTCCGAATACAGGAATAGTGAATATCTATTGTCCCAGGTTACAGCACTTCCACAGACTTATCCATGGAGTGGGAGACAGTTTTATACACTCTACACTTCCAGAAGACAATATGAAGGGCAGCCACACACTTGGATGTATCCCAAGCACTAGTTCAGAGAACATTTATTTAGAAGCAAGCTAAACAAGGAACTGTTTTGAAGGTTTTAAATTACGTAAGGTTATAATAATAACTATTTGTTACATAACAATTCATATAGGTGTGTCCAACAATTAAACATGATCTCATCGTTATTGAGGGCTAATCAAAAGCAGACTTTAATTCAACTACTTAAGAGTAGTATGAATTACAAACAGAAAAGATGTAATTATTCTGCTAAAATATAAGATGTATCATTTTGGAAATAAAGGTTGGATTAGAATGTGTGAACAACTGCGCTGTACGTGTCTAAGCTGCTCTGTTTAAAACGGACACTAATAAAATTCATATAACGAGCGCTATAAAGTTATGAAAAAGTGGCACCTGTAAAGAAAAAGACTGTTAGTATAAAGCGTGTTTACAGCTCCTTTTGGAGAATTTGAGCTCAGTCCGTTCCGATTCACAGAATGCGAAAGTTCTAACTGTCCCTGACTACTAACCGGTACCATGCAGGATTCCAAGAGGTGGTATGTTGAATCCTTCTCTCCCGTACCGCTGCGTCCAGCGGTAAGGGATCGCGGCTAGCTGTTAGGTCGCGGCTCAATGACGTCACACTGCGGCTCGGCGTCAGAGAGTTCGGGCCGGTCAGATGGTATACTGTAGCTCTGTGCCTCCAACGCATTTCGTGCGTCACCGCGCACTTAATCATGGATGGCAATTGTGTTTCCTGGTCCTTCCTTTATACTAAAAAAACTTTATTGTTCATTTTTGAAAACGGAAGTGCACACAGGAAGTTAACGTCAAACAGGCGGCAAGCATGTGCTCCTATTTAAACAATGGAAATATTATTATAAACAGAAAAAAAAAATTGTTTAAAAATTAGGTGCCACTTAAAATACTTGTCAAAATAAAAGTGTATTCTGTGTACTATAAAAAAGCATTTAATTCGATGTCAATATTAAGTCCATGGGGTAGTAAAGTTTTCATTTCAAAGATCCATCTTGTTTCATTTTTTAATAGGTCTGTGACAATATTTCCACCTCTCCAGTTATTTTGAACTTGTTTTATTGCTAGAAATTTTAGTCCATGTGGGTCCTTATTGTGAGAATCTAGGAAATGTTTTGACACACTGTGAGTGCTCAGACCTCTTCTTATATTGTAGATGTGTCCTGCAAGCCTTATTTTAAATTTTCTCTTGGTCTGGCCAATATATTGTAGCCCACATGGGCATTCCAGAAGGTAGATTACTTGCTCCGTCTCACAACTTAAATGATCTCTGATTACATAAGTTTTTCCAGTTTTGTTTGATTTAAAAGTTTCTTCTGGTTTAGTTGTGGTTTTGTTTACATTTTTACAGGCTTTACTATTAAGACAATAATGATAACCCTTTGTTTGGTTGTTTTTTGGAAAACTTTTCTGATAGCTTTTCACAAGGTCTTGTTTAATGTTCTTTGCCTCTCTATATATATGTCACGATCCGCGTATCTGGACGCCATTATTTGCCATTTAGATGTCTCCTGAGGCTGGCTCAGCGTTCCAGGGCCGGATCTCACCTGTGTTACTGATGTCCATGCTCTACATCTCCCTCCTGTCACTCTGAGACGCTGTCACAGCGGCATCACGTTTGGCGTCTCCAGCCTCTACGGCCTCCGCCGCCGCTCCTGTGTTTCCGGATTACTGATTGTCAGTGTGGCGTTTCATGTCTGCCGCGATCTCCGCTGTCATCCATGTGGTTCCAGTATGCAGGTTGCCAGTGTGACGTCTCCTGCCCTCCGCGGTCTGCGCCGCCATTACTGCCGAATCACCACATGGTTTCTCAAACTAACTTTCCCTCCAAGTGCTAACATGGGCGCAGCCATGTTGGTTTCAATCACATGCCTCAGTTTCCACCAATCCGCTGCTTCTGGAATCTGCATAATTGCCCAGCCAATGCCTGCCTTGCTGCATGTATAAGTATCCTGTGCCTGGGCCTTGAAGTGGTCAGCGCTTTGGTTGTCAAACCTTGTTCCAGTCTCTCTCTCTTTTGTGATTGTTTCTCCAGGTTTCCAGCTCCTGTTACCAGCAGCCACTAAGAGACCCGCACCTGCTTTCCATCTTGCGGTGCAGCCTGACTCTGCAGTCCTCCGTGACTACTCCAGCTTCCAGCTACAAACCATCTGCTTCCAGCGATCAGCTTCCAGCAGTATCCAGCTTCCTTAAAGTGCCGGTGTTGTTCCAACGGATACCTCCATATCAGCAGTATCCACAAACCATCAGTAACCACCTTTCATCTTTCCAGTATCCACGCTCCCTAGCTTCATCCTATCACCTGGCTGGTTCCATCCAGCATCCACTCCGTGTTTTCATCATCTGGCTGGTTCCATCCAGCATTCACAGCAGTCCTTTCAGCTACAGTGATCCAGCTCCAAGAATTACATCTGCTGACGTGTTCCTCGGCTATCCTCACTACTACAGACAGGCCTGGTAAGGACAATCCATCTATGGGACTTTAACATCTGATCCATATCCTACCAGTGCTCTGTGGCTCCAGCCAAGATCTTAGTGATCCAGGAACTGTATCAATTAATCACTGCTTGTTCTTTATTTACTGCTGTGCAAAATACGGAGTTTGTTAATAAAACTTTTATTGACTTTTAAACCCTGGTTGTCATGGTCACACCTTCGGGTGATCCTTCTCCACTACACTTACATGTCCAGGGGTCTGATTAAACCTTCCAAGTTTAAGTTTATCCCTACAACTGAGGCTTCCTCCTGTCAGCCCAGAACCTCAGTTGTGACAGTAAGCACTGACCATATGAATCCAGCCGGAGACCAGGATCAAGCGGCCAGGCCAATGCAAGAACTGGCAGCCAGACTCGAACATCAGGAGGCTGCACAAGGCCACATTATCCGCTGTCTCCAGGATCTCTCTACTCGGCTGGATGGGATCCAAATGACCCTCCGTGGATCTGGCGCATCCGGTGCGTCCACCACAGTGACACCAGCTGTAACCCCACCCACCTTACCCATTTCTGCTCCACGTCTTCATCTTCCAACGCCAGCAAAATTTGATGGATCTCCAAGATTCTGCAGGGGATTTCTCAATCAATGTGAAATTCACTTTGAGCTACAACCCGGCAGTTTTCCCAGTGACCGTACTAAAATTGCCTATATTATTTCCCTTCTTAGTGGCTCAGTCCTTGACTGGGCATCACCTTTATGGGAGAAGTCTGATACCCTGCTGTCTTCCTATACTGACTTTGTAACAACATTCAGGCGCATCTTCGACGAGCCAGGCCGAATAACTTCAGCTTCTTCTGAGATTCTCCGTTTACGCCAAGGAACGCGTACTGTGGGACAGTATCTTATACAGTTCAAGATCCTGGCATCCGAACTGGCATGGAACGACGAAGCCCTGTATGCTGCATTCTGGCATGGCTTATCAGAACGCATCAAGGATGAGTTAGCTACCAGAGACTTGCCCTCTAAGTTGGATGAGCTAATCTCTTTATGCACAAAAGTTGATCTACGGTTCAGAGAAAGAGCAACTGAGCAGGGAAGGTCTTCTACTCCAAAATCTTCTGCTCCTCCTCCTCGTCAACCGTCTCCATCCAAAGATGAACCCATGCAAATTGGTCGTTCCCGTCTATCTCCTGCTGAGCGCCGAAGACGTCTTTCCGAGTCCCTCTGTCTGTACTGTGCAGCTCCGTCTCACGCAATCAATGCTTGTCCCAAACGTCCGGGAAACTTCAAGTTCTAGTTTGCCAAGGAGAGGGCCGGCTAGGAGTGATGCTTTCCTCTCCATCTCCTCATGATTGTAATCTCCCAGTCTCGCTTCAAATTGCTCAACGTTATAGGAACGTCATTGCCCTCCTAGATTCCGGAGCAGCTGGGAATTTCATAACTGAAGCATATGTTAAACGGTGGTCCCTACCGACCGAGAGACTTTCCTCATCCATTTCCTTGACTGCCGTGGATGGCAGTAAGATTTTTGATGCAGTTATTTCTCTAAGGACTCTACCAGTTCGTCTGAAAGTAGGAGTTCTTCATTCAGAAATTAATTTCTTTTTTAGTGATTCCAAGAGCCACACATCCAGTGGTTTTGGGCCTTCCATGGCTTCTTCTCCACAATCCATCGATTGACTGGAAGACTACGCAAATACTAGCATGGGGTCCCTCCTGTGCTGAGACCTGTTTGTCCAAAGTGCTTCCTGTTTGTTCTTCCTCCTCTAGGTCGTCTGATGTTCCACCTCCTCCATATCGAGACTACATGGACGTGTTCAGTAAAGCTTCTGCTCACATCCTTCCTCCTCATAGGGAATGGGACTGTCCAATTGATCTCATCCCAGGGAAGGTTCCACCTCGAGGCCAAACTTACCCGTTGTCTTTACCAGAGACGCATTCTATGGAAGAATACATTAAGGAGAATCTGGCGAAGGGTTTCATCCGACCTTCTTCTTCCCCAGCAGGTGCAGGTTTCTTCTTCGTGAAGAAGAAAGACGGTGGCCTGCGGCCGTGCATCGACTACAGAGGCTTGAACGACATTACCGTTAAGAACCGATAGCCTTTACCCTTGATTACAGAACTCTTCGATAGAGTTAGCGGAGCAACCATCTTTACAAAGTTGGATTTGAGGGGTGCCTACAATCTCATCCGGATCCGAGAGGGTGACGAGTGGAAGACCGCCTTTAACACCCGTGATGGACATTATGAGTACCTCGTCATGCCCTTTGGATTAAGTAATGCTCCAGCTGTCTTCCAGCATTTCGTGAATGAGATCTTCAGAGACATCTTATATCGCCATGTCGTGGTTTATCTAGATGATATACTCATCTTTGCCAATAATCTAGAGGAACATCGTTTCTGGGTAAAGGAGGTTCTGTCCCGTCTCCGAGTCAATCATCTCTATTGCAAATTAGAGAAGTGTGTTTTTGAAGTCAAATCCATTCCGTTTCTAGGCTACATTGTGTCCGGTTCCGGACTAGAGATGGATCCTGAGAAACTACAAGCAATCCAGAATTAGCCGATACCCTTAACCCTCAAAGGGGTCCAGAGGTTTTTAGGATTTGCCAATTACTACAGAAAGTTTATACGGAACTTTTCCACCATTGTGGCGCCTATCACTGCGTTGACTAAGAAGGGTGCAAATCCTTCCAAGTGGTCTGAAGAAGCTACGCAAGCTTTTCATCTTTTAAAGCAACGATTCATCGCTGCTCCGGTTTTGAAACAGCCTGACATCGACTCACCTTTCATCCTAGAGGTGGATGCCTCCTCCGTTGGAGGAGGAGCGGTGTTATCCCAGAGAGCTAAAGATGGTCATCTACATCCTTGCAGTTTCTTCTCCCGGAAGTTCTCCCCAGCTGAGCGCAACTATGCCATTGGCGATCAGGAGTTGCTGGCAATCAAACTCGCTCTAGAGGAGTGGAGATATCTGTTGGAGGGAGCTTCTCATTCAGTTACCATACTCACCGACCACATGAATCTTTTATATCTGAAAGGCACACAATGGGGTAAATTTACTAAGATTCGTATTTTCCCGTTTGAGGTCAAAGTTCAATCACGAATGACATCTAAAGTGTAAATATGCAACTTTTTGAATTGATTACGACTAATTTACTAAGCTGCCGTATTCTGCATTTTCGGGTTTTCCGATGTCGATGCCATTCGTTTTTTTTGGCAGTGTTTTACGTGAGTGACTTGTAAAACACTGCCGACTTTAATACAATAAATCTCGGCCGGATCTGAGAGATCCGTGCTGGGCTTCATTGTGCACTTTGTTAAAAAAAAAAAAAAAAGTTTAAATGTTAAAAAAAAATTGCGTGGGGTCCCCCCTCCTAAGGCAAACCAGCCTCGGGCTCTTTGAGCCGATCCTGGTTGCAAAAATATGGGGAAAAAATGGACAGGGGTTCCCCCATATTTAAGCAACCAGCATCGGGCTCTGCGCCTGGTCCTGGTTCCAAAAATACGGGGGACAAAAAGAGTAGGGGTCCCCCATATTTTTGAAACCAGCACCGGGCTCCACTAGCTGGACAAATAATGCCACAGCCGGGGGTCACTTTTATACAGTGCCTTGTGGCCGTGGCATCAAATATCCAACTAGTCACCCCTGGCCGGGGTACCCTGGGGGAGTGGGGACCCCTTCAATCAAAGGGTCCCCCCCCAGCCACCCAAGGGCCAGGGGTGAAGCCCGAGGCTGTCCCCCCCATCCAATGGGCTGCGGATGGGGGGCTGATAGCCTTTGTGAAAAGTGATTGATATTGTTTTTAGTAGCAGTACTACAAGGCCCAGCAAGCCTCCCCCGCAAGCTGGTACTTGGAGAACCACAAGTACCAGCATGCGGCGGAAAAATGGGCCCGCTGGTACCTGTAGTACTACTACTAAAAAAATACCACAATAAAGACATTACACACACACCTTGAAAGTATAACTTTAATACATCCATCCACACCTCCATATAGACATACTTACCTTATGTTCCCACGCAGGTCGGTCCTCTTCTCCAGTAGAATCCATGGTGTACCTGTAGAAAAAATTATACTCGCATAATCCATGGTTGAAGGCTCCTCTGTAAATCCTTTTGTAATCCACGTACTTGAAAAAATAAAAAAACGGATACCCGACCACGAACTGAAAGGGGACCCATGTTTTCACATGGGCCCCCTTTCCCCGAATGCCATAAACCCACTCTGACTGATATCTAAGTGGGTTTCTTCAGCCAGTCAGGGAGCGCCACGTTGTGGCACCCTCCTGATCGGCTGTGTGCTCCTGTACTGTATGACAGGCGGCACACAGCAGTGTTACAATGTAGCGCCTATGCGCTACATTGTAACCAATGGTGGGAACTTTCAGGTCAGCGGTTGACCGAAAGTGACCTCACCGCTGACCTGAAAGTTCCCACCATTGGTTACAATGGAGCGCATAGGCGCTACATTGTAACACTGCCGTGTGCCGCCTGTCATACAGTACAGGAGCACACAGCCGATCAGGAGGGTGCCACAACGTGGCGCTCCCTGATTGGCTGAAGAAACCCACTTAGACAGAAGTCAGAGTGGGTTTCTGGCATTCGGGGAAAGGGGGCCCATGTGAAAACATTGGTCCCCTTTCAGTTCGTGGTCGGGTATCCGTTTTTTTATTTTTTCAAGTACGTGGATTACAAAAGGATTTACCGAGGAGCCTTCAACCATGGATTATGTGAGTATAATTTTTTCTACAGGTACACCATGGATTCTACTGGAGAAGAGGACCGACCTGCGTGGGAACATAAGGTAAGTATGTGTATATGGAGGTGTGGATGGATGTATTAAAGTTATACTTTCAAGGTGTGTGTGTAATGTCTTTATTGTGGTAATTTTTTAGTAGTAGTACTACAGGTACCAGCGGGCCCATTTTTCCGCTGCATGCTGGTACTTGTGGTTCTCCAAGTACCAGCTTGCGGGGGAGGCTTGCTGGGCCTTGTAGTACTGCTACTAAAAACAATATCAAACACTTTGAACAAAGGCTATCAGCCCCCCATCCGCAGCCCATTGGATGGGGGGGACAGCCCCGGGCTTCACCCCTGGCCCTTGGGTGGCTGGGGGGGGACCCCTTGATTGAAGGGGTCCCCACTCCCCCAGGGTACCCCGGCCAGGGGTGACTAGTTGGATATTTGATGCCACGGCCGCAAGGCACTGTATAAAAGTGACCCCCGGCTGTGGCATTAACTGTCCAGCTAGTGGAGCCCGGTGCTGGTTTCAAAAATACGGGGGACCCCTACTCTTTTTGTCCCCCGTATTTTTGGAACCAGGACCAGGCGCAGAGCCCGATGCTGGTTGCTTAAATATGGGGGAACCCCTGTCCATTTTTTCCCCATATTTCTGCAACCAGGATCGGCTCAAAGAGCCCGAGGCTGGTTTGCCTTAGGAGGGGGGACCCCACGCAATTTTTTTTCAGAAAATTTAGAACATTTCCCCCCCCTTCCCACTGAAAAACATGCACGGATCTCATGGATCCGTGCATGCCTATACAAACACGGGATAAAAAAGCAGGTCTGTTTTTTTTAGCACTTTTTCACGATTTGTATTTTATCACGGCAGTGTTTGGCTATTGTCGGCAGTGTTTGTGTTTTGCACTTTTTAGTAAATTCCCGATTTCTAGCAAATTGCAGGCGTATTTGACCGATGGTGTATTGATTCGTGATTTTTTTCCTAGGACTTCCAAAATATTACGAATGCCCTCATCACTGCCGTGAATTTTGCTTAGTAAATTACAGAGAAGACACTTTGATGAAAAAACGGCATCTCGGTCAAAATCGGGACCTTAGTAAATATACCCCAATGTCTTAACCCTCGTCAGGCCAGATGGGCACTTTTCTTTTCCAGGTTCGACTTTAAATTCCAGTTTTGTCCGGGCTCTCAGAATCGCAAGTCGGAGTCTTCTGACAAGCATCCTATTATTAATCTGTTGGCATTCTCCACGGTAAGGATGGACTCTACGCCTCCACCAGGGAAAAGTTTTGTGAAACCGGTATTAAGGAAGAAGCTCATGCATTGGGCCCATGCTTCCCGTTTCGCCGGACATACAGGCATTCAGAAAACCCTTGAGTTTATCTCTAGGTCTTATTGGTGGCCAACTCTGAAGAAGGACGTCATGGAGTATATTGCATCTTGCCCAAAATGTGCCCAACACAAAGTATCCCACCAGTCACCTGCGGGGCAACTGGTTCCATTATCCGTTCCCCGTCGACCATGGACCCATTTGTCGATGGACTTTGTTACAGACCTGCCTATGTGCAACAAGTTTAATACCATCTGGGTGGTAGTTGACCGATTCACCAAGATGGCACATTTCATTCCTCTCACCGGTCTTCCGTCAGCTTCCAAGTTGGCTCAAGTATTCATTTAAGAAATCTTCCGACTTCACGGTCTTCCTGAAGAGTTCATCTCTGATAGAGGAGTACAATTTGTAGCCAAGTTCTGGCGAAGTTTGTGTCAAGCCCTCCAAGTCAAATTAAAGTTTTCTACAGCTTACCATCCTCGGACCAATGGTCAAACTGAGAGGGTGAATCAGGACTTGGAGGCCTTCCTCAGCATCTATGTATCTTCCTCTCAAGACGACTGGGTTCAACTCCTTCCCTGGGCCGAGTTCAGCCATAACAACCAATATCATTCCTCATCTTCTTCAACACCATTCTTCATTAACTATGGATTCCACCCTAAAGTTCCAGAATTCCAGCCGCTTCCAGCAACTTCGGTACCAGCAGTGGATATCACCTTACGCCAGTTTTCAAATAACTGGAAAAATGTACGAGCAGCTCTGCTCAAAGCATCATTTAGATACAAGAAGTTTGCGGATAGGAAGCGTAGGGCAGTTCCTGCTCTCAAGGTGGGTGATCGTGTGTGGTTATCTACGAAGAATCTGAGGTTAAGAGTTCCCAGCATGAAGTTTGCACCTCGTTACATCGGTCCTTTTCGAGTTGAACAAGTCGACAATCCTGTTGCTTACAGACTCCAGTTACCCCCCTTCTTGAAAATACCTAGGACATTCCATGTTTCCCTTCTGAAACCACTGATTCTGAATCGCTTTCATTCTGCACTACCTCTGGCTCCTAAAGTCCAGACTCAACGGGGAGTTGAGTATGAAGTTGCCAAGATTCTGGATTCACGTTTCCGTTACGGTCAGTTGCAATATCTTATCGACTGGAAGGGCTATGGTCCTGAAGAACGCTCTTGGACCAATGCTTTCGAATGTCCATGCTCCTGCCTTGGTTCGGAATTTCCACTCTAAATTTCCTCAGAAGCCTAAGAAGTGTCCTGGGGCCACTCCTAAAGGGAGGGGTGCTGTCACGATCCAGGTATCTGGACGCCATTATTTGCCATTTAGATGTCTCCTGAGGCTGGCTCAGCGTTCCAGGGCCGGATCTCACCTGTGTTACTGATGTCCATGCTCTACATCTCCCTCCTGTCACTCTGAGACGCTGTCACAGCAGCATCACGTTTGGCGTCTCCAGCCTCTGCGGCCTCCGTCGCCGCTCCTGTGTTTCCGGATTACTGATTGTCAGTGTGGCGTTTCATGTCTGCCGCGATCTCCGCTGTCATCCATGTGGTTCCAGTGTGCAGGTTGCCAGTGTGACGTCTCCTGCCCTCCGTGGTCTGCGCCTCCATTACTGCCGAATCACCACATGGTTTCTCAAACTAACTTTCCCTCCAAGTGCTAACATGGGCGCAGCCATGTTGGTTTCAATCACATGCCTCAGTTTCCACCAATCCGCTGCTTCTGGAATCTGCATAATTGCCCAGCCTATGCCTGCCTTGGAGAAGTCACAGTTAAAGACGGAGGACGGATGAGCTTTGCCAGTGTATGCAAACACTGACACGCTCAGGAACGAAAAGCCGCACGGGGAAACCAAGCCGACGCGGCCGGAGCAGCAGTGGAGACGGGACCTGTTACAACTGCGGCGGCCGGACAGGCTGGAACATCAAGCCGCAAGAGGTACAGTTTAGGGACAGCAGGGAAAGTACTACCCGCACATAGAGACTGTCCATAGCAACCCGGAAACACTGCCAAGCATACCGCTAATTATCTCCGTTCCACCAATAATCACAAAAGAGCTGTAACATTCAGAATAACCTTTTTCTTTTTTAACAGGTATGTGCGTTCTACATATAACATATATACACAAGCGCTCCTAATTATCGTTTTTATTGTATAGTTTATTATTATATGGAGCTGCTGATATAACAAATACAAGCGCTGTAATTTTTTCCAATTTTCTTAGTTCTTTAAGTGCCAATTTCTCATCCTTAGAGATATTTAATTTCATTTTGGTTTTTTTTTAATACCAACACTCTTTAAATAAGAATGAAATTAATATAAATAGTTAAAGAAGCCCATGTGTAACTTTATGTACTGTTAATGTAATCTATCATTTATTTATGAACATTTATTTATATTGCGTCATAATATTCTGTTGCGTTTTTCAATTGGGAACAAAACAGTAATAAGACAAGACTCTGTAATAACTGGCAGACAAAGTGGTGAGAGGGTCCTGCTAACAAGCTTACAATCTATAGGGGAAAAGGAATTTGATACATTAGGAAAAGTACTACATATTGCATATTGGTGCAGCCAGATTGCAGAGGTTCTTGGTGGGCTACATGCAGGGCAGGATCTACTATGAAACTAATGAAGCTTAAGCTTCAGCCTCCTAATAACAGAGGCGGGTTGGGTATGCGCTCGCCACAGGTTCTATTCCCACTCTATGGGTGTCGTGGACACCCATGAATGGGAATAGTCCCTGCTAGTTGGCATGCCGACTGTTGGGATGTAGAGAGGGGGTGGGATGTAGCTGTCGGTGATGTGACCAGCGGTCTCCTGACCGCCAGTCATATAACTACTTCCCCCAGAGGCACTGGCATATCTATAATTAGTGCACCCATTTTTTCAATACTTTTCAATACCTACCCTACAGAGTCCCACATTGGTAGCAGCAGCACTGCAGAACCCACTGGAAAATGGCAGTTGCGATAGGGACTCCTAGGGACAGCGATAGGGTCTCCTAGGGACCACAGTGCCCAGAGTCTATTGATCTGCCAGCTAGAAAGGAGGGGGCTGCACATGGGCCTCCTCCTCTCTTGATGCACACCTAAAGCAACTTTTTTTTTTAATGAGTGAATTTTTCAACAAAATTGATGGAGTTTTTTAGGTATGTGTTATTAAAATAAGGTTATTTTACTGATAGAATCATGAAGCCAATAGGTTGAAGTATTTAATATTGACCAATGAATATACTCTAATGCCTTTCATATGTCCTCAAAATGTCCCTGTAATTGCCAATTACTAATTGGTCAAATGTAAAAAAAATGTAAAACCCTCATCTGTATGGGCTTGTTGAGCTCTCCAGAATCTATTCATAGCCTACATTTTGGCAGTTGGAGCCCCAAATCCTCTGTTAGTGAGCAGTTCCATAGTTCTGCAGCTCAGCCCTTCTAAACCATAAAAAGACATACTGTATGAATTCTCAATTCAGGCTGCACTTGTCTCATTTATGCATTTAAACAACAAAAATCAGATTTTTACCTCTTGTTTTTATATACTGTATGGTTAAAGCTCATCATCAATAACACCATGACAACCAGGCTTCTAGTACAGCATAGCTGCTTTTACAGTTTGGGTGCACATCGCTTAGTACTGCAGTAGCTGCTGTGAGTTGTAGTCTAGTTCTGTGAGTTGCGCTCTGTAAATAGCATGAAATGTATGTATTTTTTAAACTCCAGAGTAAGGAATTGTAGTTTAAAATGGATGCACATTTCACACTATTTTCAGAGCACAACTGACAGAGCTAGACTACAACTCCTAGCAGCTCCTAGACCAATGTGCCCTATTGTACACTCCTACCCATCCTCTTCACTCTGCTAATGCATGCCGCCTCTCCTGCTCACTGATAACTTCCTCCCACTCCTACCTCCAAGATTTTTCACATGCTGCTCCCTATCTCTGGAATCCTCTCCCTCTCAGACTCTCCACCTCTCTAAAACTTTAAATGGGCCCTCAAGACCCACTTCTTCACCAAACCCAGCCAACTCTCATCCTAACTCTCTGTTTCATGCTTACTGTCTACCTTGTCTGTCTGCCCCTCCCCTTTAGAATGTAAGCTGTCATAAGCAAGGGCCATCTTCCCTCATGTGATTTTCCTTCTCTTACTTAAACTATCTTCTACTCCCTTCAACGGCACCAGATCCCTTGGTTTTCTGCCACCCTAATACTTTTTTCAGTGTCATCTGCTGATACAGCTATGTTTATATACCCTGTACTTGTCCTATATTGTCTTGAACTGTAAGTCACTTTTTTATTGTTTTGCTCATTTGTTTACATACTCTGTAAATAGACACTGCGGGATCCTTGTAGTGCTACAGCACTACAAGGAACCCGCAGTGCCCAGTTACAGAGTATTAATATTTTTATTATTATTATTATTATTATCATCATCCTTTATACATAAAGTATAATAATAATAATAATAATAATAATAATAATAATTGTTGCTGATTGTGAAGGGGCCCCCATAACAATTCAAGCTTCAGGGTCTCAAAAATGTAGGTCTGCCAATTGCTACAGGATCCAGTCACACAGCAATTTTGTCCTGGGGTCAGTGGCTTGTGTGAAATTAGGATGAGAATATACAAGGGCAGTGCAATAAGTTTCCAGATAACAAAAAGTATTATATTTACAAACAAAGTGAACATTACATTTTCGCAAAGTATTTACCAGATGAGTATATTCAAGGATACATACACTCAAACCACTTCACAAAGCATCTTGACCAGACTGGAGCAGGTATATCTTCTACATGCTGGATGAAGGTCTGCACTGCAGCTTCCGGTGACTCAAGATGAATCCCATGCATCTTGCGCTTGATTTGTGGGAACATGAGGAAGTTGCAGGAGGCTAGGTCTGGACTGTACTGCAAATGACCAAGCTCCTGGATGCATTCATGGGCCTGAAAATCCACCACTTTCCTGGACTTGTGGGCAGATGCATGTTGTGATGGAGAAAGGCACCACGAGCGCGAGTTCTTGGATGGTGTCTGGAAATTGATTCCAGCACTTGCGGCATTCCTGAAATATCAATCCTCAGAATTGCTGCACTAGTGGTATGGTAGCTACATGACCAGTCTTGGCCACAAAAATAGCCACCATCTGTCTGGACATGCTGAACTCACATTGGAATTTCTGTGTTGGCACATCTCTGGGCAGACTGTTGTTAGGTTTCGGGGTCAAAACTGTAGATTTAGGATTCATCCCCACTGATGATCTCCCAGATAGAGGTTTATCCACCATCAAACCTGGCCAGCATGTTGTGGCACCAGGTCACCCAAGCCTCCTTCTGCTCTCGAGTCAGCTGATGGGGCCCACAGCATGCAGAAACCTTGCTCATGCCAAGTTTTTTGTGGAGTATCAAGTGGACCTTTCCCAATGAGATGGCTACCTCCTTCTCTACTTGGGACATGGTCACCCTGGCATCCTCCTCAACTGTGGACCCATGGCAGCAATGTTGGCATTATCGCTTCTCATCTTCCAGGGACTATCACCCATACCGAAATTCTACAGACCACTCAAACATCATTGGTTCGAGCTGGTGCTTCCTCCCCCAAAACAGCTTACAGTCGGTCAAAATTCTCCTATTGTTGTAGACCACTCTACTGTGGTCGCAGATCATGATCTTCAACAGTGGTCTCTGTTGAGCTCCATAACGAGTTTCTGAAGGAAGTGAACATATTCACTTCTTTGGTGTGCAGTGCTGCTTATATATGGTTTTGTCTCTTGACATTTCACAAGAAGTTTAGTCAGAGATTACACTTCACAGCCAGATTGTGTCTACTATACCTATGCACTGCACATCTAGAAACTTATTGCACACCCTCATATGACTGTGTAGGGGGGAGGTAATTATTAAACTGGCTTATGGAGGTTGTGTGGGGTGGTTGAAAGATTTCATAACCTTGTCTGGAGGTGTGTTTTTAGGAAACATTTGAATTTTTGGAGGGTAGAAGAAAGTCTTATTGTGTGTGTGGCAGGACATAAATAGCAGGTGCAACCTGAGAAAAGTCTTGTGACCATGCATAGGAAATAATGAGTATGGATGAGAGACAAAAATTGTGCAAAGCATGGTTGGACTGGCCCTCAGGTGTTAGGGGAAATTCCCGGTGTTTCAACTGCCTGAGGGTCTCATCTCCTCCTATAGAACAAATACAAAAATATATAAACTGGCGCCAATCTCTAATAAGTGCAGTAAATCTGACAGCCTGCTGCTCCCAATAAAGGGATTATTACACAATACAATAAGCAACAGATCAAACAATTAAATGATAGCACTGGTTGTCAGATATTTATTTAACAATATGTAACAATATATTCTATAGGGCTCAGTAACTTGGTGGATGATCATGGATGAACTTGGGTGCTTGGTTTGTGTATATGAAAACTACACCATGATTAACCCACCTGCCAATCAAACTGGGTGGTCCCTTGTCCTTTATAAAGAGACTCTGTTGTTTGCATGTCCTCTCTATTAGTTTCCCAAGAACCCTCTGTGGTGGCTGGCCACACCACCTACACACTTTAATCTTGGGCCCCTCCCACTGCATTCCCTGGTGGACCTTTCAGTGCCCAGTCTGACACTGGTGCAGAGTGAAGGGCTCTAGCTGGGAAATATTTTGAGATTAGCAAAGAGATGTATGTTGGTGTAGTTTGGGTGATAGCCTCATATATAAGCAGAAGTATTTGAGATTGAATGTGGTAACATACTAGCACCCAATATATGGGCTGAGAGAGTGGAGCAGCAGCAGAATAATGGTTTGCAAGAAAGATCAGTCTAGCTGCTGCATTTAAAATAGATTATTGGGGTGAAAGTCTGTTTAGGGTAAGACCAGTAGGCATACCTCCCAACTGTTCAGATTCTAGCAGGACAGTCCCGCTATTAAGACACTGTCCTGCTGTCCCAACCGTGGGTCACAGTGTCCCGCGCGCGCGGGGGTGTCAGGATGTGAGAGCCAGTGATCACCGCTGCTCTGCCGGTGATCAGTGAATTAGATGCCGTGCGCTGGGCAAGCCCCCAAAATGACGAAAACAGGGGTCAAGTGGTCCCACTTCCACACACGAATCCTCAATTTCTATTATGTCCTCATCATCACCATATTTATTTGTACTGCTCCCCACATGTGCAGACGGTGCAGAAATGGTGTAAGTACCCTGTAGGTGAAAGAGGCATCTCGATAAGGACAGTGTGAAAAATTTTAGACTCACACATAGCTGACGTGGACACCCCTAAACGTTCCTCAAGAATGTCTGAATGTTCTGAATGCACAGTTTGTCTTACTGCCTCTGCAGCCAACTTTCCCTTTGATGTTTTTTTCTTTCCCACTGTAAAATTAAATTGCTTCTTTGATTTTACATGCTCTGACTTAAGCCTTCTGTGCCCCTGGGCATTGGCCTTAGTAGATGACATTGACAGACTTGTATCATCATGACTGTGTCAGGTTCGGTCTGGTTTGTGTCCCCGGAGGGGGCGCTAGTGGGTCAGTGGAGGTAGGATGGAAGAAGTGAGGATACTGGATTGGATTCCTGCGCATGTGCGCAGTGTTGTTTATTAAGGAGAAAGATAAAACAATATGGCAGCAGGAATACTTGGAGAAATAAACAATAATAAATGCAATGGGTATGATGCAGCGTGGAAGCTGAGAGTCTATGGCAAAACAGTGAGAGTCTATGGCAATACAGTGAGAGTCTATGGCAATATGCTGGTATGGGAACCAGAGATGATAAACACGTGGAGCCAGCAGAGGTGATGATAATGGTAGCAAACCTGGTAGCAGATGCAGAAGACTTGATGCAGGGTTCACAGTGCTATTGGAAAGCACAGGCAGCTTGCAAGCTGATTCACAGGTGAGGTGATGAGCTGCACCTGGAGATGGAGTCTCTACAGCTGAGGCTGAAGCACACTGTGTTGGAGATTGGTGTGAAGCCTGTAAATGAATGCAGGAATTGCTGATGCTTGTAGTTCCACGGAGATGCAGGAGGATAACCAGGAACACAGGGGATCTGGAGACTGGAACACAGGGAACCACTGGATGCAGCAGGAGAGCTGGAGTGGTTGCTGGAACTTGTAGTTCCACAGAGATGCAGGAGGATAACCAGGAACACAGGGGATCTGGAGACTGGAACACAGGGAACCACTGGATGCAGTAGGAGAGCTGGAGTGGTTGCTGGAACTTGTAGTTCCACAGGAACACAGGAACTTGCACACTGAATGTCGCAGGAGAGCTGGAGGGGTTGCTGGAACTTGTAGTTCCACAGGAACACAGGAACTTGCACACGGAATGTCGCAGGAGAGCTGGAGGGGTTGCTGGAACTTGTAGTTCCACAGGAACACAGGAACTTGCACACGGAATGTCGCAGGAGAGCTGGAGGGGTTGCTGGAACTTGTAGTTCCACAGGAACACAGGAACAACTGGGAACTGGAACAGCTGGGACCTGTTGTTCCACAGGTCTAATACACAAGGAAATCTCTGTAGACAGAGAATTGCAAACAGGAGCGGTCTGTTCACGGGATGTGACGTGTTGTCCAAGGCGATGTGAGAGAGCCACAAACTGGAAGTTATACCACCTGCCCAGCAGTGATTGGACACAAACTGCAGGCGGAGATACTAGCTGGATTGGGTGTCCAGATCAGCTGTGAGTTAGTTGAAGCACTATGTACTCCAGGCTGCAGAGGACTGAAAACGAGAACTGGAACAGAACTGAACTGCTGGAACCTGTAGTTCCACAGCAGTGATGTGATGGAAAATGCAGATTCCTGACAGTACCCCCCCTTTTATGGGTGGGCACCGAACACCCACGCTGGAACTTGGAGGAACCTTGAAAAAGAACTTAGAAATACACAAAAGCAGAGGTCCTCAAAAGTCTTCCCAACTTTCATCTTCAGAAGACAGATTTTCCCCGTCAGAACAAGTAGACCATTCATGGTCATTTGAGACAGAATTTACTTCCTGGGAAAAGGCATAGCTAGGAAGGATAGAACCTCCCATAATGTAACTTGAGTCTTTATCAACAAACTCACTTTCAGAGTCAAAGTCCAGGTCTAGTGTGGTCATGGGAGCCTTTTGTTTAGGAATAACATTATCTGAGACAACCTGTGGACCAGTGAATTTGAAGCTATATGAGACACCAGGACTAGGGGTAACGGCAGCATAGCCAACACTTACATCAACAGATGGTAGACTTTGAGCTGGTTTTTGAGCTCTCCAATTCTTGTAATTCTTGAAATCTCTGATACATTGATGCAACAGAACCTGTTCATGTTTGGAAGGAGTTGAGTCGAAAAACTGAGAACTGGAAGACTGATCAGATGTTGAATCCGGGGAGTCAATACTTTCAGAAGTGTTGCTGTAGGATGGAGACACGGGAGTATATGCAACTTTCAAATCTGAAGTCTGAGAACCTTGTCTTGACTTTACAGCTTGGAAATCTTTAATAGCTTGGTCTAATGTATCCTGATCTTGCACAGACAGAGATGTTGGAGAGGATTTAGCAGTAGACAAACTGTTGACAAATTGGCCAGAATGCCCAGATGACTCTGAATGCATAAACTTTGGAGCAAACTCCTGTTTTACGGCTTCGCAGAAAGCGGGAAGATCACTCAGTAGCGGATCTTTAGATTCAATGAGAGGATTCGCCCAGTCCAGTGCTCTACCTTTGAAGAACAGGAGGAAGTATCTGATTGCATTGGCTGGAGAAATAGTCACTGAAGGTTCCGACTCAGTAAAAGCGAGGTATTGGCTCGCCACTGCACGAAACTGAGCATAGTCACCATCAAAGTAGACTGGAGCTTTTGTATCTGGTGGACACTTGGAAGGCTGAATGTCAGTTGAAGTCTCGGAAGACCATGTCGGACACTTGAGAGTAGAGGACTGGAATAAGCATTCAGAAGCAGGAGTAGAATCAACTTGAAATGCTCGAGGGTGGAGAGAGGACGTCATCTCCTGGATTGACTGACGGGAATTCTTTGCTGAGGTTGACAGAATGCTAGAAGCTTCATCTTGGGGTGAGATGCGTAGAGCCTCCATCTGGGTTGAGGCAACTGCAATATCTGCAAGAACTGTAGACTCTGGACATAGCGACAGGAGTTGCTTACTTGAAACACTGGAGAGAACCACACCGGGTTCAGAGGAACTGGAATCGGCAGGAACTGACGACAACTTTGGACAAACGGATGGAACAGGGATTTGTCCAGGACTACTTGAATTGACTTGAGCTGTAAGAGGCTGATCTGGACAGACGGATGGGACCGGATTGGGTCCAGATAAGCTTGAACCGGCTGGAACCGCAGGAGTCTTCGGACTGACGGATAGGACCGGATTTGATACAAAGAGACTGGAATCGGCTGGAACCGAAGGAGTCCTCGGACTGACGGATAGGACCGGATTTGATCCGAGGATGCTGGAATCGGCTGGAACCGAAGGAGGTAGCTCAGCATTGGAAACAGAGCTACTCGGGCTGGCTGGAACCAGAGGAGGCTGATCCGGACAGACGGATGGGACCGGATTGGGTCCGGAAGAGCTTGAATCGGCAGGAACCGGTGGAGTCCTCGGACTGACGGATAGGACCGGATTTGATCCGAGGATTCTGGAATCGGCTGGAACCGAAGGAGGTAGCCCATCATTGGAGCCACTCAGGCTGGCTGGAACCAGTGGAGACTTTGGACCGACGGCTGGAACCGGGCTAGGTCCATTGACACTTGACTCTGTATAGACAGAATCCGGATGTTCTGATGATCCCTTTTGGAGTGGTACTGAGCTGGTAGCACTCTCTGAAGTTGGCAAACAAAAGTTCATGTCTGTATCTGTGACTTTAAGAATTCCTCCTGGGATCTTGGCCCTGGATTCCTCACTTGAGGCTGAAACTCTAAAGACCCCTCCTGGGGTTAATAGATCAGACACACTTCTTTGAGTTGCATGCCCGGATGCCACTTCTGGAACCTGAACATCAGATACCCCTACTGGGGTCACAACATCAGATGCCCCACCTGGGGCTGTAGACAAGGATGCCCCTTCTCGGGCTGTAGACATGGATGCCCCTTCTCGGGCTGTAGGCACGGACGCCCCTTCTCGGGCTGTAGGCACGGACGCCCCTTCTCGGGCTGTAGGCACAGACGCCCCTTCTCGGGCTGTAGGCACAGACGCCCCTTCTCGGGCTGTAGGCACAGATGCCCCTTCTCGGGCTGTAGGCACAGATGCCCCTTCTCGGGCTGTAGGCACAGATGCCCCTTCTCGGGCTGTAGGCACAGAAACTACTTTAGTTATGGGTAACATAGATAGTCTCTGTTGATTTCTGAACTTGGGATTGGGTCTATTTGTCACAGGACCCCAATCGTATACTTTTTGGACTCTCCTGTCCGAGGTAAAGGAACTTGAAACTGCAGAGGATACGTTGGAAGGTTTGCAGGTGAAAACACTGTGATGCTGGGACCTGTCACCAACTTTTGAGTTGCGGAAGGAACAGTCCTTAATAAGATGACTAGAACTCCCACAGTAAAAGCAGAGGTGAAGCTGCTTGCGATGCCGGCGTTCAGCTTCCGTTAGTTTGGAGCGCGGGTAGCTCTGGAATCTGCCCTCTCTCTGCATAGGAGAAGAGACTTTAGCTTGAAGAAAAGTTGACACGGAGGTTGCACTAGTCTCAATACTTTGAGCGGTACTCTTGACTGCGTTTAAAGCACCACCTAGGATTTCTGGCATTATTGGAATGATTTTTGTTAGGAGACTTTGAAGTTGTTCCAATAGATGATAAAGTGTGCTTATTGGTTCAGAGTTCACAGCAGACAACAAAGGAGTCTTGAAGCTTTCAAAGGAGGAATTCGCTCTCTCAGGAGAATTAGCTGTGAAGGGACTTCCATAGGACTGACTTGAGCAAGAATCATCCACAGGAACGGATTGTGCAGGGAAAGTTGAAATGACTGGAGCAGGAGTGACTTGAACAGGAACTGGAGAAACAACAGAACTTGGAAGGGATTGCTGCAAGGTATCCAAACGGATAGACATTCCCTGTAGAAACTGGAACATCTGCTGCTGCGCAGCCTCTTGACCATCCAAACGGGAGACCAGATTTTGTAAGGCCCCTGACCCCACATTCTGACCACCATCCGAGTCCATGGGCCTTGGACAAACTGTCAGGTTCGGTCTGGTTTGTGTCCCCGGAGGGGGCGCTAGTGGGTCAGTGGAGGTAGGATGGAAGAAGTGAGGATACTGGATTGGATTCCTGCGCATGTGCGCAATGTTGTTTATTAAGGAGAAAGATAAAACAATATGGCAGCAGGAATACTTGGAGAAATAAACAATAATAAATGCAATGGGTATGATGCAGCGTGGAAGCTGAGAGTCTATGGCAAAACAGTGAGAGTCTATGGCAATACAGTGAGAGTCTATGGCAATATGCTGGTATGGGAACCAGAGATGATAAACACGTGGAGCCAGCAGAGGTGATGATAATGGTAGCAAACCTGGTAGCAGATGCAGAAGACTTGATGCAGGGTTCACAGTGCTATTGGAAAGCACAGGCAGCTTGCAAGCTGATTCACAGGTGAGGTGATGAGCTGCACCTGGAGATGGAGTCTCTACAGCTGAGGCTGAAGCACACTGTGTTGGAGATTGGTGTGAAGCCTGTAAATGAATGCAGGAATTGCTGATGCTTGTAGTTCCACGGAGATGCAGGAGGATAACCAGGAACACAGGGGATCTGGAGACTGGAACACAGGGAACCACTGGATGCAGCAGGAGAGCTGGAGTGGTTGCTGGAACTTGTAGTTCCACAGAGATGCAGGAGGATAACCAGGAACACAGGGGATCTGGAGACTGGAACACAGGGAACCACTGGATGCAGTAGGAGAGCTGGAGTGGTTGCTGGAACTTGTAGTTCCACAGGAACACAGGAACTTGCACACTGAATGTCGCAGGAGAGCTGGAGGGGTTGCTGGAACTTGTAGTTCCACAGGAACACAGGAACTTGCACACGGAATGTCGCAGGAGAGCTGGAGGGGTTGCTGGAACTTGTAGTTCCACAGGAACACAGGAACTTGCACACGGAATGTCGCAGGAGAGCTGGAGGGGTTGCTGGAACTTGTAGTTCCACAGGAACACAGGAACAACTGGGAACTGGAACAGCTGGGACCTGTTGTTCCACAGGTCTAATACACAAGGAAATCTCTGTAGACAGAGAATTGCAAACAGGAGCGGTCTGTTCACGGGATGTGACGTGTTGTCCAAGGCGATGTGAGAGAGCCACAAACTGGAAGTTATACCACCTGCCCAGCAGTGATTGGACACAAACTGCAGGCGGAGATACTAGCTGGATTGGGTGTCCAGATCAGCTGTGAGTTAGTTGAAGCACTATGTACTCCAGGCTGCAGAGGACTGAAAACGAGAACTGGAACAGAACTGAACTGCTGGAACCTGTAGTTCCACAGCAGTGATGTGATGGAAAATGCAGATTCCTGACAGACTGGTGGCAGCACCTGCACCACTAGAATGTGTGCTTCCTGCTCTCCTCTCAATTGTTCGTCCTCCATATCTATCCACAAATAGAAGAGAGGGTACAGCACACACCACAATTTGTACAAAAAAAATTGAATAGTCAGAAATTGCAATCAAACACTGCGGTTTAATTTCACCAACAGTGTCTCACAATACATGTATGAGATGAGTACAAAAATATATCACCAACAGTGTCGCACAATACGTGTATGAGTCAGAAATAGTAATCAAACACTGCAGTTTAATTTCACCAACAGTGTCACACAATATGTGTATGAGTCAGAAATAGTAATCAAACACTACGGTTTAATTTCACCAACAGTGTCACACAATACGTGTATGAGTCAGAAATGGTATTGAAACATTGCGGTTTAATTTCACTCACAGTGTCGCACAATACGTGTATGAGTATGAAATAATAATATACTGCAGTCTGACCGGCAGTGTCTCAGTACTTATGAAAATAAAATAAAAATTGTATAGTACGCTGGGGATACAGCACAAACAAAAAAATATATATATTTTTATAATTATATTTTAGGCTTTTTTGCTTTTATTATTTTAATTTTACACTGGGGCAGAAGCCCTGGATGGACGGACAGACAGATCACCCTAGGATGGACAGATCCCTACTTGTTGTCAAATGCACCACCAGACGACAGACAGAACACCCCTGGACTGATACTGATACATAGGACCTACCAGCCCCTGGATGTACACACAAAGTATACTGGGATTTTTTTCCCCACTGGGGCAGAGCAGCCAGCAGCCCTACGACGACGCCCCACAACCCCAGCATTGAGACTGACACATCCGTTTAGTGCACTCTCCACAGCTGGAGTGAAAATGGCGCAGATCGCTGGGACCTGTATAGAATCCAACACCGACAGCGGGATGATGATGTTTTGCCTCATTTTCGTATCTAAGTCTGACTGTAAGCCCCGAGCCAGACTCAGGACGCAAAGTTCGGATGGGTCCGGTTCTCAGAGAACCAGACCCGCTCATCTCTACTTTTGAATGTCGCACATCTGCAACTTTATGCAAAAGCCCTTCCACGGTGTAAGCTGCATGTCTGACTTTATGCAAAAACCCTTTCCTTTTGTAAAGCTGCACCTCTGACTTAATGCAAAGCCGTTCCCTGGTGTAAAGCTGCATGTCTGACTTAGGGGGTCATTCCGACCAGATCGCATGCTGCACTTCTTCGCAGCCATGCGATTGGGTCAAAACTGCGCATGCACAGCTGCCGCATTGCGCAGGCGTGTCGCCGGGCAGTGATGCCGCATACAAAGAAAGCGGTCGCAGCGGCAACCGCAAGAAGATTGACAGGAGGAAGGCGTTCCGGGGCGTCAACTGACCGTTTTCCGGGAGTGGTTCGGCGAATGTAGGCATGTCCAGGCATTTGGAGGGCAGATGTCTGACTTAAATTCTGGGACCTGCATCGCTGAAATCATTGCACCAGGTAAGTATGTCTAGGGCTGGTCTTGTTTTACAAAACACTTTTTTAGCATAGCAGGGTTGCACAAGCGATCACAGCCTTGCTATGCTAAAATACACTCCCCCATAGGCGGCGTCTAGTTGATCGCATGAGCAGCAAAAAGTGCTACGTGCAATCAACTCGGAATGACCCCCTTAATGCAAAAGCCGTTCCCTGGTGAAAGCTGCATGTCTGACTTAGGGGGTAATTCAGATCTGATCATAGCAGCAAATTTGTTAGCCACTGGGCAAAACCATGTGCACTGCAGGTGTGGCAGATATAATGTTCAGAGGGAGTTAGATTTGGGTAGGTTATATTGTTTCTGTGCAGGGTAAATACTGGCGGCTTTATTTCTACACTGCAATTTAAAATTCAGTTTGATCACACCCCACCCAAATCTAACTCTCTCTGCACGTGCCCCTACAGTGCACATGGTTTTGCCCAACTGCTAACAAATTTGCTGCTAAGATCAGGTCTGGGGGGGTCATTCCGAGTTGATCGCTCGCTGACGATTTTCGCAGCGATCATGTGAAAAAACGGCATTTATGTGCATGCGTATGGGCCACAATGCACATACTCGTCGTACGGTTACAAAGCCCGTTGTGGTTGTGTACAGGTTCTAGTGAAGTTATTTTTCACACTGACGGCGGCAAGAATATTGACAGAAAGGGGGCGTTACTGGGTGTCAACTGACCGTTTTCAGGAAGTGTTCACAAAAACGCAGGCGTGCCAGGAAAAATGCAGACGTGGCTGGGCGAACGCAGGGCGTATTTGTGATGTCAAAACAGGAACTGAACAGTCTGAAGTGATCGCAAGCGCTGAGTAGGTCTGAAGCTACTCTGAAATTGCACAAAATTATTTTGTAGCCGCTCTGCGATCCTTTCGTTCGCACTTCTGCTAAGCTAAAATATACTTCCAGTCGGAGGCGGCATAGCATTTGCACGGCGGATAAAAACTGCTAACAAGCGAACAACTCGGAATGACCACCAGTGTCTCTAGACACTACACTAAGCTGAGTCATATAGCTCAACTCAGTTCAATGTAAATGCAGGTGTGTCTGAAAATACGCAGGCATGGCTGGGCGCTCGCTGGGCGTGTGTAGGACGTCAAATCCGGACACGAATAGGCTGAAGTGATCACAAGCGCTGAGTAGGTTCAGAGCTACTCTGTAACTGCACAACTGTTTTTTGTAGAGCTCGGCTGCACAAGCGTTTGCACTTCTGCTATGCTAAAACACACTCCCCAGTGGGCGGCGGCATAGCGTTTGCACGGCTGCTAAAACTAGCTAGCGAGCGATCAATTTGGAATGACCCCCTGAATAACCCGCTTAATGCAAAAGCCGTTCCCTGGTGAAAGCTGCATGTCCAACTTAATGCAAAAGCCCTTCCCTCGTGTAAAGCTGCATTTCCGACTTAGGGAGTCATTCCGACCCGACTACATGCTGCAGTTTTTCGCAGCGGTGCAATCTGGTCTGAAATGCGCATCTGCCACGACCGCAATGCGTAGGCGCGTTACTGCCCGGCGATGGGAAACGCCGGGCAGTATGGGATCTTACGAAGAAAGCGATTGCAGCGGCGATCGCAAGGTGATTGACAGCAAGAAGGCATTTCTGGGTAGCAACTGACCATTTTCTGGGAGTGCCGTGGAAAACACAGGCGTGTCCAGGCGTTTGCAGGGCGGGTGTCTGACGTCAATTCCGGGACCTGACAGGCTGTAGTGATCGCAGTGGCTGAGTAAGTTCAGAGCTACTCAGAAACTGCATAAAAACTTTTTGCACAGCTCCCCTGCACAAGCGATCGCACACTTGCTATGCTAAAATACACCCCCCATAGGCGGCGACTAACTGATCGCACGGCTGCAAAAAACTGTTACCGTGCTCTCAACTCGGAATGACCCCCTTAATGCAATAGCTCTTCCCTGGTGTAAAGCTGCATGTCCAACATCTTTCCCGGTTTCAACTTTATGCAAAAGCCCTTCCGTGGTGTAAGGCTGGGTGTCCGAAGGTGCAAGGACTGAGACGTTCACTTTCAGCGTATCATATGCTGAAAGGCTCATTGCAATAAAAGTGACTTATCTTTATGTAATGAACATTACCGATATCATGGAGCTGTTTGCATTCAGTAATTTATGTGTGCACCAGCTCAGTCACATTGTTCTGCAATCAGCTTATCTGGTACATTTTTATTTACCAGGGGATTTCCAATTATTTCTAACTGCAACATTCTCTGCTTTCATTTCTTGCTTCGGCATTCCCCATTTTGAGTTTATAAAACTTCTACAAACAAGACTTTGCACAACACTGTTTTGTGTCCTTGTATCTGAGAAATGTATTAAATAGCTCCCCCATTTAGACTTGTGATCAAATACATTTTCGAATAGTAAATCTTCATGATAATGCTACAATTTTATTCTTTAGGAAAAGTTGCCATTGCCTTCAGTATTATAATGCTTCTCATCTGGCTGTAGTTGGCATCCCAACTGAGGGGATTCTGGCAGTCAGAAGACTGGCACCAGAATCCCAACACCTGTCAGAATGCTGCACCGGTATCCCAACAGCCGGAATCCTGAATGTAAGTATGCCGGGGAGGGTTAAGCTGCGGGAAAGGAGGGTTAGGCTGCGGGAAAGGAGGGTTAGACTGCGGGAAAGGAGGGTTGGACTGCGGGAAAGGAGGGTTAGGCTGCGGGAAAGGAGGGTTAGGCTGCAGGAAAGAAGGGTTAGACTGCGGGAAAGGAGGGTTAGGCTGCGGGAAAGGAGGGTTAGGCTGCGGGAAAGGAGGGTTAGGCTGCGGGAAAGGAGGTTTAGTTTAGTTGCTCGCACCTGTCAGGATTTTGGCAGTCGGGGTGCTTGTGTCGGTATTCTGACTGCCGGGATCCTCACTGCTGGTAACCAGTACCCAACCTTTCTCATCTTAGTATGTAACTGTTTGTGGAGAGATTTTAGTCACTTATTAACTAAAAATCTTACGTGATGCAATGCATCTATATAATTCTAGGGGGTGTGGACCGCACCCGTGTGTCATCCTTCCAGAGGGTGACAGGCAGTGACCCATCCGCAGTGACAGGTAGCCGGGTGCTGCACTGTGATATGTGCAGTGCCCAGCTCCCGTCACTGAGGAGGAGCCAGCAGAGCCTCCAGGGGGCAGCCCAACATCTCCTCTGGAAATGCTGGGCATGACCCCGGAGTGATGTAACAGGGACTTCCCATAAAGCCTCCCTGTGAGGCCGTGCCCCCGGATTGTAGTAAATGCAGACCCCATTGTTGCAGACCCCAAGGGGTAATTCAGATCTGATAGCTCGCTAGCATTTTTTGCAGCGCTGCGATCAGATCAAATACACATTCTTCACAATACGTATTTGGAATTCCCTGCCTGAGAGAGTAGTTATGGTGGATTCGGACATTACTTTTAAGAAAGGGCTAGATAAATTCCTAATGGATAAGGATATACAGGGATATGGTGGGTAAATCATGCACTATAGTAATAAAAAATATATAATATAAAGGAAAAAAAAGGAGTACTTTACATAACGGCTTATCATTCACCATAGTTAAAATTAGTCTTAAAAATATTACAGTGTAGGCAATCACTAACAGGTTGAACTCGATGGACAATTTTCTTTTTTCAACCTCAGATGCTATGTTACTGTTGGGTAAAGGTGATGTATAAAAATTATTGTACTCCCCAAATTTTTTTTAACTGTTTGGGGAAAGTTTAAAATATATATATATATATATATATATATATATATATATATATATATATACATATATATATATATATATATATATATTTATTATAATAAAATGCTGTACATTTACCTTTCAGAAATGAGGGTTGATATAGTGAAATAACACAAATAAACATAAAATAAAACAAACAAATAGTAATAGAACAAAAAGGAATTTAACAATTATTAAATCTTATGAAAAAGAAAAAATCCTTATGGGACAGAAATCCTGTTCAAAGTAAAAATTTCCTTTGGCACTTAGAAATGGCAATGCTTTTTGTAGTCACATGACCACTTCCTCAGTCTGGTAAAGTAGACCATGTGGTGGAGGGGTTTGAGTATGAGATGGGAGGTGGATAATATTGATTGGCATGGTAGTCAATTAGGGTGATGAAGTTAGAAATAAACCAAATAATAGGCTGCTATTCTTATCCTGAGGGACAGATATCCATCATCCAAGATCCAGAGAAATCAAGGACTCAGCTTTGTATAGGAACCACCATAGGACAATGATGTACAATTGTCTTAAACCCCACCAATATCAATATGTGAGAACACAACCACACGGTTCAATTACCAAAACAGTAAACTCTAGGGGCCTTGTTCAGAGCTGATTGCTATGGCTGCGATCGCTCTGAAGGCTGTGTTCTTCCCGTCTGCGCATGCGCCGCGGCCGCAGTTCACATGCGCAAGCAATCATGATGTGATCACACCCCTGAAGGATGTGATCAAGTCGTGATTGACAGATGAAGGGCATTCGGGGGCGGCGACATGACGTTGGGGGGAGGGGGAAGCAAGAAATGCAAGCGCGTCATGGACATTTTTGGGGCTGTTTGATGATTTTGTCTGCGTTTCCTGCGAGTGGAAACATGGCGCCAGACATGAATACGCAGTCATGCTGCATAGGCAGAGGGCTACCTCTATTTGAAGTGATTGCAATTGAATTGCTATCGTATCATGGGCAGAGCCACACATGCTGGACAGCTTCCAGCATTTGATTTTAGTGGTCGCAGATTTTGCTGCGATAGCAAAATCTGCGACCAACTCTGAATAACCCGCTATGTTCCCCTTTCTACTTTTGTTTTCATATACACATTGAGAGGAAGATTAAACACCAACCATGAAAACTAGAAAGCCATTGGACATACAACATCATCTAGCCTCCACCCCTAGGAACTGGCTTTGTGCAGCTCTATCCCACATACTAAAGCCCTCTCAGTAGGAGGTTTCAGACACCATCAATTACACTCCTTCAGGACTATTCGCCTTTCAGTCTCCTGTAAGGCTCAGTGTAAGCAAGTTACTGGCTGATTATTTTTATCTCTGCTAAATAAGTACTGTAGGTAACTTTGCAGCAGGGGCGTATCTACTTATTGGCCAGGATGTCCTTCGCCAGGAGCGCCAGACAAGGAGGGGGTGCCGTCCAACAGTGCCATCCATGGCCATGGGGTAGAACCAAGTAGTACTGTCAGACTTGGTGAGTGACTGTCAGTTACTGCCGGTGCCAGTGTCAGGCCGCAGCGCACCGCACCTCGCTTGTAATCAGACTCAACATAAACTACAGTTCCCAGCAGCCTTTGTTGCTGGGAACTCCCGGCAGCAAGGGCTGCTACGAGCTGTAGTTTACTTTGAGTCTGATTGATCACTAGTGCGAAGCTCTGCCGCTGGACACTGGTGCCGGCAGTGACAGACAGTCACCAAGTACAGTCAGAGCCGGATTATGGGGAGGGGGGGGGGGGTCGAGGCACATGACTGCACTGTCCTTCATTGGGCTAGGGCAGTGGACAGAATGGAAGCACGGGGGTGGGGCTACATGGCACTCACTGCCAGGCAGCCCAGCAGCATGGAGGAGAGGGAAAGAGGACAACAAACTACTAAAGTACATGCAGTCATCGTACCCTGTCTGTAATGTGGGGGGTGGGGGGGGGGGGGGGGGAGGGACACTATACAGTATGTCTGTATGTGTGTCTGTGACTGAATTTATGTGTGTGTGTGACTATGTATGTATGTTTGTGTGTGTATGAGTATCTACTGTATTTCTGTGTGCGTGTGTGACTATGTATGTGAATAAGTGTGTAACTATGTATGTATGTGACTGTATTTGTATATACTGCATGTGTGACTGTATTGTATATCATATGTATGTGTTTTGTGTGTGACTATGTATGTAAGTGTATATGTGTGTGCCTATGGTCAGGATCAGATATACTAATGGCAAATGTGGTTTGACCGCATTACCCATTTAAAATTTTAAATATATTTATTAGCACTGGTCCACATTTCCATTTTCTGTTTGCATTCCCCATATGCCCTGTATAGACTGTGTTCTCTATAAGGGTGCAACTGCGTGGTGTAACGTGAATAAGAGACACTACTGTGCATTGTAATGTGAGTAATGGACTCTACTGTGCGGTGTAATGTGATACTGTGTGGCATAACATTGGCGAAACTAGGGAGCGGTTGGCCCAGGTGCAACAAAATGCTTTGGGCCCCCACTCTCATCCCATCAAAGTCCACCCCCCTCCCCCCAACTCAAAATTAGAGATTATTTGCATGCTCCCGTATAATATATATATATATATATATATACACACAGTGGTGCAGGTAGAAAAAAAATGCCAGTTGTACTGTGTGTGTGCGCGCACGGCAAAAAATGGGTGTGGCCACAAGCCACATGGGGCATGGCCAATGAAAACGGAGGCGTAATACACATATGACCCAAATAGTGCAGTGCCAGATACACATATGCAAGCACAGTGCCCGATATGCCCCCATGGTGCTAGATATGCCCCCACAGTGCCAGATACACATATTCCCCCACGTTGCCAGATATGTCCCCACATTGCAAATACACATGCCCCCACAGTGCTAGATATGCCCCCACATTGCCAGATACACATGCCCCCACGGTGCCAGATATGCGCTCATAGTGCCAGGGATGCCCCCACAGTGCTAGATATGCCCCCACAGTGCCAGAGACACATATTCCCCCACATTGCCAGATACACATGCCCTCACAGTGCCAGATATGCCCTCATAGTGCCAGGGATGCCCCCACAGTGCTAGATATGCCCCCACAGTGCCAGATACACATATTACCCCACATTGCCAGATACACATGCCCGCACAGTGCCAGTTTAGATATTTTCACCTGCGCATTGCCAGGGGTTTCATGTGCGTCGCCAGCAGTTTTACATGTTGTGTCATGCTTGTTCCTAGGGGTTTATGCTCTGGGATCCATGGTCGTTGCCTAGGGAATGCTCGTTGCCTAGGGAATGCTCGTTGCCTAGGGGTAGCTAGGGATGGCCACTGACCATCGATGTTAGCCATTGATGGTGACCATCGATGGATAACCCACTGATGGCCATCTCTAGCATTTGCTGGTGGGCACTAGCCCGACAGCACTATATTGCTCTCCTGTCCCCTCTTCCTCCTCCTCCTCGACAGCGGTGGGCTTCTCTCCCCCTGCCTCCCTCCTCCCCAGTACTCTGGCTGGTGGAGATTTCCGGAATGACGCGATCACGTCATCCACCGGGCCGGCCGAGCAGAGGAAGGAGGAGGAGGAGGAGGGAGGGAGAGGGAGAGAAGCCAACCGCTGTCAAAGGGCCCAAAGCTAGCGGCATTTCACCTCTTCACTGGCATGCCACTGAAGAGGTGAAATGCCGCTGGCTTTGGGCCCCTTGACAGCGGTGGGCCCCAGTGCAAGGCACTACTTGCACAGGCGGTAGTTCCGCCACTGTGGCATAATTTGAATTGGAAGTACTATTGTGTGGCCATGCCCCTTCCCCACAAGGCCACATTCCTTCTTTGACATGCCTACCTTATTTCAAATATGTGTGTGTGTGTGGGGGTGTGTGAAGGCATCAGCCCCTGACTTTGCCAGGGGTGCTTGGACCACTAGATACACCCCTACTTTGCAGTCAGGTATTTATGTGCTACAACAGTTTTCTGAGACCCATGGAAAAGTACAGACTCAAGTGGGCCATACAACTAAGGGATGATTCCCAGATGCAGATCCTATCTGTTGATCGGTGGTCTGATACACTGGTTGGCGGACTCCAATGATCTGTTCAAAATCCTAGACTCGCTGATTTTGATTATTTTTTGGTCAGTGAATCAAGATTGAACAACATGTAGGATTTTGCTGATCACCCAACCCAGGCATCGGTAGAATGCAGAATTGCCCTGATAGATGCCTGATGTATAGGCCCTTAAAGCTATGACTCCCCGGTCATTAAAAACAAAGAAATAAAATAAAAAATTACAGACAGTAGACAGTAAAGGAAAGTAAAACATCCCATTGTTGCTAGCAGAAGCAGTTATGGACTATGGACTTAGTAAAAGTGCAGTTTATCTTAATGTCTAGCCAAGTTCTCAAACAGAAATAAAAGTGATAAGGTTAGCTAATTACACCTACAGACCATGTACCTTCTTTCCCCAGTCCCGATACAGGACCCAGACCCACGAGGCTGGGGAAGGAAAGAAAAGCATTTTTGGCAATAGCAGCCTCTAAGACTGACACAGAGGGCCGGATAAAGGTATGTGGGGGCCCCTGGGCAGCAACTTAACATCTTGTGGGGGCCCCTATCAATATAACTGACAAAGTATTTAATTATATATTTATATATATTCAAAAAAACTTGAGTCTGTAATTGCTGCCAAAGGTGCATCAACAAAGTATTGAGCAAAGGCTGTGAATACTTATGTACATGTGATTTCTTAGTTTTCTAGTTTTAATAAATGTGCAAAAATCTAAAAAAAAACTTTTTTTCACTCTGGCCCTCATTCCTAGTTGTTCGCTCGCTAGCCGCTTTTCGCAGCAGTGCACACGCTAAGCCGCCACCCTCTGGGAGTGAATCTTAGCTTAGCAGAATTACGAACGAAAGATTCGCAAAATTGCGAATAGACAATTCTTAGCAGTTTCTGAGTAGCTCGACACTTACTCTGCCACTGCGATCAGTTCAGTCAGTTTCGTTCCTGGTTTGACGTCACAAACACACCCAGCGTTCGCCCAGGCACTCCCCCGTTTCTCCAGCCACTCCCGCGTTTTTCCCAGAAACGGCAGCGTTTTTTCACACACACCCATAAAACGGCCAGTTTCCGCCCAGAAACACCCACTTCCTGTCAATCACACTCTGATCACCAGAACGAAGAAAAAACCTTGTAATGCCGTGAGTAAAATACCAAACTTCTTAGCAAATTTACTTGACGCAGCCGCAGTGCGAACATTGCGCATGCGCAGTTAGCGGAAAATCGCACCGATGCGAAGGAAAATAACGAGCGTACAACTCGGAATGAGGGCCTTTGTCATTATGGGGTATTGTGTGTATAATTTTGAGGGAAAAATTTATTTACTCCATTCTGGAATAAGGCTGTAACATAACAAAATGTGGAAAAAGTTAAGCGCTGTGCATGCTTTTTGGATGCACTGTGTATGTGTGTGTGTATATATATATATATATATATATATATATAGATAGATAGGTAGGTAGGTAGGTAGATAGATAGATAGATAGATAGATAGATATAGACAAAGGGGCATGTGAGCCCTGAAACGTCGGACTTCTTGATGTGTTGCTTTAATACAAGGTTTTGACTTTAAGACGCCGAGTGCCGCTTCTTCTTCCCTGCTTATGTGAACACTTTGTATTGAGAAGGCCTATTCATTTGCTCTTTGTGGATATATATATATATATATATTTAGAACAGACAGCCCGGCACTCCCTTAGATAGCAACGTGCCCCGGTGCCCTCAGTGAAGTTTGGATACAGAAAAGGCAAAAAACTGCGGCACTCAGGGACTGGTGTAATATCAATGTATTAGTCAAAAGGTTACAATGGGTGTAACTTTTTGACTAATACATTGATAATACACCAGTCCCTGAGTGCTGCAGTTTTTTGCTTTTTATATATATATATATTATAGAGACTGAAGGCTGCGGAACCAAGTACTGAGCACCAAACACCGGCACAGAAGCCAGAGTTCGAGCCCGACCACAACAGTAGTGGCAAGCAGGTGAATGGTCCTGGGTGTTACTAGGATACTGGCAGGTAAACTGGCAGGAACCAGCAGCGTGCTGGTGGAAACCAGTGGCAGGATGTGGACACTAGTTGTGTTTGTGAATGCTGGAACAGGAGCCAGAGCTAAGCAGGAGCTCTGTGCATCTACCTCGTCTGGTGACAGAGCCACACCCCCTAGTGAACTTTGCTCTCCATCATATTATTGTGGAGACAAGGACAGATTAAAAAAAAAAAACTAAGACAATTTCTGTTGATGTTCTCCCATTTATCTAAGGTTTTATTAGATTCATATTTATTTCATTCATTTGGGAATAACAGAATTTCAAATTCTATAACTTATTTCAGAACATCAGTTTGTCACTTATAGTTGTTTGTATTAAACACAGATTAGCAATATTCCATGAAGCTGCATTTAGTCTGTTCTATTATGAGGTTGGGTTGAATCTGCTATAATCAATGTTATAGCAATAGATAAGGTAAAAATGGAAAAATGGTCTCAAGTAGCAGTGGTGGATAATAAAACACTGGGGTCGGGGGTAGGATTCAGAGTATATGTCTTTGGGGCAGATGACAGCATCAGGATTGTGTTCTAGTAGTGGAATGCAAAATCCTAAAAGCGCAGCAGGCTGAGCCAGCATCCAGAGATGGCAGCCAGTGTTGGGCTAATATCACAGGTGGGCCAATATCACACAACCTGCGAACATATAGTATACTCACCTCTCCAGAGCCTTGTGTCAGTGCTGCACAAATCACCAGGAAAATGGTGCTGCCGCCATTTATCTGTAGACTTGCACAGATGAATTAGAGAAAATAAAAAGGTACATGGCACTAGCCAGAGTCTGCTCACATCTGCACCAAGAGAGAGAGGAGGGGTCCACACGGAGACTGCACATAAAGCCTCTCCTCTGTTAACCCTCCCGTGAGTATATCAACATGAGAAAGCCAGTGCCGGGATCCCAACATTGGTGTAACGCTACTTAGAGCAAACATGCGGACACTGTATGTGCTGTACATTTTTTTCATGGAAAGTGTACTCTGTGTTTACATCATACTTACCTACTCTACCGGAAGCTGCGGAAGGCTCCCGTTTTTTGGGTAGCCCCCCGCACCCCCGGAAGAGTGGGCAGGTCTCCCGCATCCTGCTCGCACCCTAGTGATGCGAGCAGGATGGAGAGATAACCTCCCACATTCGCGGGTCCGTCGGGTGGAGAAGGGGTTAAAATGGCGCAAATCGCGTCATTTTAGTCCCGCCCTCTTCCCGCGGACCCGCGAATTGCAGCATTAAAATGTCTATCATAGACTGTTCTTCATTCATGCGCATACACCAACATCCATAAAGAAATAACTGACACTGACACCAGGATATGTTTGCCAATAAAATTGTCAGCTTTTATTAACACAAATGGTATGGTGGCAAGGAGGGACGGCCTATTTAAATGTCCCTATTTATTCTAACCTTTTAACTGTGGCTGATCACAACACAAAAGGAGGCAAGGGCCCAGATATGCCCCCACAGTGCCAGAGACACATATTCCCCCACATTGCCAGATACACATGCCCTCACAGTGCCAGATATGCCCTCATAGTGCCAGGGATGCCCCCACAGTGCTAGATATGCCCCCACAGTGCCAGATACACATATTACCCCACATTGCCAGATACACATGCCCGCACAGTGCCAGTTTAGATATTTTCACCTGCGCATTGCCAGGGGTTTCATGTGCGTCGCCAGCAGTTTTACATGTTGTGTCATGCTTGTTCCTAGGGGTTTTATGCTCTGGGATCCATGGTCGTTGCCTAGGGAATGCTCGTTGCCTAGGGAATGCTCGTTGCCTAGGGGTAGCTAGGGATGGCCACTGACCATCGATGTTAGCCATCGATGGTGACCATCGATGGATAACCCACTGATGGCCATCTCTAGCATTTGCTGGTGGGCACTAGCCCGACAGCACTATATTGCTCTCCTGTCCCCTCTTCCTCCTCCTCCTCGACAGCGGTGGGCTTCTCTCCCCCTGCCTCCCTCCTCCCCAGTACTCTGGCTGGTGGAGATTTCCGGAATGACGCGATCACGTCATCCACCGGGCCGGCCGAGCAGAGGAAGGAGGAGGAGGAGGAGGGAGGGAGAGGGAGAGAAGCCAACCGCTGTCAAAGGGCCCAAAGCTAGCGGCATTTCACCTCTTCACTGGCATGCCACTGAAGAGGTGAAATGCCGCTGGCTTTGGGCCCCTTGACAGCGGTGGGCCCCAGTGCAAGGCACTACTTGCACAGGCGGTAGTTCCGCCACTGTGGCATAATTTGAATTGGAAGTACTATTGTGTGGCCATGCCCCTTCCCCACAAGGCCACATTCCTTCTTTGACATGCCTACCTTATTTCAAATATGTGTGTGTGTGTGGGGGTGTGTGAAGGCATCAGCCCCTGACTTTGCCAGGGGTGCTTGGACCACTAGATACACCCCTACTTTGCAGTCAGGTATTTATGTGCTACAACAGTTTTCTGAGACCCATGGAAAAGTACAGACTCAAGTGGGCCATACAACTAAGGGATGATTCCCAGATGCAGATCCTATCTGTTGATCGGTGGTCTGATACACTGGTTGGCGGACTCCAATGATCTGTTCAAAATCCTAGACTCGCTGATTTTGATTATTTTTTGGTCAGTGAATCAAGATTGAACAACATGTAGGATTTTGCTGATCACCCAACCCAGGCATCGGTAGAATGCAGAATTGCCCTGATAGATGCCTGATGTATAGGCCCTTAAAGCTATGACTCCCCGGTCATTAAAAACAAAGAAATAAAATAAAAAATTACAGACAGTAGACAGTAAAGGAAAGTAAAACATCCCATTGTTGCTAGCAGAAGCAGTTATGGACTATGGACTTAGTAAAAGTGCAGTTTATCTTAATGTCTAGCCAAGTTCTCAAACAGAAATAAAAGTGATAAGGTTAGCTAATTACACCTACAGACCATGTACCTTCTTTCCCCAGTCCCGATACAGGACCCAGACCCACGAGGCTGGGGAAGGAAAGAAAAGCATTTTTGGCAATAGCAGCCTCTAAGACTGACACAGAGGGCCGGATAAAGGTATGTGGGGGCCCCTGGGCAGCAACTTAACATCTTGTGGGGGCCCCTATCAATATAACTGACAAAGTATTTAATTATATATTTATATATATTCAAAAAAACTTGAGTCTGTAATTGCTGCCAAAGGTGCATCAACAAAGTATTGAGCAAAGGCTGTGAATACTTATGTACATGTGATTTCTTAGTTTTCTAGTTTTAATAAATGTGCAAAAATCTCAAAAAAACTTTTTTTCACTCTGGCCCTCATTCCTAGTTGTTCGCTCGCTAGCCGCTTTTCGCAGCAGTGCACACGCTAAGCCGCCACCCTCTGGGAGTGAATCTTAGCTTAGCAGAATTACGAACAAAAGATTCGCAAAATTGCGAATAGACAATTCTTAGCAGTTTCTGAGTAGCTCGACACTTACTCTGCCACTGCGATCAGTTCAGTCAGTTTCGTTCCTGGTTTGACGTCACAAACACACCCAGCGTTCGCCCAGGCACTCCCCCGTTTCTCCAGCCACTCCCGCGTTTTTCCCAGAAACGGCAGCGTTTTTTCACACACACCCATAAAACGGCCAGTTTCCGCCCAGAAACACCCACTTCCTGTCAATCACACTCCGATCACCAGAACGAAGAAAAAACCTCGTAATGCCGTGAGTAAAATACCAAACTTCTTAGCAAATTTACTTGACGCAGCCGCAGTGCGAACATTGCGCATGCGCAGTTAGCGGAAAATCGCACCGATGCGAAGGAAAATAACGAGCGTACAACTCGGAATGAGGGCCTTTGTCATTATGGGGTATTGTGTGTATAATTTTGAGGGAAAAATTTATTTATTCCATTCTGGAATAAGGCTGTAACATAACAAAATGTGGAAAAAGTTAAGCGCTGTGCATGCTTTTTGGATGCACTGTGTATGTGTGTGTGTATATATATATATATATATATATATATAGATAGATAGATAGGTAGGTAGGTAGGTAGATAGATAGGTAGATAGATAGATATAGACAAAGGGGCATGTGAGCCCTGAAACGTCGGACTTCTTGATGTGTTGCTTTAATACAAGGTTTTGACTTTAAGACGCCGAGTGCCGCTTCTTCTTCCCTGCTTATGTGAACACTTTGTATTGAGAAGTCCTATTCATTTGCTCTTTGTGAATATATATATATATATCTAAGAAATTCTCATGGGAGCTCAACCACTTCAGATTTCACATACAAATGTGTTTATTTTAAAATAATTCTTTAAACAGTAAAAACTGTACTCATATAAAAGTTTCAATAAAACATACACATGACTTTACATTACAAATGGACAGTATAGACAAATATTTATCTTGATAATTTTTGGTAATATCCACATCTATTTCTCAATGAAGCGTTCAGATGTATGTTCAAATCACAAATGCGTGAGTGTCCAACGCGTTTCGTCCTTACAGGACTTCATCAGGGGACGCAATCTGAGTGGTAGTTAGAAAGAGGGTGATATACCAAATGCTATTTACATTTATCACAGTCTTGCTACATTAAGATCATCTACTTACATACCAATGAGATCAAAGTTTGTAAGATATCACCTCCAACTTTTGCCGTGGGTGTATATAAAAATTCTCACAGATAAAGGATATTCCAATATTGGTGTCTATCATAAAAAAGTTCATCAATGTATAAACAGAAGAAAAATTGCTGTGACAGTAACCTTTTTAGTTGAAAATAGACCAATCCTATTTAAAATAAGAATATTGTGATAGACTCAAATGAGTCAATACCCTTAGTATTCTCTCAGGATTCTCATTCACAGCTCAAGTCTATATATATATTTAGAACAGACAGCCCGGCACTCCCTTAGATAGCAACGTGCCCCGGTGCCCTCAGTGAAGTTTGGATACAGAAAAGGCAAAAAACTGCGGCACTCAGGGACTGGTGTAATATCAATGTATTAGTCAAAAGGTTACAATGGGTGTAACTTTTTGACTAATACATTGATAATACACCAGTCCCTGAGTGCTGCAGTTTTTTGCTTTTTATATATATATATATTATAGAGACTGAAGGCTGCGGAACCAAGTACTGAGCACCAAACACCGGCACAGAAGCCAGAGTTCGAGCCCGACCACAACAGTAGTGGCAAGCAGGTGAATGGTCCTGGGTGTTACTAGGATACTGGCAGGTAAACTGGCAGGAACCAGCAGCGTGCTGGTGGAAACTAGAGATGAGCGGGTTCGGTTTCTCTGAAACCGAACCCGCACGAACTTCATGTTTTTTTCACGGGTCCGAGCAGACTCGGATCCTCCCGCCTTGCTCGGTTAACCCGAGCGCGCCCGAACGTCATCATGACGCTGTCGGATTCTCGCGAGACTCGGATTCTATATAAGGAGCCGCGCGTCGCCGCCATTTTCACACGTGCATTGAGATTGATAGGGAGAGGACGTGGCTGGCGTCCTCTCCATTAGAAATTAGATTAGAAGAGAGAGAGAGATTGTGCAGAGTCAGACAGAGTTTACCACAGTGACCAGTGCAGTTGTTGTTAGTTAACTTTTATTTATTTTAATATAATATATCCGTTCTCTGCTATATCCGTTCTCTGCCTGAAAAAAAACGATACACAGCAGCAGCCAGTCACACAGTGTGACTCAGTCTGTGTGCACTCAGCTCAGCCCAGTGTGCTGCACATCAATGTATAAAAGGCAAAGCTTATAATAATTGTGGGGGAGACTGGGGAGCACTGCAGGTTGTTATAGCAGGAGCCCCCAGGAGTACATAATATTATATTAATTTAAAATTAAACAGTGCACACTTTTGCTGCAGGAGTGCCACTGCCAGTGTGACTAGTGGTGACCAGTGCCTGACCACCAGTATAGTAGTATATTGTTGTATGTATTGTATACTATCTCTTTATCAACCAGTCTATATTAGCAGCAGACACAGTACAGTGCGGTAGTTCACGGCTGTGGCTACCTCTGTGTCGGCAGTCGGAACTCGGCAGGCAGTCCGTCCATCCATAATTGTATTACAATATATACCACCTAACCGTGGTATTTTTTTTTCTTTCTTTATACCGTCGTCATAGTGTCATACTAGTTGTTACGAGTATACTACTATCTCTTTATCAACCAGTGTACAGTGCGGTAGTTCACGGCTGTGGCTACCTCTGTGTCGGCAGTCGGCAGGCAGTCCGTCCATCCATAATTGTATTATTATTATAATATATACCACCTAACCGTGGTTTTTTTTTCATTCTTTATACCGTCGTCATAGTGTCATACTAGTTGTTACGAGTATACTACTATCTCTTTATCAACCAGTGTACAGTGCGGTAGTTCACGGCTGTGGCTACCTCTGTGTCGGCAGTCGGCAGGCAGTCCGTCCATCCATAATTGTATTATTATTATAATATATACCACCTAACCGTGGTTTTTTTTTCATTCTTTATACCGTCGTCATAGTGTCATACTAGTTGTTACGAGTATACTACTATCTCTTTATCAACCAGTGTACAGTGCGGTAGTTCACGGCTGTGGCTACCTCTGTGTCGGCAGTCGGCAGGCAGTCCGTCCATCCATAATTGTATTATTATTATAATATATACCACCTAACCGTGGTTTTTTTTTCATTCTTTATACTGTCGTCATAGTGTCATACTAGTTGTTACGAGTATACTACTATCTCTTTATCAACCAGTGTACAGTGCGGTAGTTCACGGCTGTGGCTACCTCTGTGTCGGCAGTCGGCAGGCAGTCCGTCCATCCATAATTGTATTATTATTATAATATATACCACCTAACTGTGGTATTTTTTTTTCTTTCTTTATACCGTCGTCATAGTGTCATACTAGTTGTTACGAGTATACTACTATCTCTTTATCAACCAGTGTACAGTGCGGTAGTTCACGGCTGTGGCTACCTCTGTGTCGGCAGTCGGCAGGCAGTCCGTCCATCCATAATTGTATTATTATTATAATATATACCACCTAACCGTGGTTTTTTTTTCATTCTTTATACCGTCGTCATAGTGTCATACTAGTTGTTACGAGTATACTACTATCTCTTTATCAACCAGTGTACAGTGCGGTAGTTCACGGCTGTGGCTACCTCTGTGTCGGCAGTCGGCAGGCAGTCCGTCCATCCATAATTGTATTATTATTATAATATATACCACCTAACCGTGGTTTTTTTTTCATTCTTTATACCGTCGTCATAGTGTCATACTAGTTGTTACGAGTATACTACTATCTCTTTATCAACCAGTGTACAGTGCGGTAGTTCACGGCTGTGGCTACCTCTGTGTCGGCAGTCGGCAGGCAGTCCGTCCGTCCATAATTGTATTATTATTATAATATATACCACCTAACCGTGGTTTTTTTTTCATTCTTTATACCGTCGTCATAGTGTCATACTAGTTGTTACGAGTATACTACTATCTCTTTATCAACCAGTGTACAGTGCGGTAGTTCACGGCTGTGGCTACCTCTGTGTCGGCAGTCGGCAGGCAGTCCGTCCATCCATAATTGTATTATTATTATAATATATACCACCTAACCGTGGTTTTTTTTTCATTCTTTATACCGTCGTCATAGTGTCATACTAGTTGTTACGAGTATACTACTATCTCTTTATCAACCAGTGTACAGTGCGGTAGTTCACGGCTGTGGCTACCTCTGTGTCGGCAGTCGGCAGGCAGTCCGTCCATCCATAATTGTATTATTATTATAATATATACCACCTAACTGTGGTATTTTTTTTTCTTTCTTTATACCGTCGTCATAGTGTCATACTAGTTGTTACGAGTATACTACTATCTCTTTATCAACCAGTGTACAGTGCGGTAGTTCACGGCTGTGGCTACCTCTGTGTCGGCAGTCGGCAGGCAGTCCGTCCATCCATAATTGTATTATTATTATAATATATACCACCTAACCGTGGTTTTTTTTTCATTCTTTATACCGTCGTCATAGTGTCATACTAGTTGTTACGAGTATACTACTATCTCTTTATCAACCAGTGTACAGTGCGGTAGTTCACGGCTGTGGCTACCTCTGTGTCGGCAGTCGGCAGGCAGTCCGTCCATCCATAATTGTATTATTATTATAATATATACCACCTAACCGTGGTTTTTTTTTCATTCTTTATACCGTCGTCATAGTGTCATACTAGTTGTTACGAGTATACTACTATCTCTTTATCAACCAGTGTACAGTGCGGTAGTTCACGGCTGTGGCTACCTCTGTGTCGGCAGTCGGCAGGCAGTCCGTCCATCCATAATTGTATTATTATTATAATATATACCACCTAACCGTGGTTTTTTTTTCATTCTTTATACCGTCGTCATAGTGTCATACTAGTTGTTACGAGTATACTACTATCTCTTTATCAACCAGTGTACAGTGCGGTAGTTCACGGCTGTGGCTACCTCTGTGTCGGCAGTCGGCAGGCAGTCCGTCCATCCATAATTGTATTATTATTATAATATATACCACCTAACTGTGGTATTTTTTTTTCTTTCTTTATACCGTCGTCATAGTGTCATACTAGTTGTTACGAGTATACTACTATCTCTTTATCAACCAGTGTACAGTGCGGTAGTTCACGGCTGTGGCTACCTCTGTGTCGGCAGTCGGCAGGCAGTCCGTCCATCCATAATTGTATTATTATTATAATATATACCACCTAACCGTGGTTTTTTTTTCATTCTTTATACCGTCGTCATAGTGTCATACTAGTTGTTACGAGTATACTACTATCTCTTTATCAACCAGTGTACAGTGCGGTAGTTCACGGCTGTGGCTACCTCTGTGTCGGCAGTCGGCAGGCAGTCCGTCCATCCATAATTGTATTATTATTATAATATATACCACCTAACCGTGGTTTTTTTATACCACCTAACCGTGGCAGTCCGTCCATAATTGTATACTAGTATCCAATCCATCCATCTCCATTGTTTACCTGAGGTGCCTTTTAGTTCTGCCTATAAAATATGGAGAACAAAAAAGTTGAGGTTCCAAAATTAGGGAAAGATCAAGATCCACTTCCACCTCGTGCTGAAGCTGCTGCCACTAGTCATGGCCGAGACGATGAAATGCCAGCAACGTCGTCTGCCAAGGCCGATGCCCAATGTCATAGTACAGAGCATGTCAAATCCAAAACACCAAATATCAGAAAAAAAAGGACTCCAAAACCTAAAATAAAATTGTCGGAGGAGAAGCGTAAACTTGCCAATATGCCATTTACCACACGGAGTGGCAAGGAACGGCTGAGGCCCTGGCCTATGTTCATGGCTAGTGGTTCAGCTTCACATGAGGATGGAAGCACTCAGCCTCTCGCTAGAAAACTGAAAAGACTCAAGCTGGCAAAAGCACCGCAAAGAACTGTGCGTTCTTTGAAATCCCAAATCCACAAGGAGAGTCCAATTGTGTCGTTTGCGATGCCTGACCTTCCCAACACTGGACGTGAAGAGCATGCGCCTTCCACTATTTGCATGCCCCCTGCAAGTGCTGGAAGGAGCACCCGCAGTCCAGTTCCTGATAGTCAGATTGAAGATGTCAGTGTTGAAGTACACCAGGATGAGGAGGATATGGGTGTTGCTGGCGCTGGGGAGGAAATTGACCAGGAGGATTCTGATGGTGAGGTGGTTTGTTTAAGTCAGGCACCCGGGGAGACACCTGTTGTCCGTGGGAGGAATATGGCCGTTGACATGCCAGGTGAAAATACCCAAAAAAATCAGCTCTTCGGTGTGGAGGTATTTCACCAGAAATGCGGACAACAGGTGTCAAGCCGTGTGTTCCCTTTGTCAAGCTGTAATAAGTAGGGGTAAGGACGTTAACCACCTCGGAACATCCTCCCTTATACGTCACCTGCAGCGCATTCATAATAAGTCAGTGACAAGTTCAAAAACTTTGGGTGACAGCGGAAGCAGTCCACTGACCAGTAAATCCCTTCCTCTTGTAACCAAGCTCACGCAAACCACCCCACCAACTCCCTCAGTGTCAATTTCCTCCTTCCCCAGGAATGCCAATAGTCCTGCAGGCCATGTCACTGGCAAGTCTGACGAGTCCTCTCCTGCCTGGGATTCCTCCGATGCATCCTTGCGTGTAACGCCTACTGCTGCTGGCGCTGCTGTTGTTGCCGCTGGGAGTCGATGGTCATCCCAGAGGGGAAGTCGTAAGCCCACTTGTACTACTTCCAGTAAGCAATTGACTGTTCAACAGTCCTTTGCGAGGAAGATGAAATATCACAGCAGTCATCCTACTGCAAAGCGGATAACTGAGTCCTTGACAACTATGTTGGTGTTAGACGTGCGTCCGGTATCCGCCGTTAGTTCACAGGGAACTAGACAATTTATTGAGGCAGTGTGCCCCCGTTACCAAATACCATCTAGGTTCCACTTCTCTAGGCAGGCGATACCGAGAATGTACACGGACGTCAGAAAAAGACTCACCAGTGTCCTAAAAAATGCAGTTGTACCCAATGTCCACTTAACCACGGACATGTGGACAAGTGGAGCAGGGCAGGGTCAGGACTATATGACTGTGACAGCCCACTGGGTAGATGTATGGACTCCCGCCGCAAGAACAGCAGCGGCGGCACCAGTAGCAGCATCTCGCAAACGCCAACTCTTTCCTAGGCAGGCTACGCTTTGTATCACCGCTTTCCAGAATACGCACACAGCTGAAAACCTCTTACGGCAACTGAGGAAGATCATCGCGGAATGGCTTACCCCAATTGGACTCTCCTGTGGATTTGTGGCATCGGACAACGCCAGCAATATTGTGTGTGCATTAAATATGGGCAAATTCCAGCACGTCCCATGTTTTGCACATACCTTGAATTTGGTGGTGCAGAATTTTTTAAAAAACGACAGGGGCGTGCAAGAGATGCTGTCGGTGGCCAGAAAAATTGCGGGACACTTTCGGCGTACAGGCACCACGTACAGAAGACTGGAGCACCACCAAAAACTACTGAACCTGCCCTGCCATCATCTGAAGCAAGAAGTGGTAACGAGGTGGAATTCAACCCTCTATATGCTTCAGAGGTTGGAGGAGCAGCAAAAGGCCATTCAAGCCTATACAATTGAGCACGATATAGGAGATGGAATGCACCTGTCTCAAGTGCAGTGGAGAATGATTTCAACGTTGTGCAAGGTTCTGATGCCCTTTGAACTTGCCACACGTGAAGTCAGTTCAGACACTGCCAGCCTGAGTCAGGTCATTCCCCTCATCAGGCTTTTGCAGAAGAAGCTGGAGGCATTGAAGAAGGAGCTAACACGGAGCGATTCCGCTAGGCATGTGGGACTTGTGGATGCAGCCCTTAATTCGCTTAACAAGGATTCACGGGTGGTCAATCTGTTGAAATCAGAGCACTACATTTTGGCCACCGTGCTCGATCCTAGATTTAAAGCCTACCTTGGATCTCTCTTTCCGGCAGACACAGGTCTGCTGGGGTTGAAAGACCTGCTGGTGACAAAATTGTCAAGTCAAGCGGAACGCGACCTGTCAACATCTCCTCCTTCACATTCTCCCGCAACTGGGGGTGCGAGGAAAAGGCTCAGAATTCCGAGCCCACCCGCTGGCGGTGATGCAGGGCAGTCTGGAGCGACTGCTGATGCTGACATCTGGTCCGGACTGAAGGACCTGACAACGATTACGGACATGTCGTCTACTGTCACTGCATATGATTCTCTCAACATTGATAGAATGGTGGAGGATTATATGAGTGACCGCATCCAAGTAGGCACGTCACACAGTCCGTACTTATACTGGCAGGAAAAAGAGGCAATTTGGAGGCCCTTGCACAAACTGGCTTTATTCTACCTAAGTTGCCCTCCCACAAGTGTGTACTCCGAAAGAGTGTTTAGTGCCGCCGCTCACCTTGTCAGCAATCGGCGTACGAGGTTACATCCAGAAAATGTGGAGAAGATGATGTTCATTAAAATGAATTATAATCAATTCCTCCGCGGAGACATTGACCAGCAGCAATTGCCTCCACAAAGTACACAGGGAGCTGAGATGGTGGATTCCAGTGGGGACGAATTGATAATCTGTGAGGAGGGGGATGTACACGGTGATATATCGGAGGGTGAAGATGAGGTGGACATCTTGCCTCTGTAGAGCCAGTTTGTGCAAGGAGAGATTAATTGCTTCTTTTTTGGGGGGGGTCCAAACCAACCCGTCATATCAGTCACAGTCGTGTGGCAGACCCTGTCACTGAAATGATGGGTTGGTTAAAGTGTGCATGTCCTGTTTTGTTTATACAACATAAGGGTGGGTGGGAGGGCCCAAGGATAATTCCATCTTGCACCTCTTTTTTCTTTTCTTTTTCTTTGCATCATGTGCTGATTGGGGAGGGTTTTTTGGAAGGGACATCCTGCGTGACACTGCAGTGCCACTCCTAGATGGGCCCGGTGTTTGTGTCGGCCACTAGGGTCGCTAATCTTACTCACACAGCTACCTCATTGCGCCTCTTTTTTTCTTTGCGTCATGTGCTGTTTGGGGAGGGTTTTTTGGAAGGGACATCCTGCGTGACACTGCAGTGCCACTCCTAGATGTGCCCGGTGTTTGTGTCGGCCACTAGGGTCGCTAATCTTACTCACACAGTCAGCTACCTCATTGCGCCTCTTTTTTTCTTTGCGTCATGTGCTGTTTGGGGAGGGTTTTTTGGAAGGGCCATCCTGCGTGACACTGCAGTGCCACTCCTAGATGGGCCCGGTGTTTGTGTCGGCCACTAGGGTCGCTAATCTTACTCACACAGCTACCTCATTGCGCCTCTTTTTTTCTTTGCGTCATGTGCTGTTTGGGGAGGGTTTTTTGGAAGGGACATCCTGCGTGACACTGCAGTGCCACTCCTAGATGGGCCCGGTGTTTGTGTCGGCCACTAGGGTCGCTTATCTTTCTCACACAGCTACCTCATTGCGCCTCTTTTTTTCTTTGCGTCATGTGCTGTTTGGGGAGGGTTTTTTGGAAGGGACATCCTGCGTGACACTGCAGTGCCACTCCTAGATGGGCCCGGTGTTTGTGTCGGCCACTAGGGTCGCTTATCTTTCTCACACAGTCAGCTACCTCATTGCGCCTCTTTTTTTCTTTGCGTCATGTGCTGTTTGGGGAGGGTTTTTTGGAAGGGACATCCTGCGTGACACTGCAGTGCCACTCCTAGATGGGCCCGGTGTTTGTGTCGGCCACTAGGGTCGCTTATCTTTCTCACACAGTCAGCTACCTCATTGCGCCTCTTTTTTTCTTTGCGTCATGTGCTGTTTGGGGAGGGTTTTTTGGAAGGGACATCCTGCGTGACACTGCAGTGCCACTCCTAGATGGGCCCGGTGTTTGTGTCGGCCACTAGGGTCGCTAATCTTACTCACACAGCTACCTCATTGCGCCTCTTTTTTTCTTTGCGTCATGTGCTGTTTGGGGAGGGTTTTTTGGAAGGGACATCCTGCGTGACACTGCAGTGCCACTCCTAGATGGGCCCGGTGTTTGTGTCGGCCACTAGGGTCGCTTATCTTACTCACACAGCGACCTCGGTGCAAATTTTAGGACTAAAAATAATATTGTGAGGTGTGATGTGTTCAGAATAGGCTGAAAATGAGTGTAAATTATGTTTTTTGAGGTTAATAATACTTTGGGATCAAAATTACCCCCAAATTCTATGATTTAAGCTGTTTTTTAGGGTTTTTTGAAAAAAACACCCGAATCCAAAACACACCCGAATCCGACAAAAAAAATTCGGTGAGGTTTTGCCAAAACGCGGTCGAACCCAAAACACGGCCGCGGAACCGAACCCAAAACCAAAACACAAAACCCGAAAAATTTCCGGCGCTCATCTCTAGTGGAAACCAGTGGCAGGATGTGGACACTAGTTGTGTTTGTGAATGCTGGAACAGGAGCCAGAGCTAAGCAGGAGCTCTGTGCATCTACCTCGTCTGGTGACAGAGCCACACCCCCTAGTGAACTTTGCTCTCCATCATATTATTGTGGAGACAAGGACAGATTTAAAAAAAAAAAACTAAGACAATTTCTGTTGATGTTCTCCCATTTATCTAAGGTTTTATTAGATTCATATTTATTTCATTCATTTGGGAATAACAGAATTTCAAATTCTATAACTTATTTCAGAACATCAGTTTGTCACTTATAGTTGTTTGTATTAAACACAGATTAGCAATATTCAGTGAAGCTGCATTTAGTCTGTTCTATTATGAGGTTGGGTTGAATCTGCTATAATCAATGTTATAGCAATAGATAAGGTAAAAATGGAAAAATGGTCTCAAGTAGCAGTGGTGGATAATAAAACACTGGGGTCGGGGGTAGGATTCAGAGTATATGTCTTTGGGGCAGATGACAGCATCAGGATTGTGTTCTAGTAGTGGAATGCAAAATCCTAAAAGCGCAGCAGGCTGAGCCAGCATCCAGAGATGGCAGCCAGTGTTGGGCTAATATCACAGGTGGGCCAATATCACACAACCTGCGAACATATAGTATACTCACCTCTCCAGAGCCTTGTGTCAGTGCTGCACAAATCACCAGGAAAATGGTGCTGCCGCCATTTATCTGTAGACTTGCACAGATGAATTAGAGAAAATAAAAAGGTACATGGCACTAGCCAGAGTCTGCTCACATCTGCACCAAGAGAGAGAGGAGGGGTCCACACGGAGACTGCACATGGAGCCTCTCCTCTGTTAACCCTCCCGTGAGTATATCAACATGAGAAAGCCAGTGCCGGGATCCCAACATTGGTGTAACGCTACTTAGAGCAAACATGCGGACACTGTATGTGCTGTACATTTTTTTCATGGAAAGTGTACTTTGTGTTTACATCATACTTACCTACTCTACCAGAAGCTGCGGAAGGCTCCCGTTTTTTGGGTAGCCCCCCGCACCCCCGGAAGAGTGGGCAGGTCTCCCGCATCCTGCTCGCACCCTAGTGATGCGAGCAGGAAGGAGAGATAACCTCCCGCATTCGCGGGTCCGTCGGGTGGAGAAGGGGTTAAAATGACGCATATCGCGTCATTTTAGTCCCGCCCTCTTCCCGCGGACCCGCGAATTGCAGCATTAAAATGTCTATCATAGACTGTTCTTCATTCATGCGCATACACCAACATCCATAAAGAAATAACTGACACTGACACCAGGATATGTTTGCCAATAAAATTGTCAGCTTTTATTAACACAAATGGTATGGTGGCAAGGAGGGACGGCCTATTTAAATGTCCCTATTTATTCTAACCTTTTAACTGTGGCTGATCACAACACAAAAGGAGGCAAGGGCCCAGATATGCCCCCACAGTGCCAGAGACACATATTCCCCCACATTGCCAGATACACATGCCCTCACAGTGCCAGATATGCCCTCATAGTGCCAGGGATGCCCCCACAGTGCTAGATATGCCCCCACAGTGCCAGATACACATATTACCCCACATTGCCAGATACACATGCCCGCACAGTGCCAGTTTAGATATTTTCACCTGCGCATTGCCAGGGGTTTCATGTGCGTCGCCAGCAGTTTTACATGTTGTGTCATGCTTGTTCCTAGGGGTTTTATGCTCTGGGATCCATGGTCGTTGCCTAGGGAATGCTCGTTGCCTAGGGAATGCTCGTTGCCTAGGGGTAGCTAGGGATGGCCACTGACCATCGATGTTAGCCATCGATGGTGACCATCGATGGATAACCCACTGATGGCCATCTCTAGCATTTGCTGGTGGGCACTAGCCCGACAGCACTATAATGCTCTCCTGTCCCCTCTTCCTCCTCCTCCTCGACAGCGGTGGGCTTCTCTCCCCCTGCCTCCCTCCTCCCCAGTACTCTGGCTGGTGGAGATTTCCGGAATGACGCGATCACGTCATCCACCGGGCCGGCCGAGCAGAGGAAGGAGGAGGAGGAGGAGGGAGGGAGAGGGAGAGAAGCCAACCGCTGTCAAAGGGCCCAAAGCTAGCGGCATTTCACCTCTTCACTGGCATGCCACTGAAGAGGTGAAATGCCGCTGGCTTTGGGCCCCTTGACAGCGGTGGGCCCCAGTGCAAGGCACTACTTGCACAGGCGGTAGTTCCGCCACTGTGGCATAATTTGAATTGGAAGTACTATTGTGTGGCCATGCCCCTTCCCCACAAGGCCACATTCCTTCTTTGACATGCCTACCTTATTTCAAATATGTGTGTGTGTGTGGGGGGGTGTGAAGGCATCAGCCCCTGACTTTGCCAGGGGTGCTTGGACCACTAGATACACCCCTACTTTGCAGTCAGGTATTTATGTGCTACAACAGTTTTCTGAGACCCATGAAAAAGTACAGACTCAAGTGGGCAATACAACTAAGGGATGATTCCCAGATGCAGATCCTATCTGTTGATCGGTGGTCTGATACACTGGTTGGCGGACTCCAATGATCTGTTCAAAATCCTAGACTCGCTGATTTTGATTATTTTTTGGTCAGTGAATCAAGATTGAACAACATGTAGGATTTTGCTGATCACCCAACCCAGGCATCGGTAGAATGCAGAATTGCCCTGATAGATGCCTGATGTATAGGCCCTTAAAGCTATGACTCCCCGGTCATTAAAAACAAAGAAATAAAATAAAAAATTACAGACAGTAGACAGTAAAGGAAAGTAAAACATCCCATTGTTGCTAGCAGAAGCAGTTATGGACTATGGACTTAGTAAAAGTGCAGTTTATCTTAATGTCTAGCCAAGTTCTCAAACAGAAATAAAAGTGATAAGGTTAGCTAATTACACCTACAGACCATGTACCTTCTTTCCCCAGTACCGATACAGGACCCAGACCCACGAGGCTGGGGAAGGAAAGAAAAGCATTTTTGGCAATAGCAGCCTCTAAGACTGACACAGAGGGCCGGATAAAGGTATGTGGGGGCCCCTGGGCAGCAACTTAACATCTTGTGGGGGCCCCTATCAATATAACTGACAAAGTATTTAATTATATATTTATATATATTCAAAAAAACTTGAGTCTGTAATTGCTGCCAAAGGTGCATCAACAAAGTATTGAGCAAAGGCTGTGAATACTTATGTACATGTGATTTCTTAGTTTTCTAGTTTTAATAAATGTGCAAAAATCTCAAAAAAACTTTTTTTCACTCTGGCCCTCATTCCTAGTTGTTCGCTCGCTAGCCGCTTTTCGCAGCAGTGCACACGCTAAGCCGCCACCCTCTGGGAGTGAATCTTAGCTTAGCAGAATTACGAACGAAAGATTCGCAAAATTGCGAATAGACAATTCTTAGCAGTTTCTGAGTAGCTCGACACTTACTCTGCCACTGCGATCAGTTCAGTCAGTTTCGTTCCTGGTTTGACGTCTCAAACACACCCAGCGTTCGCCCAGGCACTCCCCCGTTTCTCCAGCCACTCCCGCGTTTTTCCCAGAAACGGCAGCGTTTTTTCACACACACCCATAAAACGGCCAGTTTCCGCCCAGAAACACCCACTTCCTGTCAATCACACTCCGATCACCAGAACGAAGAAAAAACCTTGTAATGCCGTGAGTAAAATACCAAACTTCTTAGCAAATTTACTTGACGCACCCGCAGTGCGAACATTGCGCATGCGCAGTTAGCGGAAAATCGCACCGATGCGAAGGAAAATAACGAGCGTACAACTCGGAATGAGGGCCTTTGTCATTATGGGGTATTGTGTGTATAATTTTGAGGGAAAAATTTATTTATTCCATTCTGGAATAAGGCTGTAACATAACAAAATGTGGAAAAAGTTAAGCGCTGTGCATGCTTTTTGGATGCACTGTGTATGTGTGTGTGTGTATATATATATATATATATATATATATATATATATATAGATAGATAGATAGATAGATAGATAGATAGGTAGGTAGATAGATAGGTAGATAGATAGATAGATAGATAGATAGATAGATAGATAGATAGATAGATAGATAGATAGATAGATAGATAGATAGATAGATAGATATAGACAAAGGGGCATGTGAGCCCTGAAACGTCGGACTTCTTGATGTGTTGCTTTAATACAAGGTTTTGACTTTAAGACGCCGAGTGCCGCTTCTTCTTCCCTGCTTATGTGAACACTTTGTATTAAGAAGGCCTATTCATTTGCTCTTTGTGGATATATATATATATATATATATATATATATATATATATATTTAGAACAGACAGCCCGGCACTCCCTTAGATAGCAACGTGCCCCGGTGCCCTCAGTGAAGTTTGGATACAGAAAAGGCAAAAAACTGCGGCACTCAGGGACTGGTGTAATATCAATGTATTAGTCAAAAGGTTACAATGGGTGTAACTTTTTGACTAATACATTGATAATACACCAGTCCCTGAGTGCTGCAGTTTTTTGCTTTTTATATATATATATTATAGAGACTGAAGGCTGCGGAACCAAGTACTGAGCACCAAACACCGGCACAGAAGCCAGAGTTCGAGCCCGACCACAACAGTAGTGGCAAGCAGGTGAATGGTCCTGGGTGTTACTAGGATACTGGCAGGTAAACTGGCAGGAACCAGCAGCGTGCTGGTGGAAACCAGTGGCAGGATGTGGACACTAGTTGTGTTTGTGAATGCTGGAACAGGAGCCAGAGCTAAGCAGGAGCTCTGTGCATCTACCTCGTCTGGTGACAGAGCCACACCCCCTAGTGAACTTTGCTCTCCATCATATTATTGTGGAGACAAGGACAGATTTAAAAAAAAAAACTAAGACAAATTCTGTTGATGTTCTCCCATTTATCTAAGGTTTTATTAGATTCATATTTATTTCATTCATTTGGGAATAACAGAATTTCAAATTCTATAACTTATTTCAGAACATCAGTTTGTCACTTATAGTTGTTTGTATTAAACACAGATTAGCAATATTCAGTGAAGCTGCATTTAGTCTGTTCTATTATGAGGTTGGGTTGAATCTGCTATAATCAATGTTATAGCAATAGATAAGGTAAAAATGGAAAAATGGTCTCAAGTAGCAGTGGTGGATAATAAAACACTGGGGTCGGGGGTAGGATTCAGAGTATATGTCTTTGGGGCAGATGACAGCATCAGGATTGTGTTCTAGTAGTGGAATGCAAAATCCTAAAAGCGCAGCAGGCTGAGCCAGCATCCAGAGATGGCAGCCAGTGTTGGGCTAATATCACAGGTGGGCCAATATCACACAACCTGCGAACATATAGTATACTCACCTCTCCAGAGCCTTGTGTCAGTGCTGCACAAATCACCAGGAAAATGGTGCTGCCGCCATTTATCTGTAGACTTGCACAGATGAATTAGAGAAAATAAAAGGGTACATGGCACTAGCCAGAGTCTGCTCACATCTGCACCAAGAGAGAGAGGAGGGGTCCACACGGAGACTGCACATGGAGCCTCTCCTCTGTTAACCCTCCCGTGAGTATATCAACATGAGAAAGCCAGTGCCGGGATCCCAACATTGGTGTAACGCTACTTAGAGCAAACATGCGCACACTGTATGTGCTGTACATTTTTTCATGGAAAGTGTACTCTGTGTTTACATCATACTTACCTACTCTACCGGAAGCTGCGGAAGGCTCCCGTTTTTTAGGTAGCCCCCGCACCCCCGGAAGAGTGGGCAGGTCTCCCGCATCCTGCTCGCACCCTAGTGATGCGAGCAGGATGGAGAGATAACCTCCCGCATTCGCGGGTCCGTCGGGTGGAGAAGGGGTTAAAATTAGAGATGAGCGCCTGAAATTTTTCGGGTTTTGTGTTTTGGTTTTGGGTTCGGTTCCGCGGCCGTGTTTTGGGTTCGAACGCGTTTTGGCAAAACCTCACCGAATTTTTTTTGTCGGATTCGGGTGTGTTTTGGATTCGGGTGTTTTTTTCAAAAAACACTAAAAAACAGCTTAAATCATAGAATTTGGGGGTCATTTTGATCCCAAAGTATTATTAACCTCAAAAACCATAATTTACACTCATTTTCAGTCTATTCTGAATACCTCACACCTCACAATATTATTTTTAGTCCTAAAATTTGCACCGAGGTCGCTGTGTGTGTAAGATAAGCGACCCTAGTGGCCGACACAAACACCGGGCCCATCTAGGAGTGGCACTGCAGTGTCACGCAGGATGGCCCTTCCAAAAAACCCTCCCCAAACAGCACATGACGCAAAGAAAAAAAGAGGCGCAATGAGGTAGCTGTGTGAGTAAGATTAGCGACCCTAGTGGCCGACACAAACACCGGGCCCATCTAGGAGTGGCACTGCAGTGTCACGCAGGATGTCCCTTCCAAAAAACCCTCCCCAAACAGCACATGACGCAAAGAAAAAAAGAGGCGCAATGAGGTAGCTGTGTGAGTAAGATTAGCGACCCTAGTGGCCGACACAAACACCGGGCCCATCTAGGAGTGGCACTGCAGTGTCACGCAGGATGTCCCTTCCAAAAAACCCTCCCCAAACAGCACATGACGCAAAGAAAAAAAGAGGCGCAATGAGGTAGCTGACTGTGTGAGTAAGATTAGCGACCCTAGTGGCCGACACAAACACCGGGCCCATTTAGGAGTGGCACTGCAGTGTCACGCAGGATGTCCCTTCCAAAAAACCCTCCCCAATCAGCACATGATGCAAAGAAAAAGAAAAGAAAAAAGAGGTGCAAGATGGAATTGTCCTTGGGCCCTCCCACCCACCCTTATGTTGTATAAACAAAACAGGACATGCACACTTTAACCAACCCATCATTTCAGTGACAGGGTCTGCCACACGACTGTGACTGATATGACGGGTTGGTTTGGACCCCCCCCAAAAAAGAAGCAATTAATCTCTCCTTGCACAAACTGGCTCTACAGAGGCAAGATGTCCACCTCATCATCACCCTCCGATATATCACCGTGTACATCCCCCTCCTCACAGATTATCAATTCGTCCCCACTGGAATCCACCATCTCAGCTCCCTGTGTACTTTGTGGAGGCAATTGCTGCTGGTCAATGTCTCCGCGGAGGAATTGATTATAATTCATTTTAATGAACATCATCTTCTCCACATTTTCTGGATGTAACCTCGTACGCCGATTGCTGACAAGGTGAGCGGCGGCACTAAACACTCTTTCGGAGTACACACTTGTGGGAGGGCAACTTAGGTAGAATAAAGCCAGTTTGTGCAAGGGCCTCCAAATTGCCTCTTTTTCCTGCCAGTATAAGTACGGACTGTGTGACGTGCCTACTTGGATGCGGTCACTCATATAATCCTCCACCATTCTATCAATGTTGAGAGAATCATATGCAGTGACAGTAGACGACATGTCCGTAATCGTTGTCAGGTCCTTCAGTCCGGACCAGATGTCAGCATCAGCAGTCGCTCCAGACTGCCCTGCATCACCGCCAGCGGGTGGGCTCGGAATTCTGAGCCTTTTCCTCGCACCCCCAGTTGCGGGAGAATGTGAAGGAGGAGATGTTGACAGGTCGCGTTCCGCTTGGCTTGACAATTTTGTCACCAGCAGGTCTTTCAACCCCAGCAGACTTGTGTCTGCCGGAAAGAGAGATCCAAGGTAGGCTTTAAATCTAGGATCGAGCACGGTGGCCAAAATGTAGTGCTCTGATTTCAACAGATTGACCACCCGTGAATCCTTGTTAAGCGAATTAAGGGCTCCATCCACAAGTCCCACATGCCTAGCGGAATTGCTCCGTGTTAGCTCCTCCTTCAATGTCTCCAGCTTCTTCTGCAAAAGCCTGATGAGGGGAATGACCTGACTCAGGCTGGCAGTGTCTGAACTGACTTCACGTGTGGCAAGTTCAAAGGGCATCAGAACCTTGCACAACGTTGAAATCATTCTCCACTGCGCTTGAGACAGGTGCATTCCACCTACTATATCGTGCTCAATTGTATAGGCTTGAATGGCCTTTTGCTGCTCCTCCAACCTCTGAAGCATATAGAGGGTTGAATTCCACCTCGTTACCACTTCTTGCTTCAGATGATGGCAGGGCAGGTTCAGTAGTTTTTGGTGGTGCTCCAGTCTTCTGTACGTGGTGCCTGTACGCCGAAAGTGTCCCGCAATTCTTCTGGCCACCGACAGCATCTCTTGCACGCCCCTGTCGTTTTTTAAAAAATTCTGCACCACCAAATTCAAGGTATGTGCAAAACATGGGACGTGCTGGAATTTGCCCATATTTAATGCACACACAATATTGCTGGCGTTGTCCGATGCCACAAATCCACAGGAGAGTCCAATTGGGGTAAGCCATTCCGCGATGATCTTCCTCAGTTGCCGTAAGAGGTTTTCAGCTGTGTGCGTATTCTTGAAACCGGTGATACAAAGCGTAGCCTGCCTAGGAAAGAGTTGGCGTTTGCGAGATGCTGCTACTGGTGCCGCCGCTGCTGTTCTTGCGGCGGGAGTCCATACATCTACCCAGTGGGCTGTCACAGTCATATAGTCCTGACCCTGCCCTGCTCCACTTGTCCACATGTCCGTGGTTAAGTGGACATTGGGTACAGCTGCATTTTTTAGGACACTGGTGACTCTTTTTCTGAGGTCTGTGTACATTTTCGGTATCGCCTGCCTAGAGAAATGGAACCTAGATGGTATTTGGTACCGGGGACACAGTACCTCCAACAAGTCTCTAGTTGGCTCTGCAGTAATGATGGATACCGGACGCACGTTTCTCACCACCCAGGATGCCAAGGCCTCAGTTATCCGCTTTGCAGTAGGATGACTGCTGTGATATTTCATCTTCCTCGCAAAGGACTGTTGAACAGTCAATTGCTTACTGGAAGTAGTACAAGTGGGCTTACGACTTCCCCTCCGGGATGACCATCGACTCCCAGCGGCAACAACAGCAGCGCCAGCAGCAGTAGGCGTTACACGCAAGGATGCATCGGAGGAATCCCAGGCAGGAGAGGACTCGTCAGAATTGCCAGTGACATGGCCTGCAGGACTATTGGCATTCCTGGGGAAGGAGGAAATTGACACTGAGGGAGTTGGTGGGGTGGTTTGCGTGAGCTTGGTTACAAGAGGAAGGGATTTACTGGTCAGTGGACTGCTTCCGCTGTCACCCAAAGTTTTTGAACTTGTCACTGACTTATTATGAATGCGCTGCAGGTGACGTATAAGGGAGGATGTTCCGAGGTGGTTAACGTCCTTACCCCTACTTATTACAGCTTGACAAAGGGAACACACGGCTTGACACCTGTTGTCCGCATTTCTGGTGAAATACCTCCACACCGAAGAGCTGATTTTTTTGGTATTTTCACCTGGCATGTCAACGGCCATATTCCTCCCACGGACAACAGGTGTCTCCCCGGGTGCCTGACTTAAACAAACCACCTCACCATCAGAATCCTCCTGGTCAATTTCCTCCCCAGCGCCAGCAACACCCATATCCTCCTCATCCTGGTGTACTTCAACACTGACATCTTCAATCTGACTATCAGGAACTGGACTGCGGGTGCTCCTTCCAGCACTTGCAGGGGGCGTGCAAATGGTGGAAGGCGCATGCTCTTCACGTCCAGTGTTGGGAAGGTCAGGCATCGCAACCGACACAATTGGACTCTCCTTGTGGATTTGGGATTTCGAAGAACGCACAGTTCTTTGCGGTGCTTTTGCCAGCTTGAGTCTTTTCATTTTTCTAGCGAGAGGCTGAGTGCTTCCATCCTCATGTGAAGCTGAACCACTAGCCATGAACATAGGCCAGGGCCTCAGCCGTTCCTTGCCACTCCGTGTCGTAAATGGCATATTGGCAAGTTTACGCTTCTCCTCCGACAATTTTATTTTAGGTTTTGGAGTCCTTTTTTTTCTGATATTTGGTGTTTTGGATTTGACATGCTCTGTACTATGACATTGGGCATCGGCCTTGGCAGACGACGTTGCTGGCATTTCATCGTCTCGGCCATGACTAGTGGCAGCAGCTTCAGCACGAGGTGGAAGTGGATCTTGATCTTTCCCTAATTTTGGAACCTCAACATTTTTGTTCTCCATATTTTAATAGGCACAACTAAAAGGCACCTCAGGTAAACAATGGAGATGGATACTAGTATACAATTATGGACTGCCTGCCGAGTGCAGACACAGAGGTAGCCACAGCCGTGAACTACCGTACTGTACTGTGTCTGCTGCTAATATAGACTGGTTGATAAAGATATGTCTATGTAACTATGTATGTATAAAGAAGAAAGAAAAAAAAACCACGGTTAGGTGGTATACAATTATGGACGGACTGCCTGTCGAGTGCCGACACAGAGGTAGCCACAGCCGTGAACTACCGCACTGTACTGTGTCTGCTGCTAATATATAGACTGGTTGATAAAGAGATAGTATACTCGTAACTAGTATGTATGTATAAAGAAAGAAAAAAAAAACCATGGTTAGGTGGTATATACAATTATGGACGGGCTGCCGAGTGCCGACACAGAGGTAGCCACAGCCGTGAACTACCGCACTGTACTGTGTCTGCTGCTAATATATAGACTGGTTGATAAAGAGATAGTATACTCGTAACTAGTATGTATGTATAAAGAAAGAAAAAAAAACCACGGTTAGGTGGTATATACAATTATGGACGGGCTGCCGAGTGCCGACACAGAGGTAGCCACAGCCGTGAACTACCGCACTGTACTGTGTCTGCTGCTAATATATAGACTGGTTGATAAAGAGATAGTATACTCGTAACTAGTATGTATGTATAAAGAAAGAAAAAAAAACCACGGTTAGGTGGTATATACAATTATGGACGGGCTGCCGAGTGCCGACACAGAGGTAGCCACAGCCGTGAACTACCGCACTGTACTGTGTCTGCTGCTAATATAGACTGGTTGATAAAGAGATAGTATACTCGTAACTAGTATGTATGTATAAAGAAAGAAAAAAAAACCACGGTTAGGTGGTATATACAATTATGGACGGGCTGCCGAGTGCCGACACAGAGGTAGCCACAGCCGTGAACTACCGCACTGTACTGTGTCTGCTGCTAATATATAGACTGGTTGATAAAGAGATAGTATACTCGTAACTAGTATGTATGTATAAAGAAAGAAAAAAAAACCACGGTTAGGTGGTATATACAATTATGGACGGGCTGCCGAGTGCCGACACAGAGGTAGCCACAGCCGTGAACTACCGCACTGTACTGTGTCTGCTGCTAATATATAGACTGGTTGATAAAGAGATAGTATACTCGTAACTAGTATGTATGTATAAAGAAAGAAAAAAAAACCACGGTTAGGTGGTATATACAATTATGGATGGGCTGCCGAGTGCCGACACAGAGGTAGCCACAGCCATGAACTACCGCACTGTACTGTGTCTGCTGCTAATATATAGACTGGTTGATAAAGAGATAGTATACTCGTAACTAGTATGTATGTATAAAGAAAGAAAAAAAAACCACGGTTAGGTGGTATATACAATTATGGACGGGCTGCCGAGTGCCGACACAGAGGAAGCCACAGCCGTGAACTACCGCACTGTACTGTGTCTGCTGCTAATATATAGACTGGTTGATAAAGAGATAGTATACTCGTAACTAGTATGTATGTATAAAGAAAGAAAAAAAAACCACGGTTAGGTGGTATATACAATTATGGACGGGCTGCCGAGTGCCGACACAGAGGTAGCCACAGCCGTGAACTACCGCACTGTACTGTGTCTGCTGCTAATATATAGACTGGTTGATAAAGAGATAGTATACTCGTAACTAGTATGTATGTATAAAGAAAGAAAAAAAAAACCACGGTTAGGTGGTATATACAATTATGGACGGGCTGCCGAGTGCCGACACAGAGGTAGCCACAGCCGTGAACTACCGCACTGTACTGTGTCTGCTGCTAATATATAGACTGGTTGATAAAGAGATAGTATACTCGTAACTAGTATGTATGTATAAAGAAAGAAAAAAAAACCACGGTTAGGTGGTATATACAATTATGGACGGGCTGCCGAGTGCCGACACAGAGGTAGCCACAGCCGTGAACTACCGCACTGTACTGTGTCTGCTGCTAATATATAGACTGGTTGATAAAGAGATAGTATACTCGTAACTAGTATGTATGTATAAAGAAAGAAAAAAAAACCACGGTTAGGTGGTATATACAATTATGGACGGGCTGCCGAGTGCCGACACAGAGGTAGCCACAGCCGTGAACTACCGCACTGTACTGTGTCTGCTGCTAATATAGACTGGTTGATAAAGAGATAGTATACTCGTAACTAGTATGTATGTATAAAGAAAGAAAAAAAAACCACGGTTAGGTGGTATATACAATTATGGACGGGCTGCCGAGTGCCGACACAGAGGTAGCCACAGCCGTGAACTACCGCACTGTACTGTGTCTGCTGCTAATATATAGACTGGTTGATAAAGAGATAGTATACTCGTAACTAGTATGTATGTATAAAGAAAGAAAAAAAAACCACGGTTAGGTGGTATATACAATTATGGACGGGCTGCCGAGTGCCGACACAGAGGTAGCCACAGCCGTGAACTACCGCACTGTACTGTGTCTGCTGCTAATATATAGACTGGTTGATAAAGAGATAGTATACTCGTAACTAGTATGTATGTATAAAGAAAGAAAAAAAAACCACGGTTAGGTGGTATATACAATTATGGACGGGCTGCCGAGTGCCGACACAGAGGTAGCCACAGCCGTGAACTACCGCACTGTACTGTGTCTGCTGCTAATATAGACTGGTTGATAAAGAGATAGTATACTCGTAACTAGTAAGACTATAAAGAAAGAAAAAAAAACCACGGTTAGGTGGTATATACAATTATGGACGGGCTGCCGAGTGCCGACACAGAGGTAGCCACAGCAGTGAACTACCGCACTGTACAGTGTCTGCTGCTAATATAGACTGGTTGATAAAGAGATAGTATACTCGTAACTAGTATGACTATAAAGAAAGAAAAAAAAACCACGGTTAGGTGGTATATACAATTATGGACGGGCTTCCGAGTGCCGACACAGAGGTAGCCACAGCCGTGAACTACCGCACTGTACTGTGTCTGCTGCTAATATATAGACTGGTTGATAAAGAGATAGTATACTCGTAACTAGTATGTATGTATAAAGAAAGAAAAAAAAACCACGGTTAGGTGGTATATACAATTATGGACGGGCTGCCGAGTGCCGACACAGAGGTAGCCACAGCCGTGAACTACCGCACTGTACTGTGTCTGCTGCTAATATATAGACTGGTTGATAAAGAGATAGTATACTCGTAACTAGTATGTATGTATAAAGAAAGAAAAAAAAACCACGGTTAGGTGGTATATACAATTATGGACGGGCTGCCGAGTGCCGACACAGAGGTAGCCACAGCCGTGAACTACCGCACTGTACTGTGTCTGCTGCTAATATAGACTGGTTGATAAAGAGATAGTATACTCGTAACTAGTATGTATGTATAAAGAAAGAAAAAAAAACCACGGTTAGGTGGTATATACAATTATGGACGGGCTGCCGAGTGCCGACACAGAGGTAGCCACAGCCGTGAACTACCGCACTGTACTGTGTCTGCTGCTAATATATAGACTGGTTGATAAAGAGATAGTATACTCGTAACTAGTATGTATGTATAAAGAAAGAAAAAAAAAACACGGTTAGGTGGTATATACAATTATGGACGGGCTGCCGAGTGCCGACACAGAGGTAGCCACAGCCGTGAACTACCGCACTGTACTGTGTCTGCTGCTAATATATAGACTGGTTGATAAAGAGATAGTATACTCGTAGCTAGTATGTATGTATAAAGAAAGAAAAAAAAACCACGGTTAGGTGGTATATACAATTATGGACGGGCTGCCGAGTGCCGACACAGAGGTAGCCACAGCCGTGAACTACCGCACTGTACTGTGTCTGCTGCTAATATAGACTGGTTGATAAAGAGATAGTATACTACTAATATTATATATACTGGTGGTCAGGTCACTGGTCACTAGTCACACTGGCAGTGGCACTCCTGCAGCAAAAGTGTGCACTGTTTAATTTTAATATAATATTATGTACTCCTGGCTCCTGCTATAACCTATAACTGGCACTGCAGTGCTCCCCAGTCTCCCCCACAATTATAAGCTGTGTGAGCTGAGCACAGTCAGATATATATATACATTGATGCAGCACACTGGGCTGAGCAGTGCACACAGATATGGTATGTGACTGAGTCACTGTGTGTATCGTTTTTTTCAGGCAGAGAACGGATATATTAAATAAAACAAACAACTGCACTGTCTGGTGGTCACTGTGGTCGTCAGTCACTAAACTCTGCACTCTCTTCTACAGTATCACAGCCTCAGGTCAATCTCTCTCTCTCTCTCTCAACCCTAATCTAAATGGAGAGGACGCCAGCCACGTCCTCTCCCTATCAATCTCAATGCACGTGTGAAAATGGCGGCGACGCGCGGCTCCTTATATAGAATCCGAGTCTCGCGATAGAATCCGAGCCTCGCGAGAATCCGACAGCGTCATGATGACGTTCGGGCGCGCTCGGGTTAACCGAGCAAGGCGGGAAGATCCGAGTCGCTCGGACCCGTGAAAAAAAACATGAAGTTCGGGCGGGTTCGGATTCAGAGAAACCGAACCCGCTCATCTCTAGTTAAAATGACGCAAATCGCATCATTTTAGTCCCGCCCTCTTCCCGCGGACCCGCGAATTGCAGCATTAAAATGTCTATCATAGACTGTTCTTCATTCATGCGCATACACCAACATCCATAAAGAAATAACTGACACTGACACCAGGATATGTTTGCCAATAAAATTGTCAGCTTTTATTAACACAAATGGTATGGTGGCAAGGAGGGACGGCCTATTTAAATGTCCCTATTTATTCTAACCTTTTAACTGTGGCTGATCACAACACAAAATGAGGCAAGGGCCCAACTTCAGCCCGGCCTCCATCGCATAACAAAGGGGGGTTATTAAGGGCCCAATTTCAGCCCAGCCCCCATACATCCCAAGGGGAGGCTTTTAAGTGGCCCAATTTCAGCCCAGCCCCCCACTCATCACAAGGGGCCACCATGGTCCATTTGCCACCCCTTGTGTTCTTTCTCTTTATCGGGAATACCGTGGCCAACTCTCCACTCAAGGTATTCCCCAACTTCCACCCAAAGGTGCTCAGGTGTGTACAAACTCCACCGGAGACCGAAGCCCACCTGGTCCGATGGAACTCCGGCCCCGTAATGTATCAAACTCCACCACCTTCACATCTCCTGAGCACCTATAAAACTCTTAAAATTACAGCCACAATTTCAGGCCGTCCCAACCCGCCAAGCCGACACCAATAATAAACTCCTCTAGGGCGGGTCGGTGGTTCAATTTTCACTGAGGAAAAAGGGGGAGAACCTAATCAGTCCTCTCCTTATAAGGACTAAGCCCCTCCCATCACCAGACTCCTCAGTCAAATCATAGGCCCATAGTTACCATGGATACTTCCACTTCTCCAGCTGCTTCATTCAGCCTACTATTCAGAATTTTATGTCACTACAGCCATATAAAATGTCCTCCGTTCTCTTAAAATGTCTATCATAGACTGTTCTTCATTCATGCGCATACACCAACATCCATAAAGAAATAACTGACACTGACACCAGGATATGTTTGCCAATAAAATTGTCAGCTTTTATTAACACAAATGGTATGGTGGCAAGGAGGGACGGCCTATTTAAATGTCCCTATTTATTCTAACCTTTTAACTGTGGCTGATCACAACACAAAAGGAGGCAAGGGCCCAACTTCAGCCCGGCCTCCATCGCATAACAAAGGGGGGTTATTAAGGGCCCAATTTCAGCCCAGCCCCCATACATCCCAAGGGGAGGCTTTTAAGGGGCCCAATTTCAGCCCAGCCCCCCACTCATCACAAGGGGCCACCATGGGCCATTTGCCACCCCTTGTGTTCTTTCTCTTTATCGGGAATACCGTGGCCAACTCTCCACTCAAGGTATTCCCCAACTTCCACCCAAAGGTGCTCAGGTGTGTACAAACTCCACCGGAGACCGAAGCCCACCTGGTCCGATGGAACTCCGGCCCCGTAATGTATCAAACTCCACCACCTTCACATCTCCTGAGCACCTATAAAACTCTTAAAATTACAGCCACAATTTCAGGCCGTCCCAACCCGCCACAGTTTCAACGAAACCCCGCCACCATACCTCTACCTTACAAACTAACCTTAACTATGTCACGATCCGGGTATCTGGACGCCATTTCTTACCTATCAGATGCCTCCTAAGGCTGGCTCAGCGCTCCAGGACCGGATCCCATCTGTTATCCTGATGTGCACATTCCCGCATCCTCTCCTGTCTCTCTGGACGCAGTCACAGTAACGCCTTATACATCTGGCATGGCGTCTCCCGCGGCCTCCGCCGCCGTCCCTGAGCTTCTGCATTCAGAGTGGCGATTATGTCAGCCGCGGCCTCCGCTGTGTCCGCGTGGTCGGATGTGCATCTGTCAGCCTGGCGTCTCCTGTGGCCGGCGCCGCCATTACTGTTTTCCAGACCACATGGATTACAATCCAAACTTCCCTCCAAGTGTCTGCATGGGCGCAGCCATCTTGGATTCTGTCAGCTGATCTTTCCTACCAATCCGTTGTCAGTATTATTAATTTGCATAATTGCCTAGCCAATGCCTTCCTTGCTGCAGGTATAAATAGGTTGTGCCTGAGCAAGGAAGGCGTCAGTGCTTTGGTTGTCAAACCTAGTTCCAGTTTGTCTCTCTTCTGTGAATGTCTTTCAGGTTCCAGCTCCTGTCTCCAGACTTCTGCTATAGAGACCCGCACCAGCATTCCATCTGCGGTGTAGCCTGACTCTCCGATCCATTCTGGACTCACCTGTTTCCAGCTACAACATCACCTGCTTCCAGCTCAGCTTCCAGCAGTGTACAGCTTCTCTTAAAGGGCCGGTGTCCTTTCTGCAGTTTACCACTCTCCACCGGTATTATTATTTCTCCGCTCTCAAATTCTACATTTCATCTACATTGCATCGCTCTCAAGCTTTATTTATTATTTAACTGGTTCCAGCCAGTATCCACTCCGTGCCAACACCTGTCTGGTTCTAACCAGTACCCACAGCAGCATTTTATCTACAGCAGTCCAGCTTTCCCTGGAACACCAGCTGGTACGACCCTGGGCTTTCCTCATTGCTACAGTTGAGCCTGGTAAGGACTTTCCAACTTGCAGATAATAAGAACTGTCTCATACCACCAGAGCTCTGTGGCCCCTGCCACCCTGTAGTACCCAGGAACTGTATTATTATTTCTCTGCTGATTTTTATGTTACTTTTTACTGCTACTGTGATGCATGGAGTTTGTCATAAATAAATATCATTTACTTTTACTCAAGTTGTCGTGGTCACGCCTTCGGGCGGTTTCTCTTCATGTTACTTACATGTCCAGGGGTCTGATACAACCTCCCAGGTTCCGGTACATCTCAGCCCCTACAACTGAGTCTGCCTTCCGTCAGCTCAGGCCCTCAGTTGTGACAAACTACTCCTAAAAAACCTTCAACCTATCAATAAAACTCCTGAGAAAAAAACGCTAACCACAAATCTCCCATAAAAATTTCAATACCCCTCAAATTCAGATGGACACCATCGGCCATATAAAGATGAGGAGCAGAAACTGAAATTGAGGGATGTGGGACCACAAACCCCCCAATTTTCGCTAACAGCTCTGCCAACCACAGAATTGATCCGGCGCCGGATCAACTCAATGGCAGCCGGTCTGTCCGCACCCCTCCACACTAAACGAGGGATAATCTCCGACCATCCTACACTCAGAAAGCACAACCTGTTCTGTAGACTAACTACATCCCTAACTATGGTTTTCCGAAGATCTAAACCAGACCTCCTGGTCAGATAATTTCCGGCAACATGGAACACCACCCTCAGGGGGTATCCCGACCTCTCCACTTGCTGCCAAAAAAGCGGGATGACTTGCTCCCACCGAAGTCCCCTCACTCCAATCCATCTGACCAGATTAGCTTCCGGGAACTGAAGGCACTCAACACCAGACCTTTCACCATAATAAACGTATGAGTGCCCCATGATCCAAATCGGACACCCGTCCAAGCGCAAATCTGAAAATACAAAAGCATTCACAAAACTTATTGAACTAAAACCCCTAAAACCAAAATCTTGCAACAACATTACCCCGAAAAACATCCCTTTTAAACTCTTGCTAAAATGGTTTAACATTTATTTATTAAATATTTTAATTTGGCCTCTAATGTGATAATTTTTGAAGAGAATAGCTCTCCTTTGACAAAGGGAGTTAGATAAGGGGGGGGGGGGGGGGGGATCAGACTTGACGAGAGGCGAAAAACACACCTGACAGGCGGGTATGAACCCCCAGGCTTAAGGCACCTGACAGGATAAAAAATTCCTCAAGACCCCCAAATATGGCGAGTGGCTGAAACCTCAAGTCTGATTTTTTTTTTTTTTATAAAACAGGTCAAAACCTGATATATTTCCGAAATACATCAGACTTCCACCTTCCCAAGGCTCTAATTTGCCCGCTCGAACAGCCTTCCGCAGCTGCTGTTGTCGCCGCACCTATTCGAAACGAATGGGTACCATATCTCGATACCGGCAAACCCATCGTGCAAATACAACGTTCCATCACCCATCTAAATTGAAATTGAGTCACCGGCATACCATCCAAATGCTGCAACCATGGACCTGGCATATCAGACCTTGTTTTCAAATAAATCCTCGCCAAGGACACAGGACAAATCTCTTTGTCATCAACACATCTCAAAACGACCCAACAACTTTTGCCCAATTGGTCCGTTTTGGAACGTTGTACTTTGCACCTTATGCCTCCCTCTTCCAATGACACGTGTTCACGAAGCATAGGTGACATTGCTGATTTCGAAGCAGCCACCAGTTCACTGACTCCAAAGGCCCCAAAAAAGGCCATAACGAAACACAATGTAAATAAAAGTGCTTCGTAATCAGATGCACAGACATCCTGCAACACGACCGCCATGCGCCGCAATATTGAAATGGTTATTGGTCTACGTGCATCTTGTACAGGGGGCATAACTCGAGCCCAACCTTTAAGAATCTTTGCAAGAAAGAAAGATTTAGTAAAATCATGCCGGCCATCAAGTCTCAGGAAATAAGAAAGAGCAGACAGTAAACGTGTAACGCACCCTCTTGATCTGCCTGCTCTAAAACATTCCCACACATAATCCAATAACATTGCGTAATCGGTCTTACCTTGTTCCTGATGCAGGCGCACATATCTTTCCCACTCTCCCATGGCATTTCTGTACCCTCGAAGAGTGGAGGGAGCCAGGGCTCGCAGGGCTAAGCCCTCCAATCCGGGCGTATAACCTGCCAGGCATAAGACGGGCAAGGGTCACCAGATACATTCGCATCCGGAGCTAGCACCCTAAACCTGTGACACTAGAACGCGATAGCGCATCTGCCACGCCGTTTTCAATGCCCGGAACATGCTTAGCGCGAAAACTTATATTTGATTGGAGGCAGCGCAATACTCCATGACCCAACAATATCAGTGCTGGATGGCCGGGGGCTCTCTGACTGTTGACCGACTAAACCACACACAAATTATCCCACTAAAAACTGCTGACAAGTTGGCTGAAAACTCATGCCATAACTCCAGCGCCTCCATTATAGGGAATAATTCTAATAATAACAAGTTACTAGTGAGACCCCTTTCCACCCAAGATTTAGGCCATGGGGAAGAGCACAACCTCCCTCAAACATGCTACTGGAAATGATAAATGCTGAATTAGCCGGAATTTACCTGGAGTCTTTTTAGGAACAACCCCAACTGGGGAAAAATTAAATAAGGCAATGGAGGGCAACTAGAAAGACCTACCATCCTACCCAAAGCAACTTCTTTATAACTTTTTTTTTTTTTATTAACTGTAAACTCCTGAGCCGCACGTAAATTGTAAACCCGACCACATTTTTCTTGGCCTTTAAAAGGCAACATAACAACCTTTTGAGAAACCTAACCTTATAAACTCAGAATAGTCTATATTTGGATAGTAATCCAACCAAAGCACTAATTTGTTAACTTAACTGGAGTAAGTGCCCTACTTGGACACTGCAGCAGCTGGGATTCGTTGATCCTGCTTTTGCCAACTACCTCTCCCACTAGCTGTTTGCTGGCAGTTTTTTATGGGATGGGTTCCTTCACAGCGGATACAAGCATGCCGAAAACGACACTTGAACCCTAGGGTACATTGACTGTTATTGAAGGCATAGCACTTGCCTGCCCGATTCTTACCCACCAACCATTTATTGCTGGAATTACCTTGTTTGTTCACCAGACCCTCTAAACCACTCTTAAGAGGCTGGGTAACATCTACAAAGATCTCCACATCTTTTTTACCAAAATCCATAATCTCCTTCCCATTTTGTTTTCTCCGAAACTCCTCATCATAGGCCCTACAAGCTGTCCCGCGCCCGGATCTGGCCAATTCGTGTAGCAAATACATATATTTAATTATGTTCATGTGCTCCTGAGGCCTGAATTCCAAATAACAGGCTGCAAAGATAAGCATGCCCTTCTGCCAGTTAGAGTAAGACTTATAAGCCTCCTCACCTATACCTGATTTCTTTTTTGCCGCTTCTAATGCTTTTCTCCCTTTGCTGGTTAAAACAAATATATTAACAAATTTTCCTTGTCTAATACGCTCCCTAATTCTAGGTCGTACTCCTCTCAACACTGCAGTATTAGCGCATTGCAAAGAATCCTCAGGACCCTCCTCCGAGGACATGCTGGAGCTACTATGTCTATGCTTCCTTTTATGTTTAGCATTGCAACCCCTGCATCTGCTATCACATGAACCTGAGGACTCAGAGGAAGAAGTAGATGAGTCCCTGTGCCCTCTGCGCCTATGCTTACGCTTTTTTGACGCTTTTTTCCCACATACTTTATCTGTAAATGCGCCCCTGTTACCTGACCCCACCGCTGAATCATTCTAGCGCGCTGCCGGGTGCACCACCGACTCACCATAAAGACCATCCTCGTCCAGGGCAGACTCCACAACCGCAGCTGATTCCCCAGAATCGTCCTGCACTTCAGGGGCTGCAAAGGACTCCTCTGTAGAAAAGCAAGGAGAAACATCTACCAAAAACTCATTAACATTCCTATTGCCCCTATTACCTCCACCCGATCTGGCCTGTAAAACAGCCGCCCCTGATTCACCAACGCCATCCCTCTGCAAATCGGCAGAATTCTGCCCCCACAAAAAATTCCTTTCGGTGTTATTAGCATTCAGCACCGGGACCAGCGCTGATATAACCGAGGTGCATATCAACGCTACCTCAGACGAGTTGAATCCAGCGCCATTACCTCCAAAGCATACCGCATCAGCATCAGACCTCCCCGGTACTGTGCCCCTCATACAACGTAGCTCCCTTGCTCCTTTTTTACCCCTAATATTACACGTGGCGGGCCTTCCTTGCTGTCTTCCAGCATTACTAATACCCGATGTGCTCGCGCCCTGGCCCGCTACAACCGTGTCAGCGCTATTGTTTATAATACTAACCGAACCCATTGTAATACCACTGTTGGGTGCCCCCTCTCCTTGCACCGACTCTTGTAACCTTGTACATCTCCCAATGTGCTCACCTCTAGTAAGAATCGAACTGCGTCGACCACCTCTGGCAGCCACGGACCCCCGCGGGCCCACGGGGCGACCGCGGCGTACCTCCGGCACATGCACTCCTGAGGTAACTCCCCGGGATGTTACCATTCTCCTTAACACTCCGCACGGCGACTCCGCCAAAGCCCCCACACTTCGCGACATGTTATTCACGGAAACCGGTTCCTTTGAGTAATTTCTCAAATTGTCAGTCACAACAGCAGCTCGTGTCACAGACGCGCTACTGACCCGTCCTCTGCGTGACGCAGCTTCGCCCGCCAAAAGCCTCTCAGTCTCAGGCGGTCGAGCCCGACCCCTGGTGGCGGCATTACTAACATTATTCCTAGCCTGACTTCTTGTCTGTAAAGACCGCTGCTGCCCCCTCCCTGTCACTAAAACAGCAGCATCCCTTTCCCTGCTGTCAATAAAACGAACAGGGGGACGCACAGCACGACTGGGCCTCGGCATGTTAAAAGATAGAAAAGATAGATAAGAGAAAGTACAAGAATAAAAGGGGGATGAAAAGCTTAAAGATTAGTAAAGATAGAGAGGAAATGAGAAGAAAAACACCACAAAATCACAAATAATACACAGTTCAGTACAAAACAAATGCAGAGCACTTCACTGTTCAATTTTCACTGAGGAAAAAGGGGGAGAACCTAATCAGTCCTCTCCTTATAAGGACTAAGCCCCTCCCATCACCAGACTCCTCAGTCAAATCATAGGCCCATAGTTACCATGGATACTTCCACTTCTCTAGCTGCTTCATTCAGCCTACTATTCAGAATTTTATGTCACTACAGCCATATAAAATGTCCTCCGTTCTCTTTCCCGGTGCGGGGGCGGGGCTTAGTGATGTCACAGTCCGGCCCCGCCCCCCGAAGACACCTGCGGCGTCTCCTCTCCGTGCTTCTCCCGGAGAGGAGAAATACGATGTCGGTAAGTATGGTTTACATGCTATTACTATCTGTTCAACAACAAGTGTTGTCAATTGCATATGGCCTTGTTTCCTCTTATTTATTTCATAATCTTTCAGGTGTTCATAGAGGGCCTGATTCATACCTGATCGCTGCTGTGCTGCTGGTACTAACTGCACATGTGTATGCACCGCAATGCACACACGCATCGGACAACAACAAAGGGCATCGTCGCTCAGCGACGGAAAAGTGCAAAATATCCGATCGCACGGGCGTTCGCAAGGATTGACAGAAGGAGGCCATTTGTGGGTGGCAACTGAGCGTTTATTGGGAGAGTCCGGAAAAACCCAATCGTTTTCATGGAGGGTGTCTGACGTCAGCTTTGGCCCCGATCAGCCTGTTCTCATTGCACTGTAGGAGTAAGTCCTGGGCTGTGCAGAGACTGCACACACTGGATTTTTGCAGCTCTGCGTACACATGGGAACGCACACTTGCACTGCGAATTTACACTCCCCCTGGGGGCGGCGACTATCTGAACGCAAGACAGCAAAGTTAGCAGCCCAGCGATCAGGTCTGAATCACCCCCAGACTTTGCTGTCATTTTACACAAATTGTTGCCAGGATTAACTATATTGTACAGATTGAAGTAGCAAGTACTGTACTGTGCTTGAGATTGTTAAAAGAAAAAAAAAATCATGTAGCATACCCTGACATCTTGTGGCCATTTTCAGGTACTACTGATTCCCCCATACGATTTAAAGGGCTTAATATAGGTAACTACAAGTACAGATACTTTAGTCCAGGCATGTCCAAACTGCGGCCCTCCAGCTGTTGTGAAACTGCATATCCCAGCATGCCCTGACACAGTTTTGCTGTCAGAGAATGCTAAAGCTGTGTCAGGGCATGCTGGGATGTGTAGTTTCTCAACAGCTGGAGGGCCGCAGTTTGGACATGCCTGCTTTAGTCAATAAAACATGTAAAGAGGTCGGTAAATGAGGGACACCAAGCATACTGCAAACATCTGGTGTGGTTCATGCCTTAGTACAATTCTAGCAGGGGGCGGAGCATATATAATAAAAGGAAACTACCCTTCTGGCTTATAATTCTGATTAGCATGACAGCAGAAGCTGTCTTCAGTGACTTTGAAAAGGACAGTTTTGGGACATATCTGGGTGGACATATCTGGACGCGATTTGCGTCATTTTAACCCCTTCTCCACCCGACGGACCCGCGAATGCGGGAGGTTATCTCTCCATCCTGCTCGCATCACTAGGGTGCGAGCAGGATGCGGGAGACCTGCCCACTCTTCCGGGGGTGCGGGGGGCTACCCCAAAAAACGGGAGCCTCCCGCAGATTCCGGGAGAGTAGGTAAGTATGGACCAAGGTAAGGCACACATAAGGGTTATTGCATAACTCCCAACTTTGGTGCCAGAACATTCGGGACACTGCATGCTTTCATCCCAAAAGGGGGTGCAGTGGCGCACCCAGGGGGTGTTTCCGAGCACCCAGAAACCCAGCTGCATGAGTATTATTAATGGCTGTCTAGCGTCCTCTGCAGCCTGCTGTCTTCCTGGTGGCACTTGTAAGTGCTTAATAAAAGTTTATTTTAATTATAGTACATATATATCCATGTGCATACATATATACACACATGTATATACATACATATAAACACACACACACATATGATATATATACATGCATATATACGTGTACTGTATGTATATATATATATATATATATTTAAAAAAGAAGAGAATATTTTATTATATAAAAATATATAATATATAGTATTTGTGCTAAAAGAATAATCAGAAAGGGTAGATCTATAAAAAATTTATTAAGTACAATTTTAAAACATAAAAATTGATTTAAGATAAAATTTGAGCAGAAAAAACTTTTTAAAAATTGGGATAAAAACAATATACACAATACAATATAATACCAGTTAAAAAATAAAAAGATTTTTGCTTAACTTGGTATGAGGTCACTGCCAGGTTTTCCAACGCGTTTCGTCATTCAGACTTCATCAAGGGGTAAAGGTAGAATGGGACAGGCTTCTATTTATACCAGTACTAATCTTATAGTAATTGTGACATCACTTCCTGTTAGTTTGACCATGGTGATGTAAAACAGACTAAGAGCATTTAGTTACAATTAATCAAAGTCTTATTCCGTAGTATATATGTATATGATGTAAAAACAGTGTTTATAAAGCAGGTTTGTTGTATGAGAGCTTTGAAAAACTCTCATAAAGATGCGCCGGCGGATCTTCCGCCCCACTTCCGGTTTTCTGTCGACGCGTCACTTCCGCCCCACTTCCGGGACGCGACCGCGCATGCGCCTGCGGCTTCCACTAATTCTTAGAGACCAGCAGCACTTATGCAGACTTCTTCCAGGGAATTCATTGCGGCAGCCATCTTTGTATAGATTTTTACATAGACTTCTTCATACGGCAGTCATGCTTATGAAGTTCATGTCCAGGGACATTATTGTTGATCCTCCGGTTTGTTAAACATAAAAATAGATCAGAAATGGGGTTAATCAGTAAATGAATTATATCAGGCTGGTGACAATAAGTTTTTGATCAAATAGGCCACTATGGAATAGATATTAAATAAATAATTGGTTGCATGGATATAAATGTGAATATATTACCATTAAGGTGCAAGGAGCAAAATAAATTTATTTTAAAGTGCATAGTGCAAGATTCTTGCGCATATGAATAATATAAGGTGCAGATATATGAATCATTAATGATACAGCAGTGATCATTATGACATGCTCATGTAGGCTTTTATAATCAGTTTGGTTACAGTACCTGATCTTCCCAGGTGGTCTTCCTGTTCTGGTACTGATCAGGCCCGACACTGCTTCGCTTCCAAGATCGGGCGAGATTGGGCCTTTCAGTGTGGTTTGACTGTAGTAATTAATACTTACCATACATGTGTCATAATTCTACCGTCACCAGCCTGATATAATTCATTTACTGATTAACCCCCTTTCTGATCTATTTTTATGCTCTTAGTCTGTTTTACATCACCATGGTCAAACTAACAGGAAGTGATGTCACAATTACTATAAGATTAGTACTGGTATAAATAGAAGCCTGTCCCATTCTACCTTTACCCCTTGATGAAGTCTGCTCAAATTTTATCTTAAATCAATTTTTATGTTTTAAAATTGTACTTAATAAATTTTTTATATATCTACCCTTTCTGATTATTCTTTTAGCACAAATACTATATATTATATATTTTTATCCAACTATTTCTGCTGCATCTCTCTTAGACACCACTGGTCGCTATATCCCCCCCTCTCCTGTATATATATATATATATATATATATATATGTATGCATGTTTAATATGCTATGTGTATATGTGTATATGTATGTATGTATGTATGTATATACACAGACACACTAGTTTTACGGACCCAGCATATACTGGGTCACCTCAGTCCCCACCCCTGTACTTGGCTCCACCCAGTTCTGGAAAACCCCCCCCCATGCAAATCCTGCGTTTTCCACTGGGGTGGGGCCTTGGATGAGGCGGTGGAGCCTCACAGCACCCCTGTTCCTGTCACTGTCCGAGATGCTGGGTAGCCCCCCAGGCTCTCCCTGCACTGTGAACACCTTCCTTGCACATGTGCGTGGCATCTATTCACCCTCTGCTCGATGCAGAGCAGCAGTGTCAGTTCTTCCCTCCAACTTTTTCCCAACAGAACACTGCGGCCTGCGGTGGGACAGTTCCAGAAAAACAGGACTGACACACTGATTGCGAAACAGTTGGGAGGTATAGTTATTGTCAACATAATTAACTAAATACGTTTTCATCATGCCAGTTGGTTCACCATTAACAGTGAAATATTAAAATGGTCATATACTTCATTAGACAAGATAATACATGAAAAAGGTGACAATTTACTCGTATAACTGTAAAAAGATGGAAAAACTGTTCTGTGCATTTCTCTTTTGGAAGAGAAGCCTCCTCCAACCAGTCCATTTGATGAGGAAAGATACGGGGTCATTTAGATCTGATCGCTGCTGTGCGTTTTCGCACAGCGGGTGATTAGATCCTAACTGCGCATGCGTATTTGCTGCAATGCGCAGGCTTGTCGGACGGCTACAACGGGCATCACTGGTCAGCGACGGGTTGGTGCGAAGGATCCATTCGCACAGGCGTTCACAAGGTGATTGACAGGAAGAGGCCAGTTGTGGGTGGCAACTGCCCGTTTTCAGGGATTGTCCGGAAAAACGCAGGCGGGCTCAAGCATTTTCAGGGAGGGTGTGTGACGTCAGCTCCGGGACCGATCAGCCTGTTCTCATCGCACTGGAAGAGTAAGTCCTGGTCTGTGCAGAGACTGCACAAACTGATTTTGAGCAGCTCTGCTGCACATAGGAACGCACACTTGCACAGGGAAAATACACCTCCCCTGTAGGCGGCGACTATTTGATCGCAGGATAGGAAAAAACGCAGCCCAGCGATCAGACCTGAATTAGGCCCATAGTTTCTTCCTAAACTAATATAAATAGGGTGTCAGGGGCAAACGCAGGATTTACTTTGGGGGGGGGGTTTCCATATTATATATATATATATATATATATATATATATATATATATATTCTATACATATACATACATGCACGCAAACACACACACATATATATTTATATATATATATGGGAAAAAAGGATTCAGGAGAATGCGCCCATAGGGTAAATCTGATTTATTTATAAAAACATATCAGTAAAACCAAATCACAGGTATAGATATAATAATACCTCTTCAGACCCACACTTTGGGCCAGTTTATGCATATAGGAAAATCCACAAGGCTAATGCACCAACCGCCGTGTCCAAAAGCCGGGACCGTGCACCGTGCTGCGCTCAGAAGCCCGTCCGGCCACCCGCAGTGATCACAGGGAGATGCAGAACCGAGTGAATGAGACGTCTAGCAAGCTCCGTCCCAACGCGTTTCGTAAAACTATTGTGCGCACGGCGTCCTGGCGTTGCTAGGCGCCGTGCGGGGGACAGGGAAGGAGAGAGGCGCGGCGGCTGTGACCGCTGCTCAGTCAGGGCTCGGCCGAAGACCGCCGCGCCTAACAGTACCCCCCCTTGAGGAGGGGTTAAAGAACCCCTAGAGCCAGGTTTCTGAGGAAACTCTTGAAAGAAAATCCTCTTCAGCTTGGGAGCATGTAAATCTTTATCCAACACCCAAGATCTTTCTTCAGGGCCATAACCTTTCCAGTGGACCAAAAAATAGAGCCGACCCCGAGAAAGCTTAGAATCTAAAACCTTCTCCACCAAGAACTCTTGTTGCCCCTGAACATCCACCGGAGATCTACCCTGGGAAGTCCTCCGAGGAAATCTCCTGGAAGAAAAATACTGTTTCAAAAGAGAACAGTGAAAAGTATTGCCAATTTTGAGAGATCTCGGCAAGCATAGCCGAAAAGCAACTGGGTTGACCTTCTTAATGATAAGGAATGGTCCAATAAATTTGGGTCCCAATCTAGCCGAAGGTTGTCGGAGCTTGATGTTGCGAGTTGACAACCATACCTTATCTCCCACCTTAAAAGTGCAAGGACGTCGGAGCCTATCAGAAAATGTCTTTTCTCGGAAGGCAGCTTTTCTCAAGGCAAGGTGCACCTTTCTCCAAATTGTTCTGAGATGGGAGGTTAAGGTCAATGAGGAGACTGGAGAATGAGGAAAAAAAGAGTTGGCTCTAGGATGAAAGCCAAAGACTGAAAAGAATGGGGACTCCTTGGTGGAAGAATGACAAGAGTTATTATAAGCAAATTCGGCTAACGGAAGAAATTCAGACCAATCATTCTGGAGTTTGGCCGAATACAACCGTAAATACTGTTTTAATGACTGGTTAACTCGTTCGGTTTGTCCGTTAGATTGTGGATGGTACCCAGATGTTAAAGAGAGTTTCATATTTAATGAGGCACAAAAACGTTTCCAGAAACGAGCAATGAATTGCGGACCCCGATCAGAGACAATATCCCTGGGCAACCCATGGAGCCTGAACACATGACGGAGAAACAAGACTGCCAACCCTTGAGCAGAGGGTAATCGGGGAAGAGCAATGAAATAAGCCATCTTACTAAAACGATCTACTACCACTACCACCCAAATGACTCAAAATCCGGCTGAAAGAGGAAGGTCCACCACAAAATCCATGGATATATGTGACCATGGCCTGAGAGTAACGGCTAAAGGTACGAGTTACCCGATCGGCAATGAACGAGGAACCTTATGCCGTGCACAAACCTGACAGGAATGGACAAATTCCCTTACATCTTTAGAAAGACTAGGCCACCACACCGAGCGAGAGACTAACTCCAAGGTCTTAGTGATACCTGGATGACCAGAGACTTTGTTGTCATGAAACTCAGCTAAAACAGTGCCTTTCAGAAATTCAGGGACAAAGAGACGATCAGCAGGAGTCGGTTTAGGAGCCTGCTGTTGAAGCTGGACTAACTGAGTAAATAAATCCTGTGTGAGGCCTGCCCGGATGACAGATGATGGAACTATGGGGGTAGTAGCAGGATGGTTATTGTGAACCGGAAGAAAACAACGTGACAGGGCATCAGCTTTAGTATTTTTGGAACCGGGCCTGAAGGTGATAATAAACTTGAAACGAGTAAAAAACAATGCCCAACGTGCCTGCCGAGCATTAAGCCGTTTAGCTGACTCAATATACTGTAGGTTCTTATGGTCAGTAAACACAGTAATAGTATGCCTAGCTCCCTCCAGCCAATGCCTCCACTCCTCAAAAGCCCATTTAACTGCCAGCAATTCTCGATTACCAACGTCATAGTTGGATTCTGCGGAGGAGAATTTCCTGGACATGAAGGCACAAGGGTGTAAGTCCTGAGACTCCGGATCTTCCTGAGATAGGATAGCCCCCACTCCAACCTCTGAGGCATCTACCTCGACTATAAAGGGGAGCTCCGGGTTAGGGTGCCTGAGAACAGGAGCCGAGACAAAGGCCTGCTTTAAGGCCCGAAAGGCAGACTCGGCTGCAGGCGACCAATTGGAAGGGTCCGCTCCTTTTTTAGTCAATGCTACTATAGGAGCGACCAAATCAGAAAAGGTATGAATGAACCGCCTATAATAGTTTGCAAACCCTAAAAAGCGCTGAATTGCTTTTAAATTTGTGGGTTGCGCCCAATTAAGGATGGCCTGGAGTTTTTTCAATTCCATGAAAAATCCCTGGGGAGAAATAATATATCCCAAGAAGGACACTTCCGTGATGTGAAAATCACATTTCTCTAGTTTTGCGTATAAATGATTCTCCCGTAGTTTTTGAAGAACCAGACGCACATGGGTAATATGTTGTTCCATAGACTCAGAATAAATCAAAATGTCGTCTAAATAAACGACAACGAACTTTCCAAGAAGGTCACGAAGAACATCATTGATGAGGTCTTGAAATACCGCAGGAGCATTTGACAGCCCAAAGGGCATCACCAGGTATTAATAATGACCCGACTGTGTGCTGAAAGCCGTCTTCCACTCATCCCCAGATCTTATTCGGATGAGATTGTAAGCTCCTCTAAGATGGATTTTTGAGAAGATAACGGCAGAGCGTAACTGATCAAAAAGTACTGAAATCAAAGGCAAAGGGTAGGTGTTTTTAACAGAAATTTTATTCAGAGCCCGAAAATCAATACATGGTCTGAGCGACCCATCTTTTTTCTCAACAAAAATAATCCTGCACTCAAAGTAGATTTCAAAGGCCTAATGAAGCCTTTTTTCAGGCTTTCCTGGATATAATTATCCATAGCCGTGGTTTCTGGCCCGGAGAGGGCATATAATCTGCCCTTAGGTAAAGTGGCCCCGGGAACTAAATCTATAGTGCAGTCATAGGACCGATGGGGAGGAAGAACGTCAGCATTACCCTTGGAGAACACATCAGCAAAATCCTGATATTCCAGAGGAATAAGTTCTGGGGTAACTGCCGCAACCCGGACAGGATGGGAAATACACTCTTTAACACAAAAAGGACCCCATTGGGAAATCTCCCCAGACCGCCAATCTATGGTGGGATTATGAAAGGCAAGCCAGGGGTGACCCAAAACTACTGGAACTGCCGGACAATGTGTAAGGTAAAATTCTATTTCTTCTGAATGTAGGGCCCCCACTGTCAGCAATACTGGAGGTGTGCGGTGAGTAATAACCCCATTGGAAAGCAGACCCCCATCCAAGCCGTGCATGGTGATACGTCTATATAAGGGTATCAGTGGAACGCCTAAAGCCTTAGCCCAAGCTAAATCCATAAAATTTCCTGCAGCTCCACTGTCAACGAAGGCCGACACCAACGAACTGAGGCTGCCAAAGGAAATCTTTACCGGAACTAATAGAGAATTATTAGAGGAGATTAACTGCAGACCCACGTGAAAATGTCTCTTAGCGACTCTCATGGTATTCTCAGAGGACGTATTATAAGTTGCCTGCAGATTATTGAGGTTATACCCTCACAGATGCTGAGAATCCATAGGATCAACAGTGACCACCGGGTGGCTGCCTTACAAATGGATGAACTCATAATACGGTTTGCACAAAGAGGGTATAACCTCAATAATCTGCAGGCCACAAAACAGAAAGTTCTCCGTTTGAACAGGGAATCTCTTCTTCTCCCTAAAGTAAAAACTTCCAATTACACCAAACTCCCCTGGGTAACAACTTATAATACGTCCTCTGAGAATACCATGAGAGTCGCTAAGAGACATTGGCCTATAATCAAATCTGACAAACATCTACTTCTCCAACAAATGGACCTTATGCCTTGTTATAAGAGATCTAGGAATCTACGAGATCTACTGGTGAAAGCAGACATCTCTGAATTAACTAAACCCTCTAATAAGGGTTTCCCAGTACCTTTGAGAACGGGTTGCTTTAGATGTACTTGCGTCACATGTTGTTACATGATCACAGGCAATACGTTCTTTCATCCTCATTTAGGCACTAAATTCTATATTAAGCACCATCTGACCTGTGAGTCCACACACACAGTGTACCAGATAGTTTGCCCCTGTGGTCTAGTATATGTGGGTAAAACCACGCGAAAATTCAAAGAACGTATGACTGCCCACAGGTCTTCCATCAGACTAGGTCTGCAAAAAGGAAGTAGCGACCAGCCGGTCGCTCGTCATTTTATATTGGCCAAACATACTTTGGCCACTATTAAATATAGAATGATAGATCACATACCACCATCCCTTCGAGGGGGTGATCGTGATAGTGCCCTTTTGAGGTGTGAATCGAAATGGATCCATAAATTGGACACAGTAATCCCCAGGGGACTTAATGACATGGTACCTCTTTCTTGCTTTGCATAATGTTCATATGAGTTTTGCAATTTATTATTATTAATATCTGCTCACTTGATATATTTCTTAATCAGTACATATGGCTATAATGGTCTTCCTGATTTGTCTATATAATTTATATATGTTAGTTTTCACACTAATCTCTTTATGTTTCTTCATTCGGCCCGTGACGTAACAGAACTATCAACATAATCCAGCTATTAATGCTGCATATTAGTCTTAAATTGATCATAGATCTATTCAGCACTTCGTTTTATGTGTATTCCTGTAGGCATATTACAGAGATGCAATCAGCAGTTGGTATTTGTATATTCTTATTTCCTTACAGCCGGTCTCCATGACACCCGACGTGCATCACGTTAAGCGTGATGACGTCATCAGACTGCGCCACAGCTGACGGGAGATTGCCGCCCGACGGACTCCGGCGGGAGGCGGTCCCCGCTCCGGCCAGCGCAATGAGCACTTGTGGTGAGGGGTTATAAGGTGAGTGTTCTTATGTTTTTACTTTGTATGTCTTGAAAAAAATTTGTATTAAATTGAAACGTTGACGACAGCTATCCAGGGCTTGGACTTAATTCATTCACCAGCGTCTGAGTGCCGTACTACACAGCTTCTATTCACATCCCCCTGCATGCGGAGGAACAGTAAGGGCACCGGACCAAACAGCCAGCCATACCAGTGAGTGCCAGATCATCACATAGAATATATATATATATATATATATATATATATATATATATATATATATATAGTCAAGGGTAAATCAGCAGCGCCTTCAGTGTTTTTCAGATAAGTGACTCAACACAGTGGGGGTAATTCCAAGTTGATCGCAGCAGGAATTTTGTTAGCAGTTGGGCAAAACCATGTGCACTGCAGGGGGGGGCAGATTTAACATGTGCAGAGAGAGTTAGATTTGGGTGTGGTGCGTTCAATCTGCAATCTAAATTGCAGTGTAAAAATAAAGCAGCCAGTATTTACCCTGCACAGAAACAAAATAACCCACCTAAATCTATCTCTCTCTGCACATGTGATGCAGGCGTGCCAGGGAAAAACGTGGGAGTGTCTGGAGAAACGGGGAAGTGGCTGGCCGAACGATGGGCGTGTGTCATAGTTGCCTACCCTCCCTCATTCTGCAGGAGACTCCCTGAAATAGCAGCAATCTCCCTCACTCCCTGAATAGACCAGCAATCTCCCTGATTTTACCTTACCCCATTATATAGCTGTTACATTCTTGGGGAAAAGATAAATTAGAGATATATACATTCAAATTGGATCATCAGCGCCTTTTCCCTGTATTGGTTATAAGGAACAATGATCCCTATGGCTACATTCATTTTAAATAAGGTTTCTCATGGCCACTTACAGTATATGTGTGTACAGTATACTAACTTTGGGGCTCATTTACGTTTTGATGCAAGTCATCTTCATGACACGCCTCTCAGATGTAGCAGCGCACGTCCGCGCTTATAGGTGTTAATTTCACAATCTCCCTGAAATGCTTTTTCAAAAGTAGGCAAGTATGGCGTGTGTGTGACGTCAAACCAGGAACGAAACTGACTGAACTGATCTCTATTTGTGAGTAAGTCTGGAGCTACTCAGAATCTGCTAAGAATTTTCTATTCGCAATTCTGCTAATCTTTCGTTCACAATTCTGCTAAGCTAAGATACACTCCCAGAGGGCGGCGTCTTAGCGTGTGCAATGCTGCTAAAACCTGTTAGCGAGCGATCAACTCGGAATCACCCCCAAAGTGCATAAAAGTGCAATGAACGTGCAAAAAAGTGCTACAGTGCTATATTGTGCCAGAAATGCTTAAAAAAGAGGGAGAGCACCCTACCAGTAGTGTGCTTATTTATCGATATCAAAAAGGTGCAGCACAAAAAATAGTAGGTTTAGCAACTGGGCAGCACTCACATTTTTCTCAAGGTGCAATAAATAGGTGGTGATCTCAATGTTGTCTGTCCCACCACGAATACCTTAAAAGTAGAATGCTCCCAGGGGAGAAAAAAACTCTAATAGCGTGACACTATTTTAACTAGTGATGTGCACCGGACATTTTTCGGGTTTTGTGTTTTGGTTTTGGATTTGGTTCCGCGGCCGTGTTTTGGATTCGGACGCGTTTTGGCAAAACCTCACCGAAAATTTTTTGTCGGATTCGGGTGTGTTTTGGATTCGGGTATTTTTTTTAAAAAACCCTAAAAAACAGCTTAAATCATAGAATTTGGGGGTCATTTTGATCCCATAGTATTATTAACCTCAATAACCATAATTTCCACTCATTTCCAGTCTATTCTGAACACCTCACACCTCACAATATTATTTTTAGTCCTAAAATTTGCACGGAGGTCGCTGGATGGCTAAGCTAAGCGACACAAGTGGCCGACACAAACACCTGGCCCATCTAGGAGTGGCACTGCAGTGTCAGGCAGGATGGCACTTCAAAAAAATAGTCCCCAAACAGCACATGATGCAAAGAAAAAAAGAGGCGCACCAAGGTCGCTGTGTGACTAAGATAAGCGACACAAGTGGCCGACACAAACACCTGGCCCATCTAGGAGTGGCACTGCAGTGTCAGACAGGATGGCACTTCAAAAAAATAGTCCCCAAACAGCACATGATGCAAAGAAAAAAAGAGGCGCACCAAGGTCGCTGTGTGACTAAGCTAAGCGACACAAGTAGCCGACACAAACACCTGGCCCATCTAGGAGTGGCACTGCAGTGTCAGACAGGATGGCACTTCAAAAAAATTGTCCCCAAACAGCACATGATGCAAAGAAAAAAAGAGGCGCACCAAGGTCGCTGTGTGACTAAGCTAAGCGACACAAGTGGCCGACACAAACACCTGGCCCATCTAGGAGTGGCACTGCAGTGTCAGACAGGATGGCACTTCAAAAAAATAGTCCCCAAACAGCACATGATGCAAAGAAAAAAAGAGGCGCACCAAGGTCGCTGTGTGACTAAGCTAAGCGACCCAAGTGGCTGACAAAAACACCTGGCCCATCTAGGAGTGGCACTGCAGTTTTCTAGCGAGAGGATGAGTGCTTCCATCCTCATGTGAATCTGAACCACTAGCCATGAACATAGGCCAGGGCCTCAGCCGTTCCTTGCCACTCCGTGTCGTAAATGGCATATTGGCAAGTTTACGCTTCTCATCAGACGCTTTCAATTTTGATTTTTGGGTCATTTTACTGAACTTTTGTTTTTTGGATTTTACATGCTCTCTACTATGACATTGGGCATCGGCCTTGGCAGACGACGTTGATGGCATTTCATCGTCTCGGCCATGACTAGTGGCAGCAGCTTCAGCACGAGGTGGAAGTGGATCTTGATCTTTCCCTATTTTAACCTCCACATTTCTCTATCGTCCTAGTGGATGCTGGGGTTCCTGAAAGGACCATGGGGAATAGCGGCTCCGCAGGAGACAGGGCACAAAAAGTAAAGCTTTAGGATCAGGAGGTGTGCACTGGCTCCTCCCCCTATGACCCTCCTCCAAGCCTCAGTAAGATTTTTGTGCCCGGCCGAGAAGGGTGCAATCTAGGTGGCTCTCCTAAAGAGCTGCTTAGAAAAGTTTAGCTTAGGTTTTTTATTTTACAGTGAGTCCTGCTGGCAACAGGATCACTGCAACGAGGGACTTAGGGGAGAAGAAGTGAACTCACCTGCGTGCAGGATGGATTGGCTTCTTTGGCTACTGGACATTAGCTCCAGAGGGACGATCACAGGTACAGCCTGGATGGTCACCGGAGCCTCGCCGCCGGCCCCCTTGCAGATGCTGAAAAGAGAAGAAGGTCCAGAATCGGCGGCAGAAGACTCCTCAGTCTTCTTAAGGTAGCGCACAGCACTGCAGCTGTGCGCCATTGCTCTTAGCACACTTCACACGGCAGTCACTGAGGGTGCAGGGCGCTGGGAGGGGGGCGCCCTGGGAGGCAATGTAAACCTATTTTTTGGCAAAAAATACCTCACATATAGCCTCCGGGGGCTATATGGAGATATTTAACCCCTGCCAGAATCCGTTGAAGAGCGGGAGACGAGCCCGCCGAAAAAGGGGCGGGGCCTATCTCCTCAGCACACAGCGCCATTTTCCCTCACAGAAAGGCTGGAGGGAAGGCTCCCAGGCTCTCCCCTGCACTGCACTACAGAAACAGGGTTAAAACAGAGAGGGGGGGCACTAATTTGGCGTTAGAAATATAAAAAAAAGATGCTATAAGGGAAAACACTTATATAAGGTTGTCCCTATATAATTATAGCGTTTTTTGGTGTGTGCTGGCAAACTCTCCCTCTGTCTCTCCAAAGGGCTAGTGGGTCCTGTCCTCTATCAGAGCATTCCCTGTGTGTGTGCTGTGTGTCGGTACGTGTGTGTCGACATGTATGAGGACGATGTTGGTGAGGAGGCGGAGCAATTGCCTGTAATGGTGATGTCACTCTCTAGGGAGTCGACACCGGAATGGATGGCTTATTTAGGGAATTACGTGATAATGTCAACACGCTGCAAGGTCGGTTGACGACATGAGACGGCCGACAAACAATTAGTACCGGTCCAGACGTCTCAAAAACACCGTCAGGGGTTTTAAAACGCCCGTTTACCTTAGTCGGTCGACACAGACACGGACACTGAATCCAGTGTCGACGGTGAATAAACAAACGTATTCCTTATTAGGGCCACACGTTAAGGGCAATGAAGGAGGTGTTACATATTTCTGATACTACAAGTACCACAAAAGAGGGTATTATGTGGGATGTGAAAAAACTACCTGTAGTTTTTCCTGAATCAGATAAATTAAATGAAGTGTGTGATGATGCGTGGGTTCCCCCCGATAGAAAATTATTGGCGGCATACCCTTTCCCGCCAGAAGTTAGGGCGCGTTGGGAAACACCCCTTAGGGTGGATAAGGCGCTCACACGTTTATCAAAACAAGTGGCGGTACCGTCTATAGATAGGGCCGTCCTCAAGGAGCCAGCTGACAGGAGGCTGGAAAATATCATATAAAAGTATATACACACATACTGGTGTTATACTGCGACCAGCGATCGCCTCAGCCTGGATGTGCAGAGCTGGGGTGGCTTGGTCGGATTCCCTGACTAAAAATATTGATACCCTTGACAGGGACAGTATTTTATTGACTATAGAGCATTTAAAGGATGCATTTCTATATATGCGAGATGCACAGAGGGATATTTGCACTCTGGCATCAAGAGTAAGTGCGATGTCCATATCTGCCAGAAGATGTTTATGGACACGACAGTGGTCAGGTGATGCAGATTCCAAACGGCACAAAGGTGTATTGCCGTATAAAGGAAGAGGAGTTATTTGGGGTCGGTCCATCGGACCTGGTGGCCACGGCAACTGCTGGAAAATCCACCGTTTTTACCCTAAGTCACATCTCTGCAGAAAAAGACACCGTCTTTTCAGCCTCAGTCCTTTCGTCCCTATAAGAGTCATATTTGCCCAGGGATAGAGGAAAGGGAAGAAGACTGCAGCAGGCAGCCCATTCCCAGGAACAGAAGCCTTCCACCGCTTCTGCCAAGCTCTCAGCATGACGCTGGGACCGTACAGGACCCCTGGATCCTACAAGTAGTATCCCAGGGGTACAGATTGGAATGTCGAAACGTTTCCCCCTCGCAGGCTCCTGAAGTCTGCTTTACCAAGTATCCCTCCGACAAGGAGGCAGTATGGAAAAAAATTCACAAGCTGTATTCCCAGCAGGTGATAATCAAATTACCCCTCCTACAACAAGGAAAGGGGTATTATTCCACACTATATTGTGGTACTGAAGCCAGAAGGCTAGGTGAGACCTATTCTAAATCTAAAAAAATTTGAACACTTACAAAGGTTCAAATCAAGATGGAGTCACTCAGAGCAGTGATAACGAACCAGGAAGAAGGGGACTATATAGTGTCCCGGGACATCAGGGATGCTTACCTCCATGTCCCAAATTTGCCCTTCTCACTAAGGGTACCTCAGGTTCGTGGTATAGAACTGTCACTGTCAGTTTCAGACGCTGCCGTTTGGATTGTCCACGGCACCCCGGGTCTTTACCAAGGTAATGGCCGAAATGATGATTCTTCTTCGAAGAAAAGGCGTCTTAATTACCCCTTACTTGGACGATCTCCTGATAAGGGCAAAGTCCAGGGAACAGTTGGAGGTCGGAGTAGCACTATCTCGGATACTGCTACAACAGCACGGATGGATTCTAAATATTCCAAAATCGCAGCTGATCCTGACGACACGTCTGCTGTGCCTAGGGATGATTCTGGACACAGTCCAGAAAAAGGTGTTTCTCCCGGAAGAGAAAGCCAGGGAGTTATCCGAGCTAGTCAAGAACCTCCTAAAACCAGGAAAAGTGTCAGTGCATCATTGCACAAGGGTCCTGGTAAAAATGGTGGCTTCCTACGAAGCAATTCCATTCGGCAGATTTCACGCAAGAACTTTTCAGTGGGATCTGCTGGACAAATGGTCCGGATCGCATCTTCAGATGCATCAGCGGATAACCCTATATCCAAGGACAAGGGTGTCTCTCCTGTGGTGGTTACAGAGTGCTCATCTTCTAGAGGGCCGCAGATTCGGCATTCAGGATTGGATGCTGGTGACCACGGAGGCCAGCCCGAGAGGCTGGGGAGCAGTCACACAAGGAAAAAATTTCCAGGGAGTGTGATCAAGTCTGGAGACTTTTCTCCACATAAATATACTGGAGCTAAGGGTAAATTTATAATGCTCTAAGCTTAGCAAGACCTCTGCTTCAAGGTCAGCCGGTATTGATCCAGTGGGAAAAACATCACGGCAGTCGCCCACGTAAACAGACAGGGCGGCACAAGAAGCAGGAGGGCAATGGCAAAAACTGCAAGGACTTTTCGCTGGGCGGAAAATCATGTGATAGCACTGTCAGCAGTGTTTCATTACGGGAGTGGAAACTGGGAAGCAGACTTCCTCAGCAGGCACGACCTCCACCCGGGAGAGTGGAAACTTCATCGGGAAGTTTTTCCACATGATTGTGAACCGTTGGGAAATACCAAAGGTGGACATGATGGCGTCCCGTCTGAACAAAAAACGGGACAGGTATTGCGCCAGGTCAAGAGACCCTCAGGCAATAGCTGTGGACGTTCTGGTAACACCGTGGGTGTACCAGTCGGTGTATGTGTTCCCTCCTCTGCTTCTCATACCTAAGGTACTGAGAATTATAAGACGTAGAGGAGTAAGAACTATACTCATGGCTCCGGATTGGCCAAGAAGGACTTGGTACCCGGAACTTCAAGAGATGCTCACAGAGGACTTATGGCCTCTGCCGCTAAGAAGGGACTTGCTTCAGCAAGTACCATGTCTGTTCCAAGACTTACCGCAGCTGCGTTTGACGGCATGGCGGTGGAACGCCGGATCCTAAGGGAAAAAGGCATTCCGGAAGAGGTCATTCCTACCCTGGTCAAAGCCAGGAAGGAGGTGACCGCACAACATTATCACCACATGTGGCGAAAATATGTTGCGTGGTGTGAGGCCAGGAAGGCCCCACGAAGAAATTTCAACTCGGTCGATTCCTGCATTTCCTGCAAACAGGAGTGTCTATGGGCCTCAAATTGGGGCCCATTAAGGTTCAAATTTCGGCCCTGTCGATTTTCTTCCAGAAAGAATTGGCTTCAGTTCCTGAAGTCCAGAAGTTTGTCAAGGGAGTATTGCATATACAACCCCCTTTTGTGCCTCCAGTGGCACTGTGGGATCTTAACGTAGTTCTGGGATTCCTCAAATCACATTGGTTTAAAACCAGTCAAATCTGTGGATTTGAAGCATCTCACATGAAAAGTGACCATGCTCTTGGCCCTGGCCTGGGCCAGGCGAGTGTCAAATTGGTGGGTTTTTTTCTCAAAAAAGCCCATATCTGTTTGTCCATTCGGACAGGGCAGAGCTGCGGACTCGTCCCCAGTTCTCTCCCTAAGGTGGTGTCAGTGTTTCACCTGAACCAGCTTATTGTGGTGCCTTGCGCCTACTAGGGACTTGGAGGACTCCAAGTTGCTGGATGTTGTCAGGGCCCTGAAAGTATAGGTTCCAGGACGGCTGGAGTCAGGAAAACTGACTTGCTGTTATCCTGTATGCACCCAACAAACTGGGTGCTCTTGCTTCTAAGCAGACTATTGCTAGTTGGATGTGTAATACAATGCAGCTTGCACATTCTGTGGCAGGCCTGCCACAGCCAAAATATGTAAATGCCCATTCCACAAGGAAGGTGGGCTCATCTTGGGCGGCTGCCCGAGGGGTCTCGGCTTTACAACTTTGCCGAGCGGCTATTTAGTCAGGGGCAAACACGTTTGTAAAATCCTACAAATTTGATACCCTGGCTAAGGAGGACCTGGAGTTCTCTCATTCGGTGCTGCAGAGTCATCCGCACTCTCCCGCCCGTTTGGGAGCTTTGGTATAATCCCCATGGTCCTTTCAGGAACCCCAGCATCCACTAGGACGATAGAGAAAATAAGAATTTACTTACCGATAATTCTATTTCTCGGAGTCCGTAGTGGATGCTGGGCGCCCATCCCAAGTGCGGATTATCTGCATTACTTGTACATAGTTACAAAAATCGGGTTATTATTGTTGTGAGCCATCTTTTCAGAGGCTCCGCTGTTATCATACTGTTAACTGGGTTCAGATCACAGGTTGTACAGTGTGATTGGTGTGGCTGGTATGAGTCTTACCCGGGATTCAAAATCCTTCCTTATTGTGTACGCTCGTCCGGGCACAGTATCCTAACTGAGGCTTGGAGGAGGGTCATAGGGGGAGGAGCCAGTGCACACCACCTGATCCTAAAGCTTTACTTTTTGTGCCCTGTCTCCTGCGGAGCCGCTATTCCCCATGGTCCTTTCAGGAACCCCAGCATCCACTACGGACTCCGAGAAATAGAATTATCGGTAAGTAAATTCTTATTTTTTGTTCTCCATTTTTTAATGTGTTGGATTATATGCCAGTATCAATAGCAATGGCCTACTACTATATATACTGCGCACAACTAAAATGCACCACAGGTATAGAATGTAGATGGATAGTATACTTGACGACACAGAGGTAGGTAAAGCAGTGGCCTTCCGTACCGTACTGCTATATATACTGGTGGTCACTGTGTCAGCAAACTGCAAAACTAAAATGCACCACAGGTATAGAATGTAGATGGATAGTATACTTAATGATGACACAGAAGTAGGTACAGCAGTGGCCTTCCGTACCGTACTGCTATATATACTGGTGGTCACTGTGTCAGCAAACTGCAAAACTAAAATGCACCACAGGTATAGAATGTAGATGGATAGTATACTTAATGACGACACAGAGGTAGGTACAGCAGTGGCCTTCCGTACCGTACTGCTATATATACTGGTGGTCACTGTGTCAGCAAACTGCAAAACTAAAATGCACCACAGGTATAGAATGTAGATGGATAGTATACTTAATGACGACACAGAGGTAGGTACAGCAGTGGCCTTCCGTACCGTACTGCTATATATACTGGTGGTCACTGTGTCAGCAAACTGCAAAACTAAAATGCACCACAGGTATAGAATGTAGATGGATAGTATACTTAATGACGACACAGAGGTAGGTACAGCAGTAGCCTTCCGTACCGTACTGCTCTATATACTGGTGGTCACTGTGTCAGCAAACTGCAAAACTAAAATGCACCACAGGTATAGAATTAGAATGTAGATGGATAGTATACTTAATGACGACACAGAGGTAGGTACAGCAGTGGCCTTCCGTACCGTACTGCTATATATACTGGTGGTCACTGTGTCAGCAAAACTCTGCACTGTACTCCTCCTATATAATATTATACTGGTGGTCCCGACTCCCCTGTCCCCACAATAAAGCAGCACACTGAGCACAGATATGGAGTGTTTTTCAGGCAGACAACGTATACTGGTGGTCACTGTCAGCAAAACTCTGCACTGTACTCCTGCTATATAATACAGCTGCTCCCCAGTCCCCACAATTAAGCAGTGTGAGCACAGATATATGCAGCACACTGAGCACAGATATGGAGTGTTTTTTTCAGGCAGAGAACGGATAAAACTGGTGGTCACTGATCAGCAAAACTCTGCACTGTACTCCTCCTATATTAATATAAAGCTGCTCCCCAGTCCCCACAATGATATAAGCAAGCACAAATATTTGCATCAACTCAACAATGAATAAACGGAGAGGACGCCAGCCACGTCCTCTCCCTAACATTTCCAATGCACGACTGAAAATGGCGGCGACGCGCGGCTGCTTATATAGAATCCGAATCTCGCGAGAATCCGACAGCGGGATGATGACGTTCGGGCGCACTCGGGTTAACCGAGCCATACGGGAGAATCCGAGTATGGCTCGGACCCGTGTAAAAAGGGTGAAGTTCGGGGGGGTTCGGTTTCCGAGAAAACGAACCCGCTCATCACTAATTTTAACACACATTTATTATAATAAATAAAAAAATAAGAATTTACTTACCGATAATTCTATTTCTCGTAGTCCGTAGTGGATGCTGGGAACTCCGTAAGGACCATGGGGAATAGCGGCTCCGCAGGAGACTGGGCACATCTAAAGAAAGCTTTAGGACTATCTGGTGTGCACTGGCTCCTCCCCCTATGACCCTCCTCCAAGCCTCAGTTAGGATACTGTGCCCGGACGAGCGTACACAATAAGGAAGGATTTTGAATCCCGGGTAAGACTCATACCAGCCACACCAATCACACCGTACAACTTGTGATATGAAACCCAGTTAACAGCATGATAACAGAGGAGCCTCTGAATAGATGGCTCACAACAAGAACCCGATTAGTTAACAATAACTATGTACAAGTATTGCAGACAATCCGCACTTGGGATGGGCGCCCAGCATCCACTACGGACTACGAGAAATAGAATTATCGGTAAGTAAATTCTTATTTTCTCTGACGTCCTAGTGGATGCTGGGAACTCCGTAAGGACCATGGGGATTATACCAAAGCTCCCAAACGGGCGGGAGAGTGCGGATGACTCTGCAGCACCGAATGAGAGAACTCCAGGTCCTCCTCAGCCAGGGTATCAAATTCGTAGAATTTTGCAAACGTGTTTGCCCCTGACCAAGTAGCTGCTCGGCAAAGTTGTAAAGCCGAGACCCCTCGGGCAGCCGCCCAAGATGAGCCCACCGTCCTTGTGGAATGGGCTTTTATTGATTTAGGCTGCGGTAATCCTACCGCAGAATGCGCCAGCTGAATAGTGCTACAAATCCAGTGCGCAATAGACTGCTTAGAAGCAGGAGCACCCAGCTTGTTGGGTGCCATCAGGATAAACAGCGAGTCAGTTTTCCTGACTCCAGCCGTCCTGGAAAAATAAAATTTTCAGGGCCCTGACTACGTCCAGCAACTTGGAATCCTCCAAGTCCCCAGTAGCCGCAGGCACCACAATAGGTTGGTTCAAGTGAAAACCTGAGACCACCTTCGGGAGAAACTGAGGACGAGTCCTCAACTCTGCCCTATCCATATAGAAAATCAGATAAGGCCTTTTACATGACAAAGCCGCCAATTCTGACACACGCCTGGCCAAGGCCAAGGCCAACAGCATGACCACTTTCCACGCGAGATACTTTAGCTCCATGGTTTTAAGTGGCTCAACCAATGCGACTTTAGGAAATCCAACACCACGTTGAGATCCAAAAAGTGCCACAGGAGGCACAAAAGGAGGCTGAATATGTAGTACTCCTTTAACCAAAGTCTGAACTTCAGGCAGTGAAGCCAGTTCTTTCTGGAAGAAAATCGACAGAGCCGAAATCTGGACCTTGATGGACCCCAATTTGAGGCCCAGACGTCACCCCTGCTTGCAGGAAGTGCAGGAATCGACATAGTTGAAATTCCTCCGTCGGGGCCTTCATGGCCTCACACCAAGCAACAAATTTTCGCCAAACGCGGCGATAATGTCTTGCGGTGACATCCTTCCTGGCTATGATCAGGGTAGGGATGACTTCCTTCGGAATACCCTTTTCCTTTAGGATCCGGTGTTCTACCGCCATGCCGTCAAACGCAGCCGCGGTAAGTCTTGGAACAGACAGGGTCCCTGCTGCAGCAGGTCTTGTCTGAGCGGCAGAGGCCAAGGGTCCTCTGCCAGCATCTCTTGAAGTTCCGGGTACCAAGCTCTTCATGGCCAATCCGGAACCCCGAGTATGGTTTTCACTCCTCGCCTTCTTATTATTCTCAGTACCTTGGTTATGAGAGGTAGAGGAGGAGACACATAAACCGACTGGTACACCCACGGTGTCACTAGAGCGTCCCCAGCGATCGCCTGAGGGTCCCTTGACCTGGCGCAATATCTTTTCAACTTCATGTTGAGGCGGGACGCCATCATGTCCACCCGTGGTCATTCCCAACGGTTTACCCGCATTTGGAAAACTTCTGGATGAAGTCCCCATTCTCCTGGGTGTAGGTCGCCCATCGGAGAATCCTTGTGGCTTCTGCCATCGCCATCCTGCTTCTTGTGCCGCCCTGTCTGTTTACATGGGCGACAGTCGTGATGTCGTCTGATTGGATCAGTACCGGCTGGTTCTGAAGCAGGGGCCTTGCTTGGCTTAGGGCATTGTAAATGGCCCTTAGCTGCAGAATATTTATGTGAAGCGAAATCTCCTTGGAAATTTCTTCCCTGTGTGACTGCACCCCAACCCCGAAGGCTGGCATCCGTGGTCACCAGGACCCAGTCCTGTATTCCGAATCTGCGGCCCTCTAGTAGATGAGCCCTCTGCAGCCACCACAGCAGCGACACCCTGTTTCTTGCTGACAGGGTTATCCGCTGTTGTATCTGTAGATGGGACCCGGACCATTAGTCCCACAGGTCCCACTGGAACGTCCTTGCATGGAGTCTTCTGAATGGAATTATGCTTCGTACGAAGCTACCATTTTTCCCAGGACTCGTGTGCATTGATGTACCGACACCTGTCCTGGTTTTAGGATGTCTCTGACTAGAGATGACAACTCCTCGGCTTTTTCCACTGGAAGAAACACTCTTTTCTGGTCTGCGTTCAGAAACATTCCCAGGAACAGAAGACGTGTCGTCGGGACCAGCTGTGACTTTGGAATATTGAGAATCCAGTCGTGCTGTTGTAGCACTTCCCGAGAGAGTGCTACCCCCACTACCAACTGTTCTTTGGACCTCGCCTTTATCAGGAGATCGTCCAAGTACGGGATAATAAAAACTTCCTTCTTGCGAAGGAGTATCATCACTTCGGCCATTACCTAGGTAAAGACCTTCGGTGCCGTGGACAACTCCAACGGCCGCGTCTGGAACTGATAGTGACAGTCCTGTACCACATATCTGAGGTACTCCTGGTGAGGGGGGTAAATGGGGACATGCAGGTACGCATCCTTGATGTCCAGGGAGACCCTGTAATCCCCCTCGTCCAGGCTCGTAATAACCGCCCTGAGCGATTCCATCTTGAACTTGAATCTTCTGATATAAAGGTTCAAGTATTTTAATTTCAAGATGGGTCTCACCGAACCGTTGCGGTACCACAACCACTGTGGAATAGTAACCCCTTCCTTGCTGAAGGAGGGGCACCTTGACAATCACTTGTTGTGATTATAGTGTTGAATATCCACCAACACCGTCTCCCTGGCAGAGGGAGGTGCCGGTAAGGCAGATTTTAGGAAACGGCGGGGGGAAGAACGTCTCGAACTCCAGCCTGTACCCCTGAGATACTACTTGAAGGACCCAGGGATCCATGTGAGAGAAGGCAAAATATAAATGGAACAGAGAATAGCGCTTAGTGAAAATGGAGGCGGCCTGGGTGTATTCTGGTGACTCCCAATCACCCAAAAGACTAATGGACAACAGTAAATTGTTGAATACACCGTTGGCGCTCCCACTCTAAGAAAATTGCGTGAAAGTCTTAATGGATAGTTCAAAAATAAATTCTGTGTTTCACTTGGAAAATTCTTTTTTTCTTCTTTCTAGATGACAACTCTTCTCCCACAACTAGTTCAGAATTTTTCCTAGTCTTGGCGAGTTATTGTTTATTCCAGTACCAATGATTTCGGAATGTTGGAAGAAATTATTTCTCTTGATTGTGGTCTTTAAATTTCCTTTTATTAAAGAAAATTAGCTGGTGACTCTAGTCTTGGCGAGTTATGGTTTATTCCAGTACCAATGATTTCGGAATGTTGGAAGAAATTATTTCTCTTGATTGTGGTCTTTAAATTTCCTTTTATTAAAGAAAATTAGCTGGTGACTCTTGGTGAAGACCGAAGTCTTCTGCCGCCGATTTTCCGGACCTTCTTCGTGCTTCTGGCTCTGTAAGGGGGACGGCGGCGCGGCTCCGGGAACGAACACCAAGGTCGGGTCCTGCGGTCGATCCCTCTGGAGCTAATGGTGTCCAGTAGCCTAAGAAGCCCAAACTACCACCTGTTAGGTAGGTTCGCTTCTTCTCCCCTTAGTCCCTCGCTGCAGTGACCTTGGTGTTCGTTCCCGGAGCCGCGCCGCCGTCCCCCTTACAGAGCCAGAAGCACGAAGAAGGTCCGGAAAATCGGCGGCAGAAGACTTCGGTCTTCACCAAGAGTCACCAGCTAATTTTCTTTAATAAAAGGAAATTTAAAGACCACAATCAAGAGAAATAATTTCTTCCAACATTCCGAAATCATTGGTACTGGAATAAACCATAACTCGCCAAGACTAGAGTTACCAGCTAATTTTCTTTAATAAAAGGAAATTTAAAGACCACAATCAAGAGAAATAATTTCTTCCAACATTCCGAAATCATTGGTACTGGAATAAACCATAACTCGCCAAGACTAGGAAAAATTCTGAACTAGTTGTGGGAGAAGAGTTGTCATCTAGAAAGAAGAAAAAAAGAATTTTCCAAGTGAAACACAGAATTTATTTTTGAACTATCCATTAAGACTTTCACGCAATTTTCTTAGAGTGGGAGCGCCAACGGTGTATTCAACAATTTACTGTTGTCCATTAATCCATGTGAGAGAGCCCACTGTCCGCTGAAATATCTGAGACGGGCCCCCACCGTACCCGGGTCCGCCTGAGCAGCCCCAGCACCATGCTGTGGACCTACCGGACGCAGGGAGGACTTCTGCTATTGGGAACTAGCTGTGTGTTGCAGCTTTTTCCTCTACCTTTGCCTCTCGGCAGAAAGGATGAGCCTCTAGCCGTCTTGCTTTTCTGGGGCCGAAAGGACTGTACTTGATGATACGGTGCTTTCTTTTGTTGTGGGGTAGCCTGTGGCAAAAAAATCAATTTCCCAGCAGTAGCTGTGGAAACGAGGTCTGAAAAACTATCCCCAAACAGTTTTACCCCCTTATAGGGCAACTTCCATGTGCCGATTCGAGTCGGCATCGCCTGACCATTGCCAAGTCCATAACCCCCGTCTGGCGGCAATGGACCTAGCGCTTATTTTTTATGCCAGCCGGCAAATATTCCTCTGTGCATCACGCATGTATAAGACCACATCTTTTATATGCTCTATTTTCAGCAAAATATTGTCCCTATCCATAGTTATTTTCCGACAGGGAATCTGACCACGCAGCGGGAGCACTGCACATCCATGCCGAAGCAACGGCTGGTCGCAATATAATGCCCTAGTGTGTGACCATATCTTATAGGGTAACCTCCTGCTTTCTATCAGCAGGTTCCTTCAGGGCGGCCGTATCCGGAGACGGTAGTGCCACCTTTTCTGATAAGCGCGTAAGCGCTGTATCTACCCTATGGGGTGTTTCTCCACGTGACCTATCCTCTGGCGGGAAAGGGTACGCTGCCAATAACCGTTGTAGAAATTATCAATTTCTTACCGGGGGAAGACCACTCTTCCTCACATACCTCATTTAATTTCTCAGATGCAGGAAAAACTACTAATAGTTTTCTCTCACCAAACACAATACCCTTTTATGTGGTACCTGGGGTATATAATCATAAATGTGTAATACATTTTTCATTGGCTCAATCCTGTAACGGGTGGACCTATTTGGAGGGTACACCAGTCTCATCGATGTCGACACTGGAGTCAGTATCCGTGTCGACATCTGTGTCTGTTATCTGAGGTAGCGGGCGATTTTAGAGCCCCCCATGACATTTGAGTCGCTGGAACAGGCACAAGCTGAGTAGCCGGCTGTTCCGTGTCGTCGACCTTTTATGTAAGGAGTTGACACTTTCACGTAATCCTTCCATAAGTTCAACCACACCAGTGTCGACCCCGCAGGGGGTGACAACATATTTACAGGCATTCGCTCCGCCTCCACCTCATTATCCTCCACATACCTGTCGACACAGCCGTACCGACACACAGCACACACACAGGGAATGCTCTGATAGAGGACAGGACCCCACAAAGCCCTTTGGGGAGACAGAGGGAGAGTATGCCAGCACACACCAGGGCGCTATATATCACAGGGATAGCACCTATAAAAAAGTGTTTTCCCTTATAGCTGCATATATATTGTATACTGCGCCTAAATTGTGCCCCCCCCCCCTCTCTTTTTAACCCTTTCTGTAGTGTATTAACTGCGGGGGAGAGCCAGGGAGCTTCCCTCCAACGGAGCTGTGAGGGAAAAATGGCGCCAGTGTGCTGAAGGAGATAGCTCCGCCCCTTTTTTGCGGACTTTTCTCCCGCATTTTTATGGATTCTGGCAGGGGTTAATGTACATCCATATAGCCCTGGGGGTTATATGTGATGTATTTTTGCCAGCCAAGGTGTTAATATTGCTGCTCAGGGCGCCCCCCCCCAGCGCCCTGCACCCATCAGTGAACGCAGTGTGAGGTGTGCATGAGGAGCAATGGCGCACAGCTGCAGTGCTGTGCGCTACCTTGATGAAGACTGATGTCTTCTGCCGCCGATTTTCCGGGCCTCTTCTTGCTTCTGGCTCTGTAAGGGGGCCGGCGGCGTGGCTCTGGGGCCGGACTCCGAGGCTGGGCCTGTGTTCGATCCCTCTGGAGCTAATGGTGTCCAGTAGCCTAAGAAGCCCAAGCTGGCTGCAAGCAGGCAGGTTCGCTTCTTCTCCCCTTAGTCCCTCGATGCAGTGAGCCTGTTGCCAGCAGGTCTCACTGAAAATAAAAAACCTAAAACTAACTTTTATCTAAGAAGCTCAGGAGAGCCCCCTAGATTGCACCCTGCTCGGTCGGGCACAAAAATCTAACTGAGGCTTGGAGGAGGGTCATAGGGGGAGGAGCCAGTGCACACCAGATAGTCCTAAAGCTTTCTTTAGATGTGCCCAGTCTCCTGCGGAGCCGCTATTCCCCATGGTCCTTACGGAGTTCCCAGCATCCACTAGGACGTCAGAGAAACATATAGGTGGACTCGTACAATTTAGTAATAATACAAGTTCTTATCTGTCAGTCACTGTAAATAGCGGAGAGTCATCATAGCAATCCAGGTATAGGTGGTACTCATTAGGCTTGTTAATATATTAAGAAAATTCAGTCCCTTATTCAATTGGGACTTAACCCATCATCAGGGAAATACATACAGTATGCAAAAAAGTACAGATATGCAACTCCCTGTCCCGGTGCGCTCCCCGCGGCAGCTGACCCTCAGCGTCGTCCAGGTGAGAAGCTTTGTGTGATTATTGGGGTAATACTTGTGAGTATAAATGTCTGTACTTTTTTTAACACTATAAGTACAGTATACCTCTGATGATGGGTTAAGTAACAAAACGTCGGACTTGAATATAGGATAGAATTTTCTTATAGATATAATGTGTGTGTATACAAATTTAGAATATATATCTATATGTGACATACATAACACACACACACACACACACACACACACACACACACACACACACACACACACACACACACACACACACACACACACTGTACAGACATGTAAACAGAGACACACACACACACACACACACACACACACACACACACACACACACACTGGCCCTCATTCCGAGTCGTTCGCTCGGTAATTTTCATCGCATCGCAGTGAAATTCCGCTTAGTACGCATGCGCAATAATCGCACTGCGACTGCGCCAAGTAATTTTACCATGAAGATAGTATTTTTACTCACGGCTTTTTCTTCGCTCCGGCGAGCGTAGTGTGATTGACAGGAAATGGGTGTTACTGGGCGGAAACACGGCGTTTTATGGGCGTGTGGATAAAAACGCTACCGTTTCCGGAAAAAACGCAGGAGTGGCCGGAGAAACGGGGGAGTGTCTGGGCGAACGCTGGGTGTGTTTATGACGTCAAACCAGGAACGACAAGCACTGAACTGATCGCAGATACCGAGTAAGTCTGAAGCTACTCTGAAACTGCTAAGTAGTTTGTAATCGCAATATTGCGAATACATCGGTCGCAATTTTAAGAAGCTAAGATACACTCCCAGTAGGCGTAGGCTTAGCGTGAGCAACTCTGCTAAATTCGCCTTGCGAGCGATCAACTCGGAATGAGGGCCACTGTACATACATATAAACACACACAAACACACCACATACCCTTAGGAGACTGGTGGTCTGGGTGACTGTAGATTAAAACGCCAGCATTCATCGTGGAGGGAACTGTTGTCGCTGAGCATGCGCAACAGCTCCTATGCTCCTCCGGGTATATTCCTTGCAGAGAGCACTTACGTCCATAGCTCCCTGCTACAGCACCAGCTGTGATCGCGGTTGCGGTTTGTATTGAGATGGAGACAGAGCTGTCTCCATCTCTGCAAGCAAGAATTTAGTCGATCAGGGGGCGGTTTCTGGGTACCCAGAAACCCCCCCTGCGTGCGCTTCTGGGTGTGACTGTTTGGATCCATACCTGGAGTATGCTTTTCCTGGCTGCTGCTGATATAGCCAGGAGCAATTTTTCCCACCATTAGAAAATCTTGTGCTTTGCGGAAGTATCCCTAGGACAGCACATTCAGGGGATAAGGGATCATAATTAAGTAAGGTATCTGATGTAAACCTCCAGACACAGATCCAAAATCTCCTAATGACCAGACAGGACCATAGGCAGTATAATAAATCAGAGCCTCCGCACTTAGGGCAATGGGAATGCGTTCTACTACTTATTCAGCATCAATTGCATCTGAGATACGATCGCATTTCCCCATTTTTCGGGGCAGTGCACATGCGCAGGCCCTACTCCGTGCATCTCAGTATTGCAAACACCTCAGCCTGATTAACAGGCAAAGGTATTCGCAGTGCGGTCGAAAGGGCGACGCAGCATCTCGATGGCGAAACAGGGGTGGGTCTGGTACGTTTTCGGGGAGGCAGTGTGACATCACACACGGCCATTGCGACGGAAAGGATGGTCGCGCTGCGCAGGCAGGGGCTTCCCTTGATTTGCGGGGTCTGCGATGAGATCGCATTTGCTTTGCTATTGTATTGCTGGCAGCCATTTGCATGCTGGGCATCTTTGCCCCCCAGCATTCGATTCTAGCCAGTTGCAGTTTTGCTAAATCCGCTCTTGGTCTGAGACACAACTGCAGCTAAAAACGCAAATAAGCCCGCAATTGTGAACAGTCAGGCCCTATAAGGAGGGATCCAGCCCCTCTTAACAGACCCCACCCCCTCATCAAACCAGAACCCCATTAGGGATGCTTCTATAAATTTCCCGGGCTGGTCTTCCATCCCAATCTGCCCCTGTTGGGGTGCATGGGGAGAGAAAGAAGGGAGCATGGGAAGGAGAGGCCCTGGAGGTCAGGAGAAGGCCGCATTTTATCTCCAGCCAGGTGCCCCAGGATGTGCAGTGGCTCTGGCAGGCTCACCGCAGCCCAGCAAGACTTAGGCAGCTAGGCGGCTGTGGGGGGATAGGCAGAGACGCGGGAAGAGGAGGGAAAAGACAGTGAAGCAGGAGGCTGGAGGAAGGGTATAGGCATAGAAGCGGCTGATGCAGGAGGATGTAAGGAGAGAAGCCCACATTACAGTGCTGCCGCCTTACAGGCTCAGCCTGCCTGAGCTCCTTGCCTAAAAAAAAATAAAAAAAATAAAATACTCGGACCCCCTTCCCCTGTGTGTGCATATGATGGGGTTGGTCGCAGTGAAACGAGGGGCCTGGAGGTGAGGGACACATGAGGGGGGTGCAGAGGCACATGGGGGTGTCTGGTGTGACAGTACGTGGCTGGATGTAGTGACACGAGTGAGCTGGAGGGGTACATCAGGGGCCTGGAGATGCATATGGGTGTGTCTGGTGTGACATAGTATGGGGCTGGCTGTAGTGACACAAGTGAGCTGGAGGGGCACATGAGGGGCCTGGAGATGCATATGGGGGTGTCTGGTGTGACATAGTATGGGGCTGGCTGTAGTGACACAAGTGAGCTGGAGGGGCACACGAGGGGCCTGAAAATAAGTGATAAATGAGGGAGAGCTGGAGTGACACAGGACAGGGGGCTGCAGTGACACAAGGTGACAGGAGGGGCCTGGAACAAAGTGACAAGTATGGGGGGCTGGGATGGCACATGAGGTAACACATGGGGGCAGAGGCGTAACTAGGGTAGGGCGAGTGGGGCACGTGCCCTGGGCACCTTGGCAGGCCCAGCAGAGGGGGGGCGCCGCCGGCGGCCAGGGCATCATGCCCCACTTGCCTCCGTCACGCCGCAATGTGAGGGGAGGAGAGCGCAGCGTCTCTCCCTCCCCTCAATGTCCTCCCGCCGCTGCCAGCACCATCAGCGCTGCGTGTGTCCGGTCTCAGGCGGCGTTTTGATGATTGCCTGCCGGTCCGCGAGCTCTGATTGGCCAGCGAACCGGCACCACATAGCCGCCGCCGGAGACCTGGAGCGTTGAGGGGCAGGAGAGGTGTTGCGCTCTCCTCCCCTCACATAGCACAGCCACAAGGAAGCGGTGAGTGACCGGGGGGGACATGTAACTGGCACTGTGGGGCATGTATCTGGCACTGTGGGGCATGTAACTGGCACTGTGGGGCAAAGTAACTGGCACTGTGGGGCATGCATCTGGCACTGTGGGGCAATGTATCTGGCACTGTGGGGCATGTATCTGGCACTGTGGGGCAATGTAACTGTCACTGTGGGGCATGTATCTGTCACTGTGGGGCATGTATCTGGCACTGTGGGGCATGTATCTGGCACTGTGGGGCAAAGTAACTGTCACTGTGGGGCAATGTAACTGGCACTGTGGGGCAATGCTGGCACTGTGGGGCATGTATCTGGCACTGTGGGGCAATGTAACTGGCACTGTGGGGCATGTATCTCGCACTGTGTGGCATGTATCTGGCACTGTAGGGCAAAGTAACTGCCACTGTGGGGCATGAATCTGGCACTGTGGGGCACGTATCTGGCACTGTGGGGCAAAGTAACTGGCACTGTGGGGCAATGTAACTGGCACTGTGGGGCAATGTATCTGGCACTATGGGGCATGTATCTGGCACTGCGGGGCATGTATCTGGCACTGTGGGGCAATGTAACTGGCACTGTGGGGCATGTATCTGGCACTGTGGGGCATGTATCTGGCACTGTGGGGCAAACTAACTGGCACTGTGGGGCAATGTAACTGGCACTGTGGGGCAATGTATCTGGCACTGTGGGGCATGTATCTGGCACTGTGGGGCATGTATCTGGCACTGTGGGGCAAAGTAACTGACACTGTGGGGCAATGAAACTGGCACTGTGGGGCAATGTATCTGGCACTGTGGGGCATGTATCTGGCACTGTGGGGCATATATCTGGCACTGCGGGGCATGTAACTGGCACTGTGGGGCATGTATCTGACACTGTGGGGCATGTAACTGGCACTGTGGGGCATGTTTCTGACACTGTGGGGCATGTATCTGGCACTGTGGGGCACTGTATCTGTCACTGTAGGGCACTGTATCTGGCACTGTGTATCTGGCACTGTGGGGCACTGTGTATCTGGCACTGTGGGGCACTGTGGGGCAATTGTGTATCTGGCACTGTGTAAAAAGTGGACTCTGCATGCGTACTGTGCAAAAATTGAATGAAGGTGTGCTGAGAGACGACACAAGGGGTAGGTGATAGTGTGCTGAGAGGCAACACAGGGGGTAGGCGATAGTCATGTTGGCACTCCCCATTTTCAGTGGCCACACCCCTTCTGGCGTGTGGCCACGGCCATTTTTTTCCGGCGCGTGCAACATACTTCTTTTGGTGTGTTTTTTTTTTGGGGGTGGGGGGGTGGGGGGTGCCACTCTTCATCTTGCCCTGGGCTCCAAAAACCCTAGTTACGCCTCTGCATGGGGGCCTGTAGGGGCATATGAGGTAATACATGGGTGTAGCTGCAGTGACACAAGGGACCTGGAGATGAGGGACACATGAGGGGTCAGGAGACTAGTAACAAATGAGGTGGGCCTGAAGTGACATAAGAGGGGGCTGACTGCAGTGACACGAGGAGACTGGAGGGGGTCATGAGGGGACTGTAGCGACACATAGGAGGGGGATGTAGTGAACCACAAGGGGAGCTGTAGTGTATTATGAGGAACTGGCTTTTGCAATGTATTTTATGTGAGCCCCACAATACCTGATGGCAGCCCTACCAGTTGGAAAAAAATGGCAGATCCCTGACAAAGTTACTAGCTGGCTGACTCTGTAGATCCCTGCTGTAGAAATTATAGTCATATTAGTGCAATTTAGATAGGAAATATCTGCCATTAAAAATGATTCAACTAATGCTCAAATTATAATTAGATTTTTTTAACGTTTTTTTTTTAAATGTAAGGTTGTTGAGGGCAAGTAATCAGAATGCCTTTTGTTAGGTTTTGTCATCCTGTGCCATTCATCACATAAAAAGGGTCAAGGAATAGCAAAGGTTATTGCAGGGCCGAAACTAGGATGTCCGCCACCCGGGGCAGGGCAGTGATTTGTTTTTTTAGGTACTGGCATTACCATACCCTCCCACGTTTTACATATAAAAATCGGTACAAATGAGAAAAGGGGGCGTGGCCACAGGTAAAGGGCGCCTTTTCCTATACTTTCAATGGAAGTTTGGAGAGCCAAAAATCGGTACAGACCATAAGAAAAAGACAGCGTCCTCTTTTCAACACATTACTGCAGACAGAGTGCCATTTTTACACATTATGGTAGACAGCGTCCCCTTTTTTACACATTACAGTAGACAGCGTTCCCTTTTTTACACATTACAGCAGGCAGCGCCCCCTTTTTACACATCACGGCAGACAGCGTCCCCTTTTTTACACATTACGGCAAACAGAGTCCCCTTTTTACACATTACGGCAGACAGCGTCCCCTTTTTACACATTATGGCAGAAAGCGTCCCCTTTTTACACATTACGGCAGACAGCGTCCTCTTTTTTACACATTATGGCCGACAGAGTCCCTTTTTACACATTATGGCAGACAGTGTCCCCTTTTTACACATTACGGCAAACAGCGTCCCCTTTTTTACACATTACAGCAGAGTCCCCTTTTTTACACATTACGGCAGACAGAGTCCCCTTTTTACACATTACGGCAGACAGCGTCCCCTTTTTACACATTACGGCAAACAGCGTCCACTTTTTTACACATTACGGCAGACAGCGTCCCCTTTTTACACATTACGGCAGAGTCCCCTTCTTACACATTACGGCAGACAGAGTCCCCTTCTTACACATTACGGCAGACAGCGTCCCCTTTTTACACATTACAGCAGACAGCATCCACCTTTTACACGTTACGGCAGACAGCATCCCCTTTTACACATTACAGTAGACAGAGTCCACCTTTTACACGTTATGGCAGGATAGGTCCCCCTTTTACACATTATGGCAGGCAGAGTCCCCCTTACACCCCCCCCCCCTACCCTTAGAGTGTAGTGTAGTGTAGTGAAGTGTACTGTGGTGTAGTGTAGTGTAGTGTACTGTAGTGAAGTGTAGTGTAATATAGTGTAGTGTACTGTAGTATAGTGTAGTGTAGTATAGTGTAGTGTAGTGTCTGTGTAGGCACTTACGTGCTGTTGCCGGCTCCTGACTACTCCTGTCCACTTCACAGGCAGAGAACTCAGCCACAGCGCTGCTGGGACCTCAGCAGCAGCGGCGGCTTAAGCTGGACACAGGCAGGCAGGCGGGCGGGCGGCGGCTTCACCAGGACGCAGGCGGGCGGGTGGCGGCTTCAGCAGCAGGACACAGTTATGTGGGCGGCAGCGGCTTCAGTCGGATGCAGGCGGCGGCGCCGTCAGCGGGACGCAGGGGGCGGCGCCGTCAGCGGGACGCAGGGGGCGGCGCCGTCAGCAGGATGCAGGTGGCGCCGCCTAAAACAGTGAATCTGCGGGCGTGGGAGTGTGATGCTCGATGGTGCGCCCTCAGTGCATTTGCGCTGTGGGCAAGGCACCATCGGCACACACCTAGTTACGGCTCTGCTATTCTTCTAAATGCAGCGTGTGCCTTTGCCATAAGCAGCCAGCACTTGTGTAGGAGGAGGAGAAGGAGAAGGAGGGGGCAGGGGCAGATTATGAGACCGGGGGGCCCAAGGCACTTGAGACAGGGGGGCCCTATCTCATTCCTGTGCCTGCTGCGGGTTCGGAGGCATGGCCTAATCGCGGGACACGTGGCCACGACCCCTTATGCAAATTCTGGGAATTGTTTTTTTTATGGGATTTTGGCCCCTCAGCTAGGTGTAAATACAGAGGGGGGGAGGATCAGTGTGATCGCTCCCCCCTACACACCCGCACAGGTAGAAGAAAGCAGGGAGGCTGCTGCTAAGCTGACTGCAGCACAATGCTGCTGCTGTTGCTGGCAGGACGGGGGAACTTCAGAGCTGGGACAGAGCTACTCCAGCCGGGGGGCCCCCTAAAACTGTGGGGCCCGGGATACGTACCCCATGGGCGCCCCCCCCCCCCATTAATCCGGCTCTGGGAGGGGGACTGGTCACTGCTCTTCTGCTGCTGCTGGCTGCTCTCACTCTGCTCCCGGACCCTAGCAGCACCTCCTCTGTGAAGGAGGGATGAACGAAAGCAGGAGTTTACGTAACACAAGGGTAAGAAGCAGCAGCAGAGGGGGGTTGTGGGTTCCCTGCAGCTGCGCTTTGAGCTCCGGCTTGGGGAGGTGGGAAGTGGAGCTGACACTCAGGCACCGGAGCTGTCTAGTATAGATAGCTGCTAGTTGCGCCCCAGCTCATCCTTGCACACAGCGCACATACCTAGTTACGGCTCTGCATTACAGTGCTACGTAGGGTTCATATTATGCTACACTATAGTGCCTCCACTTTATATTGTGCCACATTAAGTTGCCCCAGTTCACATTATGTTACATTATCATGCCCTCTAGTTCATTTTATACCACATTACAATGAGCAGGTCCAGGGGCATAACTAGATATATTTTTTAGGCACCAACTAAAAAGTTTGTAAGGGCCCCAATGTACCACCCAATGGTGAAAAAAATGTTTATAACACATGGAACTTTGATAGGGAAGATGGGCCTCGTTCAGCACTGGACCCCATAGCTTCCTACACCTATGGTAGCTACACCCTTGTCCAAAACCCTTTGTAACCAAGATGGCCATAGATGATAAGAAAACTTCTAAAGTGTTACAAGTGTATTGGATAACGTATAGGTACTTTGGGATGTAGTTACAATGCCACCGGACGGGAGATCCCGGCTGCCAAAATACAGACACCGGAATCCCGACCGGCTGCATAACGCCAGCATAAAAATTCAGATGGAGATCTGGATTCCGTGTCAAAATACTAACCCCAGGATTCCCTAACACTCTTTTAGTGGGACTCTAGGGGGTTAGGGTGCAGGGACGGGAAGGAGGTGGTTAGGTACCTGGGAGTGGGGGTTAGGCACTTACAAGGGGAGTTTAGGGTTAGGCACCAAGCGGGGAGGGTTAGGTTCAGGCAGCGGGAAAGGGAGGGTTAGGGTTCTTTTTGGGGGGCTGTCAGTATTCTGATGGTCGGGATGCCACTGTGGGTATTCTGACCGCTGTTATCCCATCCATCGGTATATCATACTAAATCCGGTACTTTCTTCTCTGTGAATATATTTGTTACATGCATTAACAAAAGAGCTTGTCCACTAAAGTGCAACATTAGAATACAAAATGTGGCTCATTAAAATAATAGGATGAGACCCAAATACTGCCAGCACAGACATGGAGCAAAATATACATTTTCCTGCGAAGTGAAAATGTCAGAATTTCTCTTCACACAACAAACTTCTGTAAAAAAATCCCTATTCAACCATTTCTCATTTCAATAATCAAGCTCCGCAAAGAGAAATGTAGCTTTTACAGAGATCCACACAATTAGGCACAAACACAAGTAATACCACTTTCGGACTAGCAAAAATGTCCTGGGTTATTGCATGTGAATGCGCATCAACCCGGGAATTTGCCTAGTCTGAATGGGTCCTAAAGCAATATCCTGGGTCGAGCGTCCCGGCATTTCATCTCAGGTCGTGACCTGAGTTGAAGCCGGAACCGACCCGGGATGCATGCAGTGTAAACGGGTAAGCCGGGTCAAGGCGACCCAGCACCCGTTCTCTGCATAGGAGGAGGCGGTGCATGGAGATGATCATCTCCAAGCGCAGCCTCCAGTAGCGTAAGTGGTGACACCACCAGCCTGGGTCGGGCTGCAAGTCTGAATGGGGTCTCAAGCACCTGGAAAGCCCTGTGTACATATTCCCGGGTGTGACCCAGCTATGTAAGTCTGAAAGGGGTATTACTTAGTGATGTGCACCGGAAATTTTTCGGGTTTTGTGTTATGGTTTTGGATTCGGTTCCGCGGCCGTGTTTTGGATTAGGACGCGTTTTGGCAAAACCTCCCTGAAATTTTTTTGTCGGATTCGGGTGTATTTTGGATTCGGGTGTTTTTTTTACAAAAAAACCCTCAAAAACAGCTTAAATCATAGAATTTGGGGGTCATTTTAATCCCATAGTATTATTAACCTCAATAACCATAGTTTACACTCATTTTCAGTCTATTCTGAACACCTCACACCTCACAATATTATTTTTAGTCCTAAAATTTGCACCGAGGTCGCTGGATGACTAAGCTAAGCGACCCAAGTGGCCGACACAAACACGTGGCCCATCTAGGAGTGGCACTGCAGTGTCAGGCAGGATGGCACTTCAAAAAATAGTCCCCAAACAGCACATGATGCAAAGAAAAAAAGAGGTGCACCAAGGTCGCTGGATGGCTAAGCTAAGCGACACAAGTGGCCGACACAAACACTTGGCCCATCTAGGAGTGGCACTGCAGTGTCAGGCAGGATGGCCCTTCAAAAAAATAGTCCCCAAACAGCACATGATGCAAAGAAAAAAAGAGGCGCAATGAGGTAGCTGTGTGACTAAGCTAAGCGACCCAAGTGGCCGACACAAACACCTGGCCCATCTAGGAGTAGCACTGCAGTGTCAGACAGGATGGCAGATTTAAAAAATAGTCCCCAAACAGCACATGATGCAAAGAAAAAAAAGAGGCGCAATGAGGTAGCTGTGTGACTAAGCTAAGCGACCCAAGTGGCCGACACAAACACCTGGCCCATCTAGGAGTGGCACTGCAGTGTCAGACAGGATGGCAGATTTAAAAAATAGTCCCCAAACAGCACATGATGCAAAGAAAAAAAGAGGTGCACCAAGGTCGCTGGATGGCTAAGCTATGCATCACAAGTGGCCGACACAAACACCTGGCCCATCTAGGAGTGGCATTGCAGTGTCAGGCAGGATGGCACTTCAAAAAAATAGTCCCCAAACAGCACATGATGCAAAGAAAAATGAAAGAAAAAAGAGGTGCAAGATGGAATTGTCCTTGGGCCCTCCCACCCACCCTTATGTTGTATAAACAGGACATGCACACTTTAACGAACCCATCATTTCAGCGACAGGGTCTGCCACACGACTGTGACTGAAATGACTGGTTGGTTTGGGCCCTCACCAAAAAAGAAGCAATCAATCTCTCCTTGCACAAACTGGCTCTACAGAGGCAAGATGTCCACCTCCTCCTCATCGTCCGATTCCTCACCCTTTTCACTGTGTACATCCCCCCTCCTCACAGATTATTAATTCGTCCCCACTGGAATCCACCATCTCAGGTCCCTGTGTTCTTTCTGGAGGCAATTGCTGCTGGTGAATGTCTCCATGGAGGAATTGATTATAATTCATTTTGATGAACATCATCTTCTCCACATTTTCTGGAAGTAACCTCGTACGCCGATTGCTGACAAGGTGAGCGGCTGCACTAAACACTCTTTCGGAGTACACACTGGAGGGGAGGGGGGGGCAACTTAGGTAAAATAAAGCCAGTTTGTGCAAGGGCCTCCAAATTGCCTCTTTCTCCTGCCAGTATACGTACGGACTGTCTGACGTGCCTACTTGGATGCGGTCACTCATATAATCCTCCACCATTCTTCCAATGGTGACAGAATCATATGCAGTGACAGTAGACGACATGTCAGTAATCGTTGGCAGGTCCTTCAGTCCGGACCAGATGTCAGCACTCGCTCCAGACTGCCCTGCATCACCACCAGCGGGTTGGCTCGGAATTCTTAGCCTTTTCCTCGCACCCCCAGTTGCGGGAGAATGTGAAGGAGGAGATGTTGACGGGTCACGTTCCGCTTGACTTGACAATTTTCTCACCAGCAGGTCTTTGAACCTCTGCAGACTTGTGTCTGCCGGAAAGAGAGATACAACGTAGGTTTTAAATCTAGGATCGAGCACGGTGGCCAAAATGTAGTGCTCTGATTTCAACAGATTGACCACCCGTGAATCCTGGTTAAGCGAATTAAGGGCTCCATCCACAAGTCCCACATGCCTAGCGGAATCGCTGTTTTAGCTCCTCCTTCAATGTCTCCAGCTTCTTCTCCAAAAGCCTGATGAGGGGAATGACCTGACTCAGCCTGGCAGTGTCTGAACTGAATTCACGTGTGGCAAGTTCAAAGGGTTGCAGAACCTTGCACAACGTTGAAATCATTCTCCACTGTGCTTGAGTCAGGTGCATTCCCCCTCCTTTGCCTATATTGTAGGCAGATGTATAGGCTTGAATGGCCTTTTGCTGCTCCTCCATCCTCTGAAGCATATAGAGGGTTGAATTCCACCTCGTTACCACCTCTTGCTTCAGATGATGGCAGGGCAGGTTCAGGACTGTTTGCTGGTGCTTCAGTCTTCGGCACGCGGTGGCTGAATGCCGAAAGTGGCCCGCAAGTCTTCGGGCCACGACAGCATCTCTTGCATGCCCCTGTCGTTTTTTAAATAATTCTGCACCACCAAATTCAATGTATGTGCAAAACATGGGAGGTGCTGGAATTTGCCCAGATGTAATGCACGCACAATATTGGTGGCGTTGTCCGATGTCACAAATCCCCAGGAGAGTCCAATTGGGGTAAGCCATTCTGCGATGATCTTCCTCAGTTTCCGTAAGAGGTTGTCAGCTGTGTGCCTTTTATGGAAAGCGGTGATACAAAGCGTAGCCTGCCTAGGAACGAGTTGGCGTTTGCGAGATGCTGCTACTGGTGCCGCCACTGCTGTTCTTGCTGCGGGAGGCAATACATCTACCCAGTGGGCTGTCACAGTAATATAGTCCTGGGTCTGCCCTGCTCCACTTGTCCACATGTCCATGGCTAAGTGGACATTGGGTACAACTGCATTTTTTAGGACACTGGTGACTCTTTTTCTGACGTCTGTGTACATTTTCGGTATCGCCTGCCTAGAGAAATGGAACCTAGATGGTATTTGGTACCGGGGACACAGTACCTCAATCAAGTCTGTAGTTGCCTGTGAATTAACGGTGGATACCGGAAACACGTTTCTCACCACCCAGGCTGCCAAGGCCTGAGTTATTCGCTTTGCTGCAGGATGACTGCTGTGATATTTCATCTTCCTCGCAAAGGACTGTTGGACAGTCAATTGCTTACTGGAAGTAGTACAAGTGGTCTTCCGACTTTCCCTCTGGGATGACGATCGACTCCCAGCAGCAACAACAGCAGCGCCAGCAGCAGTAGGCGTTACACTCAAGGATGCTTCGGAGGAATCCCAGGCAGGAGAGGACTCGTCAGACTTGACAGTGACATGGCCTGCAGGACTATTGGCTTTCCTGTGTAAGGAGGAAATTGACACTGAGGGAGTTGGTGGTGTGGTTTGCAGGAGCTTGGTTACAAGAGGAAGGGATTTAGTGGTCAGTGGACTGCTTCCGCTGTCATCCAAAGTTTTTGAACTTGACACTGACTTCTGATGAATGCGGTCCAGGTGACGTATAAGGGAGGATGTTCCGAGGTGGTTAACGTCCTTACCCCTACTTATTACAGCTTGACAAAGGCAACACACGACTTGACACCAGTTGTCCGCATTTCTGTTGAAATAATTCCACACCGAAGAGGTGATTTTTTTTTGTATTTTGACCAGGCATGTCAATGGCCATATTCGTCCCACGGACAACAGGGGTCTCCCCCGGGTGCCTGACTTAAACAAACCACCTCACCATCAGAATCCTCCTTGTCAATTTCCACCCCAGCGCCAGCAACACCCATATCCTCATCCTGGTGTACTTCAACAGTGACATCTTCAATTTGACTATCAGGAACTGGACTGCGGGTGCTCCTTCCAGCACTTGCAGGGGGCGTGCAAATGGTGGAAGGCGCAACCTCTTCCCGTCCAGTGTTGAAAAGGTCAGGCATCGCAACCGACACAATTGGACTCTCCTTGGGGATTTGTGATTTAGAAGAACGCACAGTTCTTTGCTGTGCTTTTGCCATCTTAACTCTTTTAAGTTTTCTAGCAGGAGGATGAGTGCTTCCATCCTCATGTGAAGCTGAACCACTAGCCTTGAACATAGGCCAGGGCCTCAGCCGTTCCTTGCCACTCCGTGTCGTAAATGGCACATTGGCAAGTTTACGCTTCTCCTCAGACGATTTTGATTTAGATTTTTGGGTCATTTTACTGAGCTTTATTTTTTGGGATTTTACATGCTCTCTACTATGACATTTGGCATCGGCCTTGGCAGACGACGTTGATGGCATTTCATCGTCTCGGCCATGACTAGTGGCAGCAGCTTCAGCACGAGGTGGAAGTGGATCTTGATCTTTCCCTATTTTACCCTACACATTTTTGCTCTCCATTTTTTAATGTGTGGAATTATATGCCAGTATCAATAGCAATGGCCTACTACTATATATACTGCGCACAACTGAAATGCACCACAGGTATGGATGGATAGTATACTTGACGACACAGAGGTAGGTAGAGCAGTGGCCTTCTGTACCGTACTGCTATATATTATATACTGCTGGTCAGCAAACTGTGCAAAACTGAAATGCACCACAGGTATGGATGGATAGTATACTTGACGACACAGAGGTAGGTAGAGCAGTGGCCTACTGTACCGTACTGCTATATATTATATACTGGTGGTCAGCAAAATGATGCACTGTACTCCTACTATATACTACAATGCAGCACAGATATGGAGCGTTTTTCAGGCAGAGAACGTATAATACTGGTGGTCACTGGTCAGCAAAACTCTGCACTGTACTCCTCCTATATAATACTGGTGGTCCCCAGTCCCCACAATAAAGCAGTGTGAGCACAGATATATGCAGCACACTGAGCACAGATATGGAGCGTTTTTCAGGCAGAGAATGTATAATACTGGTGGTCACTGGTCAGCAAAACTCTGCACTGTACTCCTCCTATATAATACTGGTGGTCCCCAGTCCCCACAATAAAGCAGTGTGAGCACAGATATATGCAGCACACTGAGCACAGATATGGAGCGTTTTTCAGGCAGAGAACGTATAATACTGGTGGTCACTGGTCAGCAAAACTCTGCACTGTACTCCTCCTATATAGTACTGGTGGTCCCCAGTCCCCACAATAAAGCAGTGTGAGCACAGATATATGCAGCACACTGAGCACAGATATGGAGCGTATTTCAGGCAGAGAACGTATAATACTGGTGGTCACTGGTCAGCAAAACTCTGCACTGTACTCCTCCTATATAATACTGGTGGTCCCCAGTCCCCACAATAAAGCAGTGTGAGCACAGATATATGCAGCACACTGAGCACAGATATGGAGCGTTTTTCAGGCAGAGAACATATAATACTGGTGGTCACTGGTCAGCAAAACTCTGCACTGTACTCATCCTATATAATACTGGTGGTCCCCAGTCCCCACAATAAAGCAGTGTGAGCACAGATATATGTAGCACACTGAGCACAGATATGGAGCGTTTTTCAGGCAGAGAACGTATAATACTGGTGGTCACTGGTCAGCAAAACTCTGCACTGTATTCCTCCTATATAATACTGCTGGTCCCCAGTCCCCACAATAAAGCAGTGAGCACAGATATTTGCAGCCACCTGAATAAAACTGAGAGGACGCCAGCCACGTCCTCTCACTATCATTTCCAATGCACGAGTGAAAAATGGCGGCGACGCGCGGCTCCTTATATAGAATACGAATCTCGCGAGAATCCGACCGTGGGATGATGACGTTCGGGCGCGCTCGGGTTAACCGAGCAAGGCGGGAAGGTTCGAATCTGCCTCGGACCCGTGTAAAGAGGGTGAAGTTCGGGGGGGTTCGGATTCCGAGGATCCGAACCCGCTCATCACTAGTATTACTGTAGCCCTCTCTCTGCTCAATCCTCTGCTCCTCTGTAAAGATTGACATCACTTATTCCAATAAACATAGAAACATAGAATTTGATGGCAGATAAGAACCACTTGGCCCATCTAGTCTGCCCCTTTTTTTTTTACAATAATTTTTAGCTCAAACCTTATTTGATTCTTATTTCTTTGTAAGGATATCCTTATGTCTATCCCATGCATGTTTAAATTGCTCTACTGTCTTAGCCTCTACCACCTCTGATAGGAGGCTATTCCATTTGTCCACTACCCTTTCTGTGAAGTAATTTTTCCTCAAATTTCCCCTGAACTAGGGAGGCCAATCCCAGGCCATTTTTTCAGTCCCGGGTAACGAGATTGAAAAATGGTCAATCCCGGGATCCCCGGGACTGGCGTTTCCCTGTTTGGCCGCCCCCCTCGCCCCTCCCTACACACATAACTCACCATACACCAGGGTCTCCCAGCGGCTCCCAGCGGTGTGTGACAGTGCAGCGTGACGTCTCGCTGCACGTCACACTGCGCTGGGGGAGCTGGGAGGAGGAAGGCGGGCAGTGTCTGAGCGTACTGAGGATGCTCAACGCTGATAACTCAATCCCCGGGATTGGAGCTTCCAATCCCGGGATTGAAGCTTCCAATCCCGGAATTGAATCCCATCTGTTTTTGGACCTAAATCCCGGGATCCCACCGATCGCCAACTCTGGGATTGGCTTCTCTACCCTGAACTTACCTCCCTCCAGTGTCAGTGCATGCCCTCGTGTCATATTGCTTCTCTTCATTTGAACAATGTTTCCCTCCTGAACTTTGTTAAAACCCTCGTTATATTTGAAAGTTTCTATCATGTCCCCCCTTTCCCTTCTCTGCTCCAAAGTCCAAACTATACATATTGAGATTTTTTAGTCTTTCTGGGTATTTTTGTGATTTAGGCCATGCACCATTTTAGTTGTCCTTCTGTGTACAGTCTCTAATGTATTAATATCCTTTTGAAGATATGGCCTCCCGAATTGAACACGGTATTCTAAATGAGGCCGTACCAATGACCTTTACAGTGGCATTAATACTTATTTCTTTCTGTTGCTGATTCCTCTCCCAATGCAGCCAAGCATCTGACTAGCTTTCCTCATAGCTTTGTTACATTGCTTACCTGCCTTTAAGTCACCTAAAATAGTGACTCCTAGATCCCTTTCCTCCTCAGTAGTTTCCAGTATAGTGCCATTAATACTATATTTAGCCTTTGGATTTTTGAGACCAGAGCTGGCCCTAACCAATATGATGCCCTAGGCAAGATTTTGGCTGGTGCCCCCTAGCACCACCGCTGGTTCTGCCTCTGACCTTGCACCTCTTTCCCAGCACCATCACCCCTCACCCATAGCAGTCCTTATTTTGGTGTTTGTACCCCCTATACTTTAAATAGGAACAGCTCGCACATTTGGCGCACAGCCCAAAAGGGGGGAGGGGGGGTTTGCTGACAAGGGGCATGGCCACACAATAGTAACCCCAATTCCAATTACGCCACACAGTACTGCAACTTTATTCACATTTGATCATGCGATAGTGTCCATAATTCATATTACATCCCACAGTAGTACCACTTTACCTTATAAACGTTACTCCTCACAGTAGAGCCCCTTATTCACATTACATCACACTGAATTGCTCCTTATTCACATTACACCACACCCTATTGCTCTTTATTCACATTAGACGACACAGTAGTGCCCTTTCTATACGCAACGCCATATAGTAGAGCACCTTATACACAAAATGCCACACATTAGTAATGCATTTATACACACAATTCCACACAGTAATGCAGTAATATGAGACACCTTATTAATGTCCTTATAACCATAATGCGCCTTACACATTATGAGAACCTTTATTAATGCCCTTTTACACATAATGTCCCTTATACATATGCCGCACATTATTAATGCCCTTATACACATAATGACACACACAGTGCCACCTACACATTTGCTAGTGCCCCTTTACACATAATGACACACATACAGTAGTACCCTGTTTAGAGATGAGCGCCGGAAATTTTTCGGGTTTTGTGTTTTGGTTTTGGGTTCGGTTCCGCGGCCGTGTTTTGGGTTCGACCGCGTTTTGGCAAAACCTCACCGAATTTTTTTTGTCGGATTCGGGTGTGTTTTGGATTCGGGTGTTTTTTTCAAAAAACCCTAAAAAACAGCTTAAATCATAGAATTTGGGGGTCATTTTGATCCCAAAGTATTATTAACCTCAAAAACCATAATTTACACTCATTTTCAGTCTATTCTGAATACCTCACACCTCACAATATTATTTTTAGTCCTAAAATTTGCACCGAGGTCGCTGTGTGAGTAAGATAAGCGACCCTAGTGGCCGACACAAACACCGGGCCCATCTAGGAGTGGCACTGCAGTGTCACGCAGGATGTCCCTTCCAAAAAACCCTCCCCAAACAGCACATGACGCAAAGAAAAAAAGAGGCGCAATGAGGTAGCTGACTGTGTGAGTAAGATAAGCGACCCTAGTGGCCGACACAAACACCGGGCCCATCTAGGAGTGGCACTGCAGTGTCACGCAGGATGTCCCTTCCAAAAAACCCTCCCCAAACAGCACATGACGCAAAGAAAAAAAGAGGCGCAATGAGGTAGCTGACTGTGTGAGTAAGATAAGCGACCCTAGTGGCCGACACAAACACCGGGCCCATCTAGGAGTGGCACTGCAGTGTCACGCAGGATGGCCCTTCCAAAAAACCCTCCCCAAACAGCACATGACGCAAAGAAAAAAAGAGGCGCAATGAGGTAGCTGACTGTGTGAGTAAGATAAGCGACCCTAGTGGCCGACACAAACACCGGGCCCATCTAGGAGTGGCACTGCAGTGTCACGCAGGATGGCCCTTCCAAAAAACCCTCCCCAAACAGCACATGACGCAAAGAAAAAAAGAGGCGCAATGAGGTAGCTGACTGTGTGAGTAAGATAAGCGACCCTAGTGGCCGACACAAACACCGGGCCCATCTAGGAGTGGCACTGCAGTGTCACGCAGGATGGCCGTTCCAAAAAACCCTCCCCAAACAGCACATGACGCAAAGAAAAAAAGAGGCGCAATGAGGTAGCTGACTGTGTGAGTAAGATAAGCGACCCTAGTGGCCGACACAAACACCGGGCCCATCTAGGAGTGGCACTGCAGTGTCACGCAGGATGGCCCTTCCAAAAAACCCTCCCCAAACAGCACATGACGCAAAGAAAAAGAAAAGAAAAAAGAGGTGCAAGATGGAATTGTCCTTGGGCCCTCCCACCCACCCTTATGTTGTATAAACAGGACATGCACACTTTAACCAACCCATCATTTCAGTGACAGGGTCTGCCACACGACTGTGACTGATATGACGGGTTGGTTTGGATTCCCCCCAAAAAAGAAGCAATTAATCTCTCCTTGCACAAACTGGCTCTACAGAGGCAAGATGTCCACCTCATTATCATCCTCCGATATATCACCGTGTACATCCCCCTCCTCACAGATTATCAATTCGTCCCCACTGAAATCCACCATCTCAGCTCCCTGTGTACTTTGTGGAGGCAATTGCTGCTGGTCAATGTCTCCGCGGAGGAATTGATTATAATTCATTTTAATGAACATCATCTTCTCCACATTTTCTGGATGTAACCTCGTACGCCGATTACTGACAAGGTGAGCGGCGGCACTAAACACTCTTTCGGAGTACACACTTGTGGGAGGGCAACTTAGGTAGAATAAAGCCAGTTTGTGCAAGGGCCTCCAAATTGCCTCTTTTTCCTGCCAGTATAAGTACGGACTGTGTGACGTGCCTACTTGGATGCGGTCACTCATATAATCCTCCACCATTCTTTCAATGTTGAGAGAATCATATGCAGTGACAGTAGACGACATGTCCGTAATCGTTGTCAGGTCCTTCAGTCCGGACCAGATGTCAGCATCAGCAGTCGCTCCAGACTGCCCTGCATCACCGCCAGCAGGTGGGCTCGGAATTCTGAGCCTTTTCCTCGCACCCCCAGTTGCGGGAGAATGTGAAGGAGGAGATGTTGACAGGTCGCGTTCCGCTTGACTTGACAATTTTCTCACCAGCAGGTCTTTCAACCCCAGCAGACTTGTGTCTGCCGGAAAGAGAGATCCAAGGTAGGTTTTAAATCTAGGATCGAGCACGGTGGCCAAAATGTAGTGCTCTGATTTCAACAGATTGACCACCCGTGAATCCTTGTTAAGCGAATTAAGGGCTCCATCCACAAGTCCCACATGCCTAGCGGAATCGCTCCATGTTAGCTCCTCCTTCAATGTCTCCAGCTTCTTCTGCAAAAGCCTGATGAGGGGAATGACCTGACTCAGGCTGGCAGTGTCTGAACTGACTTCACGTGTGGCAAGTTCAAAGGGCATCAGAACCTTGCACAACGTTGAAATCATTCTCCACTGCACTTGAGACAGGTGCATTCCACCTCCTATATCGTGCTCAATTGTATAGGCTTGAATGGCCTTTTGCTGCTCCTCCAACCTCTGAAGCATATAGAGGGTTGAATTCCACCTCGTTACCACTTCTTGCTTCAGATGATGGCATGGCAGGTTCAGTAGTTTTTGGTGGTGCTCCAGTCTTCTGTACGTGGTGCCTGTACGCCGAAAGTGTCCCGCAATTCTTCTGGCCACCGACAGCATCTCTTGCACGCCCCTGTCGTTTTTTAAAAAATTCTGCACCACCAAATTCAAGGTATGTGCAAAACATGGGACGTGCTGGAATTTGCCCATATTTAATGCACACACAATATTGCTGGCGTTGTCCGATGCCACAAATCCACAGGAGAGTCCAATTGGGGTAAGCCATTCTGCGATGATCTTCCTCAGTTGCCGTAAGAGGTTTTTAGCTGTGTGCGTATTCTGGAAAGCGGTGATACAAAGCGTAGCCTGCCTAGGAAAGAGTTGGCGTTTGCGAGATGCTGCTACTGGTGCCGCCGCTGCTGTTCTTGCGGCGGGAGTCCATACATCTACCCAGTGGGCTGTCACAGTCATATAGTCCTGACCCTGCCCTGCTCCACTTGTCCACATGTCCGTGGTTAAGTGGACATTGGGTACAACTGCATTTTTTAGGACACTGGTGAGTCTTTTTCTGACGTCCGTGTACATTCTCGGTATCGCCTGCCTACAGAAGTGGAACCTAGATGGTATTTGGTAACGGGGGCACACTGCCTCAATAAATTGTCTAGTTCCCTGTGAACTAACGGCGGATACCGGACGCACGTCTAACACCAACATAGTTGTCAAGGCCTCAGTTATCCGCTTTGCAGCAGGATGACTGCTGTGATATTTCATCTTCCTCGCAAAGGACTGTTGGACAGTCAATTGCTTACTGGAAGTAGTACAAGTGGGCTTACGACTTCCCCTCTGGGATGACCATCGACTCCCAGCAGCAACAACAGCAGCGCCAGCAGCAGTAGGCGTTACACGCAAGGATGCATCGGAGGAATCCCAGGCAGGAGAGGACTCATCAGAATTGCCAGTGACATGGCCTGCAGGACTATTGGCATTCCTGGGGAAGGAGGAAATTGACACTGAGGGAGTTGGTGGGGTGGTTTGCGTGAGCTTGGTTACAAGAGGAAGGGATTTACTGGTCAGTGGACTGCTTCCGCTGTCGCCCAAAGTTTTTGAACTTGTCACTGACTTATTATGAATGCGCTGCAGGTGACGTATAAGGGAGGATGTTCCGAGGTGGTTAACGTCCTTACCCCTACTTATTACAGCTTGACAAAGGGAACACACGGCTTGACAAATGTTGTCCGCATTTCTGGTGAAATACTTCCACACCGAAGAGCTGATTTTTTTGGTATTTTCACCAGGCATGTCAACGGCCATATTCCTCCCACGGACAACAGGTGTCTCCCCGGGTGCCTGACTTAAACAAACCACCTCACCATCAGAATCCTCCTTGTCAATTTCCTCCCCAGCGCCAGCAACACCCATATCCTCCTCATCCTGGTGTACTTCAACACTGACATCTTCAATCTGACTATCAGGAACTGGACTGCGGGTGCTCCTTCCAGCACTTGCAGGGGGCGTGCAAATGGTGGAAGGCGCATGCTCTTCACGTCCAGTGTTGGGAAGGTCAGGCATCGCAACCGACACAATTGGACTCTCCTTGTGGATTTGGGATTTCGAAGAACGCACAGTTCTTTGCGGTGCTTTTGCCAGCTTGAGTCTTTTCAGTTTTCTAGCGAGAGGCTGAGTGCTTCCATCCTCATGTGAAGCTGAACCACTAGCCATGAACATAGGCAAGGGCCTCAGCCGTTCCTTGCCACTCCGTGTGGTAAATGGCATATTGGCAAGTTTACGCTTCTCCTCCGACAATTTTATTTTAGGTTTTGGAGTCCTTTTTTTACTGATATTTGGTGTTTTGGATTTGACATGCTCTGTACTATGACATTGGGCATCGGCCTTGGCAGACGACGTTGCTGGCATTTCATCGTCTCGGCCATGACTAGTGGCAGCAGCTTCAGCACGAGGTGGAAGTGGATCTTGATCTTTCCCTAATTTTGGAACCTCAACATTTTTGTTCTCCATATTTTAATAGGCACAACTAAAAGGCACCTCAGGTAAACAATGGAGATGGATGGATACTAGTATACAATTATGGATGGACTGCCGAGTGCCGACACAGAGGTAGCTACAGCCGTGGACTATTGTACTGTACTGTGTCTGCTGCTAATATAGACTGGATGATAATGAGATGTAGTATGTATGTATAAAGAAGAAAGAAAAAAAAACCACGGGTAGGTGGTATACAATTATGGATGGACTGCCGAGTGCCGACACAGAGGTAGCTACAGCCGTGGACTACTGTACTGTGTCTGCTGCTAATATAGACTGGTTGATAATGAGATGTAGTATGTATAAAGAAGAAAAAAAAAAAAAACACGGGTAGGTGGTATACAATTATGGATGGACTGCCGAGTGCCGACACAGAGGTAGCTACAGCCGTGGACTACTGTACTGTGTCTGCTGCTAATATAGACTGGTTGATAAAGAGATGTAGTATGTATGTATAAAGAAGAAAGAAAAAAAAAAACACGGGTAGGTGGTATACAATTATGGACGGACTGCCGAGTGCCGACACAGAGGTAGCTACAGCCGTGGACTACCGTACTGTACTGTGTCTGCTGCTAATATAGACTGGTTGATAAAGAGATGTAGTATGTATGTATAAAGAAGAAAGAAAAAAAAAACCACGGGTAGGTGGTATACAATTATGGATGGACTGCCGAGTGCCGACACAGAGGTAGCTACAGCCGTGGACTACTGTACTGTGTCTGCTGCTAATATAGACTGGTTGATAAAGAGATGTAGTATGTATGTATAAAGAAGAAAGAAAAAAAAACCACGGGTAGGTGGTATACAATTATGGACGGACTGCCGAGTGCCGACACAGAGGTAGCTACAGCCGTGGACTACCGTACTGTACTGTGTCTGCTGCTAATATAGACTGGTTGATAAAGAGATGTAGTATGTATGTATAAAGAAGAAAGAAAAAAAAACCACGGGTAGGTGGTATACAATTATGGATGGACTGCCGAGTGCCGACACAGAGGTAGCTACAGCCGTGGACTACTGTACTGTGTCTGCTGCTAATATAGACTGGTTGATAAAGAGATGTAGTATGTATGTATAAAGAAGAAAGAAAAAAAAACCACGGGTAGGTGGTATACAATTATGGACGGGCTGCCGAGTGCCGACACAGAGGTAGCTACAGCCGTTGACTACCGTACTGTACTGTGTCTGCTGATAATATAGACTGGTTGATAAAGAGATGTAGTATGTATGTATAAAGAAGAAAGAAAAAAAAACCACGGGTAGGTGGTATACAATTATGGATGGACTGCCAAGTGCCGACACAGAGGTAGCTACAGCCGTGGACTACTGTACTGTGTCTGCTGCTAATATAGACTGGTTGATAAAGAGATGTAGTATGTATGTATAAAGAAGAAAGAAAAAAAAACCACGGGTAGGTGGTATACAATTATGGATGGACTGCCGAGTGCCGACACAGAGATAGCTACAGCCGTGAACTACCGTACTGTGTCTGCTGCGACTGGATGATAAATAATGATATAAAAAATATATATATCACTACTGCAGCCGGACAGGTATATATTATATAATGACGGACCTGCTGGACACTGTCTGTCAGCAGAATGAGTTTTTTATAGAATAAAAAAAAAAAAACACCACACAAGTCACACGACGAGTGTTTAACTTTTTCAGGCAATCACAATATAGTATACTACTAACTATACTGGTGGTCAGTGTGGTCAGGTCACTGGTCAGTCACACTGGCAGTGGCACTCCTGCAGCAAAAGTGTGCACTGTTTAATTTTAATAATATGTACTCCTGGCTCCTGCTATAACCTATAACTGGCACTGCTCCCCAGTCTCCCCCACAATTATAAGCTGTGTGAGCACAGTCAGATATATACATAGATGATGCAGCACACTGGGCTGAGCAGTGCACACAGATATGGTATGTGACTGAGTCACTGTGTATCGTTTTTTTCAGGCAGAGAACGGATTATATTAAATAAAACTGCACTGTCTGGTGGTCACTGTGGTCAGTCACTACTAAACTCTGCACTTTCTACAGTACTCCTAAGCTCCAGTAAATCAAGTGTCTCTGTCTCAAATCAATCTCACTCTCTCTCTTCTAATCTAAATGGAGAGGACGCCAGCCACGTCCTCTCCCTATCAATCTCAATGCACGTGTGAAAATGGCGGCGACGCGCGGCTCCTTATATAGAATCCGAGTCTCGCGAGAATCCGACAGCGTCATGATGACGTTCGGGCGCGCTCGGGTTAACCGAGCAAGGCGGGAAGATCCGAGTCGCTCGGACCCGTGAAAAAAAACATGAAGTTCGGGCGGGTTCGGATTCCGAGGAACCGAACCCGCTCATCTCTAACCCTGTTACACATATGCCGCACATTATTAATGCCCTTATACACATAATTACACACAGTGCCCCTTACACATATGTTGCACATTAATGATGCATTTTTACATGACACACATAATGCTCCTTACACATATTCTGAACACTACTGCACAACCAACCCACTCACATGCACAAGGCACTCACACTGCTACTAACACTGTGACCTCTGCCTCTGCTTGGATACTGATGTGTCCTCATAAATCTTGCCTCAATGATAACGTCGGGCACGTTTTTTTCATGAAAATGCATCTTATTTTCATTGCTATGTGGCTAGGATGCACAAGCAGCTACTGCTGATTAAAATGATATGCAGCATGCCTATATACTGTGTGAGACTGTGGCTGTATCTGCACATGAAATGCAACACACAGAATATAGGCATGCCGCATAACATTTTAATCAGCAGAAGCTGCTGATGCCCCTAGGCATATCAAATGCCCTAGGCAATTGCCTAGTTTGCCTATACCTATGGCCGGCTCTATTTGAGACCCAAGTGCATGATTTTGCATTTTTTGGCATTAAACTGTAATTGGCACACTCTTGACCATTCCTCCAGTCTACCTAGATCCTCAATCATTTGTTTTACCCCTCCTGGTGTGTCTACCCTGTTGCTTACATTGTGTCATCTGCAAAAATGCATACTTCTCTTTAATGCCCAGTGAACGAAAAAACGCGATATAGCACTTTTGAAGTCCGGGGATTCATTTTTCAAAAATGGGAGGGTCCCCGGGGACGTGCTCCGCAGCAGCAAATCAGCGCTTGCTACATTCTGGATTTAAATAGAGGAGGTGGAGCCTTACCGCTCCTCTCCTGTCCTGCTCACGTGCAGCGGCTTCACAGGGTCTTGCCATGATGGCGTGGCTCCCTGGAACAGCATGCAAGACTCCCAGGGAGGCTGCAGAAGACGGTGTGTATCTGCCGCAGGGGATCCAACGACTGGCAGGTATGTGACAGACTGTTCTGCGGGGGGAAGGGGCACTGATGACTGTATGTGCTGCGGGGAGGGGGGGAAGTTGTGCTGGAGACTATGGGCGGGATATACTAATGCTTACCGCCACTGTAAGCATTAGTACCGTTTACCACAGAGGCCATTTACCAAAGAGGGATATGTATTAAACCACGGGCACTGAGATGCCCTTCTCACTCACATCCAGCTGGGTGTCCAAGCCGGGCGGGTGGAAAGCCAGCAGCAGGAGCAGCATGCCGGATATCAGCAGCCAAGGGTGCGGGCTGTACGGGACGTGCGGAGCTGTGCGTAACCCAAAGCCGGAGATCGGCAGCATGTTGACCGGCAACAAGTGGCTTCTGCTTCCGCGTTCAACATGCTGCTGATTTCCGGCTTTGGGCTACGCAGGGTTCGGGGGATGAGTGTCTGCTGCCGGTGTACTGCAGCTCCGGGGGTGCGGGCTCCAGAGACTCTTAGCACTACTGAATATCCAGCTGCCTCAGGTATGTACCGCCCGCACCCTCGGCTGCTGATACCTGGCATGCTGCTGCTGGCTGTCCCCCCGCCCGGCTCGGCCACAAAGTTGTACGGTGAGAAGGGTATCTCAGTGCCCGAGGTTTAATACATGCGCCTCGGTAAATGGTCTCTGCGGTAAACGGTACTAATGCTTACCGTGGCTGCGCTGGGAAGGGAGACTGGTGACTATGTGCGGGGGGGATTGCGCTGGTAACTGTATGTGTGGGAGGATTGCGCTGGTAACTGTATGTGTGGGGTGGATTGCGCTGGTAACTATGTGCGCGGGGGATTGCGCTGGTAACTATGTGCGGTGGGGATTGCGCTGGTAACTGTATGTGCGGGGGTATTGTGCTGGTAACTGTATGTGCGGGGTAGATTGCGCTGGTAACTATGTGCGGGGGGGATTGCGCTGGTAACTATGTGTGGGGGGGATTGCGCTGGTAACTGTGTGTACGGGGGAAGTTGCGTTGGTAACTGTGTGTCAGAGGGGATTGCACTGGTGACTATGTGCGGGGAGGGGGGAAGTTACGTTGGAGACTATATGTGCTGCGGGGGGAAGGGGCGCTGGTGACTGTATGTGCTGTTCCAGCATGGGAAGTCAGGGGTGAGAGCTGGTGGCAATGTATGTGCTGCGGGGAAGGGTGGGCGTGAGCGCCGGTGACTGTGTATGTGTTGTGCGGGGGAAGAGGTGAGAGCTAGTTGCTTTGTATGTCCTGGGGGGTGGGTTTTTAGATGTGAGCAGGCTCCTAAATATGTCACACTGGGCTCAGATGGACTGAAACTGTCAGTGGCCATCGCTACAGCATCAGAGCAGAAGGAAGACCAGAGCTGCCACACTACATGTCAGTCATCACTCCTCCCCTCGGCACCACGACTGATACCCGTGATTACTGTGGGCATTCCCTTCCCTCGCTGACACAGGCGATCACTGTAGACCCCACCTCCACTGACTCCTGTGATCACTGTGTCTGGGGGGGTGGTGTCGAAGTCAAACATATTACTTAAAAAGAACATACAAACTACACACATTATGAGTCGCTATACTTGCAAATACGCGCAGCGAGCACAGCTATATATGGTAACACACGCATTTACACGGACATGCCACAGAGATGGATTCGACACTTATTTCATACAGTACATAATTATAATAATATCAAGTACCAGACATCATGATGATTTAAAATTATGTAATGAAGTAATGTCATGTATGTGTATTATTTGAACGAAGCAAGATAGACCTGTCATATTTACTATTAAAGCAACCAGATTAATGTGTAAAATCATTTGATACTTGTTACTAAGTTGTAGGACATTGCAACAAATAATTATGATTAAATGTATAAAAGCTAAAATTACTTTTATTAGAACAATAGATATTCCAAACAGGTAATGGACAGGAAGCTCATGCCAGCCCCTTTGGACATCCCCAAGGCTGAACCTGTTTAGCATATACAAAGAGACTAGTGACTCATCATGAATGAGTAAGTTCCCTCCCCAAAAAACTAGATAACACATTGCTGATCACACAGGAGGTCAGTTGCTGTGTTTTGGACTAGACGATGATGGAGTTATTGCCAGATCAGTTCCTGTATTTATTTGCTGAGAGAGAGAGAGATATTAAGAGGAGGATGCATTGAAAGATATGGTAATTGTATCGCTGGCCTGTAACTGTAACTGTATGTAACTGTATGTAACTGTATGTTTTAACTGCTTACTGTGTGAGTGTAACCATGTAACTATAGGTATACTGTACATTGTAATATATATTGAATCCATATCCTTTTAATAACAAATGTATACATCAATGAGCTTTGGAACTCAGATAATGTGTGGGTGTATTGTTTTCTCTTATGGGATGCAGTGTTTTGCGATATATAGCGCACATTCATGGGATATGGTAATAAGATGCGCCTGGCGTCTGCAGTATATATTAGAGCGGGCATTTTAAATATTTGTGAGAAAGCAATTTGGCATTCACAGATGGGTGCTGGTCCGCGATATCAGGGTCTCAATGATGCACTGTACATTACAAATACGGCTGTAATCGACCGGCTCCGATGGACGCATCACGACGCTGATGAAAATAACATCCACGTGTATTGTTGTGATATCAGTAAGCCAGGACCGAAACTAGGATTTTTGTCACCCGGGGCAAGGTAGTCATTTGACACCCACCCACCCCCACCCCACCCCCCCACCCCCCCAAAAAAAAAAAAAGATTTTTTTTTTTACAATAAATTAAAAAATAAAAAATAAACATTTTAAAATAAATGAATAAAAATATTATATATATATATATATATATATATATATATATATATCTCTTTCAGAACTTTGTTACCTGAAAAATTGCCTTTTCTAACATAAATTTCATATCCAGGAAAAAGTGTCCCCATTTTACACAGTACGACAGGCAAGTGTCCCCATTTTACACATTGCGGCAGACAGGTGACCCCATTTTACACATTGCGGCAGACAGGTGTCCCCATTTTACACATTGCGGCAGGAAAAAGTGTCCCCATTTTACACATTGCGGCAGGCACGTGTCCCCATTTTACACAGTACGACAGGCAAGTGTCCCCATTTTACACATTGCGGCAGGAAAAAGTGTCCCCATTTTACACATTGCGGCAGGAAAAAGTGTCCCCATTTTACACATTGCGGCAGGAAAAAGTGTCCCCATTTTACACATTGCCGCAGGAAAAAGTGTCCCCATCTTACACATTGCGGCAGACAGGTCCCCATTTTACACATTCCGGCAGGTGGTGGGGAGAGGGAGGGAGAGAGAGAGAGAGAGGGAGGAAGAGGGGCTGACTTACATTTGAAGCGGTTCTCGCCGCTCTTCAGCCGCCTCTCCCTCCTCTTCTGCGCGGCTCCCCCTTCTCCCTCCTCCCGAGTGCCCAGCTCGGGGGGCGGGGTTTCGTGGAATGACGCGTTTGCGTCGTGACGTCACGACGCAATCGCGTCATTTCGCGAAACCCCGGCCCCCCCCCCCCCCGAGCTGGGCACTCAGGAGGAGGGAGAAGGGGGTTTCAAAGTACAAAAAAGTGCCGCGGCGGGCGCCCCGTGCAGTTGCACGGCTCGCCCGCCGCAAGAAACGGCACTGGCGCATAGGGAGAGGGTGTTAGGGGGTCTCGGCGCCCCCTCCAATCCGGCGCCCAGGTCGCCTGCCCCCCTAGCCCCCCCCTAGTTTCGGCCCTGAGTAAGCCAATGATATGAAATTTCAAGGGACAATGCGTTTCTCATAATATTAAAGATGCTAAAATGTATTTTTATTGTTGCAAAACAAAGTTCAAAAAAGTCATATTGTGTTTGATTCAGATTGGATTATCTGTTAAGTAGGGTTAAAAGTACATTTAAAAGTTGCTGCATAGCCTTGATATAGTTTTTTTTTAACTGAGGCCTAAAATAACTTCTGGTGCTTGTATAATGTGGGATTTCTTTGTGACAAAGGAAGCCGCATGGTCTGTCCTCCATTTTGGACTAACCACATGGCCTGTCCACCATTTTGTGTAAACCTCATGGATGTGGAAGGGGGAGGAGCAGTGGCCATTTTAGGAAAGTCATTTTCTAAATAGCTGATTTTCAGTCTGCTCAGAATAATCAGTTTCCTTGGTCACATCAAGCACAATTTATGAGTTACCAATGCATTTATTTAACCCATGCCATAGTCAATTACAAATAGTTTCAGTTGGGCCTAGTGAGAGTAAATGGTGAGAAGTTTTTTTTTCCTGTCCTTCTTGTCTGTGCGTAATTACTTTACATCAAGTGAAAAAATTGCACACAGATAGAAAAAGGAAAGAAAGGGTTTGGTTTGTTTTTTTTTTCTCTTTTTCCTTCAAGACTTGTAGAATCTGCTTTGAAATGCAAATTAACCTGTGTAACTGCTTTTTTTAGCAGGGAAAAGCAAATAGCTTTGATATGCAAATAAGAGGTAAGGTGTCTCATAGGAGACCAGTGAATGGTACATATATATAATATTATTATAATTATGTGTATATTTATATCAGTGTATGTTCTGCAAGATAGTTATCCAATCTGAATCATATCATTTAAATTATTGATTATTGCTAGAGTCATTATAGATCTGTGTGAAATAGGATACATTTGTTGCTATATAGGTAAATTTGAAATAACAGCATTTTAAGGAAGTAAGTGTAAAGACACAAACGCAGGTCTGCATAAAAGTTTATACAGAACAAGTTGTGTCTAGTGGGCAATAGTAATTAGTATTGTTCACATTTATAGAGCTGTGTGATTTTTTTTATTGCGGACGCAGGGTTTTGTACACGTATCTCGGACAAAGTAAAGGACTGCGCACGCAGTGTAAGAGACACGCGTTTACGCAAAGTGCATAAGAATGCGGGCGCTAAGTACAAATTACACAATAGTGTCGTTTAGTTCAAAGGTGGGATAGTAGACCTTTAATACAATTGCACAAAACTACTCGGTTTCAAAAGCAGATTAGTATAAAACTTTTGTTTAAACTGTATTGCCTCTGGGGTAAAGCTGCCTATCTGAATGAATTGAAATTTCTGTACAGAAAAACCAAAGTGTATTTGAGTGAGCGAACGTAGGAGTGAGTGGATATTGAACCCAGGGAATTCAGGATCCCGTAGTGTGGTACATCAAGTAAGTGGAGGCTTGGTGGCGTGAGGCGGCTGACTCATGTTAGTATAAGGTTTAATAGGCAAATCGTGAGGAGATTTGCAGAGGAGCATAATATGGAATTGTGCATTGTGTAGTATTGAAGTAAAAAGGTTTTTTGTTACGCTCCGAGCTGAGGGTCACAGTTTGTACATTGACCCGTGGTTGTACGGCAGATAGGTAACAAGTACCTATATGCTGTGCAATTGGACCGCGCGTTTGTGGTGGCGATACATAGCACAACTTGATACCCCTTTTACGAGCTTTTGCGTAAAATCGCAGTATCATTAGCGCTGTATAGAGCATACGCAAGCGTGATTTGCGTATAAAAAGCGTATAGGGAGTTCTTGCTGGTCTCTCTCAGGAAAATCTCCAGCGGCGGATATTTACTGGAAAAGGTAAGTCACTGCTAACACTTCTAGTAAATAGAAACCAATAGGGCCTCACTGGGTACGCGGTGTTCACTATTGGAGTGGGTCGTGGTATTCAGCGGAGAAGGAGCGAGTGAAAGCGATAGGTGTCTTTCACCGTCTATCTGCGGTGTGCATTGGGGATTGCGTTTATTGGCAAAAAGTCCGCGATGGGATCCAATTGCACAAGCAGTGGGCGTTTGGTATCTAGGGTTCAGGCTGAAGAAGAGTTGGGAGCGAGAAGGTCAGACTCAGGACCTAGAAGGTCAGAATTGCGACCTAGAGGGTCAGCAAGGTTTATTATGTGTGAAAGTATGGTCACACACGGAGGCTTTTTGCAAGGAATGGTTACGTATGACTGACAAAGATAGGGTACCATTCCCTAGGGTGGGCAGCTTTGAACCAGATGTATTGCAGAACTTAAGGATAAGGATATGTCTGATAAAATCCCCAAAACAAAGGGTCAGACATACAAATTGTTTAAACCTGTGGCAGCAAGAGGGGTTGGTGAGTTTGATCCTAAGGTATTGCAGGCTGTATGTCTAACCAAAGTCATATAAGACAAGAATGGAAATATAAGAACTGTTTGAACTTGTAGCAACAATAAACAAGTAGAGAAAAAAAAAAAGAGGATGCAAGTACACCTCCATATGTAGATGTGGAAGCAGTTACGGCCAGCATACAAACTATAGAAAATAATAAAAATATGAAAAATATGACTGTAACCTATATATGTACTAATGAATGTTGAAGTTTTATTTAGGAGGAGAAGGTGACCTGATTGTTTTCAGCCATTTCTCATGTATCGAGAGGAATATCCAACCGGTAAAAGAAGAGCAGTAGCCTGTGGGGGAAGTGGCTGAGACCAGTGGAACAGGTAAGTATGGTATCATTCATGTACATATATAGTAAAACCCAAAAATAAAACAAAAAAATCAAGAAAGTAACGTCAGAAATGGAGAAAAACCTGTCCGCACATTAGTATTTGCCAGTAGGAAAGCGGACAGAGATAAGGTAACCCCCGGGTATTTCTTTCAGTTACCATATAAGAAGTATTCATTCCTAGTAATGCCCCTAGTAAAGATGAGCTCGGAAAAGTTTGTTGGACAATGTACAGACCCTTAATACGGGATGAGAAGGATTGAATGAATACTTTGCATGACCTAGAAGCTTGTTAAACTTTTTTTTGTTTTTGTCTCTTGCAGAAATAGAAAACTCTCCATCTGGATAAGATCACTGGTAAACACTAATTCGGCAAATGGGAGATGGCTGTCTCCGTGCAAATGGACGGGCTCAATAAGGCATTGAGTGTCAGGGTGCAGACTTCTTTGCAAAATTGGAAAGGGGTCACAGTAGCTAATCTTAGATGGTGTGCTATTGAACATCACAAGAATAATGCTAGGCGCAGAGAACAACAGGTGGAGAGGTTGAGGACGGTAAGTATACTGGAACATATAGGAAAGACCCATCAGTCCAAACCCCAAATCCCTAATGGTCAATATTATGTTACACTTGTAGGAAGGAAGGGCATTTTGCCAGAGATTGTAGGAGTAGTAGGACACATAGTCAATATAGATCCCCTAGACAGAAAACACAAGCCATATCATTAAACACATAGACGGGACCAAGGGACATATAGTAAGGAATCATAAGCCATATAGAAAACACATATTCGGCTAATGGGAAGAACAAAATAAATGCAACATTACCCTTTGACAAAACTTGCTGGGGTTAAGATGGGGCCTCTAAACTTTTGCTTCTTTTTCCTAGCAGAAATGGCCCCTGATTAACTTAATTTTGTTAGATATGATATACATATACTATGCTCCCGCTCAGGAAGTACAAAGTATGTTAGACACCCACGAAGACTAATGTCGCATTCTACTGTTCTAGATGCAAGTCCATCACAGGTAGAGGAAATTATCTCACAGATACCGGGTTCCCTATGAACTTAGGATGAACAGGACACTGGATTGATGGCTGGGATAGTCCCAATAGCGATACGACAAACACAGAATTTTTTTTTAAGGGGAGTAGACCAAGTAGAGAATCACTTCCCCGTAGTGCCCAATCCAGTGTCAAATTTTTATAAAATCTACTTCACCTCTACAAACTCATCTGTCACCAACCTCTATTCTGTTTCTCTACAGTTTCCTCTTCATCTTTTGCGTTCACACAAGGTGGTACAATACATGGACCCAAGTACAGTTCAAACTCCACATGCCTAGGTCCTTCAGAGTTCTACCCAAACCCGGTATATCTCAACAACACGTTAACACCAGTATTACTGCAGTGTGCCTTGTCATGCACAAAGGGTGGAGAATGGGAATACTGGTGAAGGGAAATTTTGTATAGACACTGATATGCCTGTTGGTGAATGGCAAACCTGACATTTTCTTTTTCATTTTCTTCTTCTTTCTCTCCTCTAGAGATGTTTCTTTTTCTTTTCTTTTTTTTGAGTTTTGCTCATGGTACTCTACATTGCAAACACACGATAGTTAAATTAAGATACAAAAATTTGTGTTCCCTACAGGAAAAGGCAGTCTGGAGGACAAAGGGGTATGGCCAGGAGTCCTCAGGACTGTGGACAGGTGGACACGGTAAGCCAGTAGCCCCCAGAGCATACCTTCCAAGTCTAGCTGAGGTGGCACACGGTCTGACTCATCTAGGCAAAGAGGGTAGGTGCAGGCTGATGAGAGCCTACTGGTGTGTGCCAGGATTCTATTCTCATGCAGGTAAGAGAGCAATGACCTGTCTTGCTTGCTTGAGGAAGAATATTGGTAAAGCAATACCAACAGAGCCATCCCATATCCCTCCTGCAGACGGATCTTTTCAGGAAATACAAATCGACTTCGTACAGTTAACACCCTTTAGGAATTATTGTTATGTATTGGTGTGCACTGATGTTTTCTCAAACTGGGTAGAGGCATTTCCTGCCACCACAGATACTGCTGTGTTTACCGCAAAGAAAAATTGCGCAGAAATTTGTGTGTAGATAATGGTACCCCTAGAAGTAGGAGGAAAGCTTGAAATTGTACCATTTTGATCATAGATATTGCCACTAGTATTATGTAGCTTCGGAACCACTCCCAGATCTTCACTCAACGAATCACCCTCTTCGAAATTTGTTTTTGTTTTGGTTTTGGTATTTGTGTCTTTTTTGGTTGTTTTTAGAAGACAACCTCATGTCATGATTGATCCGCACAATGATCAGAAATACACCAATGAGGTGACAGTACAGTACCTTATTGAGAAGAGCCAGCATTTGAAAACTTGACAAAAGAACTTGAAACTGTTGATTGCTGGTATGCCAAATACTAACTGTCTTGATTGTGAACCAAGAGACTGTGTGATTGTTCTTACGCTCAGGTTGCCTAATAGACAGGTGGGAAGGACCATACCAAGTTTTGTTGACAGCACAATCCCAGTGAAAGTAGCCGAGAGAGAGACTTGGGTCCACGATTCCCATTGCAGGAAAGTCGGTAGTCCGGAAGGAACTCGTAAATGGAGTGAGATCGCAAAAGTATCACCAGAGACTCTGTTCCGTGAAGACTGAGAGGCGGCACTGTTGAACACTACCTGAGCGTACTAAAGGATTGCAGAAAGACCAGTCATTGTAATTGATTTGTTATGAACAAGAGTTGTTCTGTTCTATTTCTCTTTTCTCTCTTTCCCGCTGACAAACATTTTCTTTCAGGATATTCTATTTTTGTGAGGTTTTTTTATGAGGAGTCGAGTGTGGGACTGGTTCTGAAGGAAGGAGTGATTTCCTTATAGGATCCCAGGATTAGCCGATCAGTTTGTTAAAGTCAGAGAAAAATCAAAGGTCTAGTAGTTATGGAGTTCGGAGGTAATCAGGAACAATCAGACAATGGCTATTCACACATTGCAGATAAAGAGCTCATTAATATATGTGGAAGAAAGGTTTATGAGTGGCTCTCCCCGAACTCCGAAGGTTTATGTTATTTAGGAAGGACACTACTTATAACCCTTGTTCAATGATTAAACAGACCTAGCATACGTTCCAGAAATGGAAACAGTGTTCAGAAAATTATAGGAATATGTAGATCATGAAAATTTGATATGTCACTGTCACGATTTGTTTGTGTCTTCTTCATCTACCCAGCAGAACCTCAATCGAGTCCAAACATCAGTGTACAAAGATGTAGGTACATGTATGTGTGAAATGTTCGTCGCAAATCAGACATTATAGGCCAAAGCACTGTCCCAGCATACTCTATAGGTTGAATGTTGTCCCACACCCAACCAGTGGTCCCGTGACCACCGAGTGCATAAAGAGGATGTCTCGTCCTCCTCCCTGTCTTCCCCAAATATAGTCAAGTGTCTGATTTGCGAAATGCATACATACTTGTGTCTAGGTCACCGATTATTGTATGAAATATTTTTTTTCTTATGTTAATAATTGATGGCAGTTATTGTTTTCTGCCAAAGGGTGGACTGTCGAAGTAAAAAATATTACATAAAAAGAATATACAAACTACACACATTATGAGTCGCTATACTTGCAAATACGTGCAGCGAGCACAGCAATATATGGTAACACACACATTTACACGGACATGCCACAGAGATGGATTCGACACTTATTTCATACAGTACATAATTATAATAATATCAAGCACCAGACATCATGATGATTTAAAATTATATAATGAAGTAATGTCATGTATGTGTATTATTTGAACGAAGCAAGATAGACCTGTCATATTTACTATTAAAGCAACCAGATTAATGTGTAGATTCATTTGATACTTGTTATTAAGTTGTAGGACATTGCAACAAATAATTATGATTAAATGTATAAAAGCCAAAATCACTTTTATTAGAACAATAGATATTCCAAACAGGTAGTGGACAGGAAGCTCAGGCCAGCCCCTTTGGACGTCCCCAAGGCTGAACCTGTTTAGCATATACAAAGAGACTAGTGACTCATCATAAATGAGTAAGTTCCCTCCCCAAAAAACTAGATAACACATTGCTGATCACACAGGAGGTCAGTTGCTGTGTTTTGGACTAGACGATGATGGAGTTATTGCCAGATCAGTTCCTGTATTTATTTGCTGAGAGAGAGAGATATTAAGAGGAGGATGCATTGAAAGATATGGTAATTGTATCGCTGGCCTGTAACTGTAACTGTATGTAACTGTATGTTTTAACTGCTTACTGTGTGAGTGTAACCATGTAACTATAGGTATACTGTACATTGTAATATATATTGAATACATATCCTTTTAATAACAAATATATACATCAATGAGCTTTGGTACTCAGATAATGTGTGAGTGTATTGTTTTCTCTTATGGGATGCAGTGTTTTGCGATATATAGCGCACATTCATGGGATATGGTAATAAGATGCGCCTGGCGTCTGCAGTATATATTAGAGCGGGCATTTTAAATATTTGTGAGAAAGCAATTTGGCATTCACAGGGTTCTGAGGTGGTGGCTGCAGTGTGTATAAGTGCTCTACCTGGTGAAATGTGTATAACACACTCTACCTGGTGCAGTGTGTATAATGCGCTCTACCTGGTGCAATGTGTATAATGCGATCTTCCTGGTGCAATGTGTATAACGTGCACTACCTGGTGCAATGTGTATAACGCGCTCTACCTGGTGCAATGTGTATAACGCGCTCTACCTGGTGCAATGTGTATAACGCGCTCTACCTGACACAGTGTGTATAGGAGGTTCTACCTGGTGTAGTGTGTATAAGCAGCACTACTGTGTGGTGTAATGTGTATTGGCACTATTGTGGCCACGCCCCTAAATTTTTGCTGCGCGCCGACAATGTGGGAGGGGGGCACCAATTCACTTTCTGCCACAAGGGCACCAAAATGTCTAGTTACAGCTGTGGTGCAGAGTGTCCTGTATGCTACACAACCCATCTGCATTGTCACTTCCCCCCCGCCTGCTACACTTTTGTAGTGTCCAAATCAACTCTCTGTTTTTATATTTGAATCAGTAATAAGATTAATAAGAACCTTCATTCTAATGGGACCCAGAAAAGGATAGGTAATTTTTAAAAGTGAGGGGTCCTTGCAATGTCACCAATTAGGATATTTAAAAACACTGGTCCAAGTACAGATTCCCTGGGGTACTCCACTAGTAACATTTCCCTCCTGTGAATGCACTCCATTTACTACAACTCTCTGTTTTTTATCCTTGAACCAAGATCTTATCCATTCAATAATCCTAGTATCCAATCCCAAACTTTCAAGTTTATTTAGCAGTCTGCGATGTGGAAAGCCTTACTAAAGTCTAGATAAACTATATCCACCACAGCTCCACCTTTATCCATCACTTTAGTCACACAGTCAAAAAAGTAAATAAGGTTTGTTTGACATGATCAATGAACAATGCATTCATCTTAAATGTAGGCGCAACTCATGCCACTCAATGAAACCTAGTGTTGCTGTTTTGTTTCAGAAATGATTCTAAAATATGTCATGTATTTTATGAAATGTATTTTATTATGGGAAATTAAATGTAATCTCAAATTTGATTTTGATATAGAACGAAAAGGTACACTGGCTTATTTTTAAATTCAATAGTTTTTATTTGAATTTTCAAATTTTACATCAACACTTCACTCAAAACAAACATAAAACTACATACATACACGGAATGCATGGAAACAGCTGTAAATACATAAGGCACATAGTAACTTTTGCGAAAATAATGTCACGTAAGTCAGACAATCACATAGTCACAGCGTCTGAGAATAGCAAACCTCTATCTTATTCCTTCCAGTATAGGCATAAGCATAGCAGAACAAGCATAATACATCTCAATACAGCCCAACAAGGCCGGCCGCGAGGGCGCCCATCCCCAAAAATCCCAGAGTGAAATAAGGCGAGAGATGCAACTCAAGACCCTATCTCTCCTTGAAGTATTTAGAGTCTATCCACCTACCCCATATCGTAAATAATTTCCTCTCCACTTTCCTCGCCAGAAACACAAATTTTTCATGTGCAACAGTTTCATTGACCAGGGATATCCAAGCCTTAATTGACGGGGCCTCGCCCGCCAGCCACAGCCGGGCTATACAGACCCTAGCTAGAGCACAAAGATTAGTAACATATCTCCTACAGGGTGGATCTAAGGCCTCCTCGTCCACAATCAACAGTGTACACAATGCAGGCGTACATATGGAAGATGGAACACCCGTATCACACATGGTGCGTATAACAGCCGTCCAGAACCGAGACACGCCAGGGCATACCCAAATTAGATGCCAGAAGTCGGCACCCGCGGCTCCACATTTGGGGCATTGCGAGTTATGGGACCCCCCAATATGTGCTAACCTCACCGGGGTCATATATACTCTATGCAGGATGTATAGTTGTATTTGTTGGTACCTAACAGATGAAGTGGAGATCCGATGGGCTCCCACAGCAGTATTCCAAGCATCGTCTGATAATGTACCCGCGTCTGATTCCCACCTATCTCGAAGAGTAGTTAGGGGATCTATATGATGCATCTGGAGAATACGACCATAAATTTTAGAAACCAGGTGTCCCGAGTCCAGCGTCTGCATCATTAATTTGACCGGGGAATCAACGAGGGCTGGGGGACCATGTGGAAACTGGGCAGCCAGAGCATGTCTCAGCTGAAGGAATCGGAAAAAAAACCCTGAGGGGACATTATGTGTCTGCTGGAGTTGTTGGAATGAGGTAAGGGTCTCATCTTTATATGAATGTCCTAAAGAGTGCACTCCCCAGTTACCCCAAACCTCTCGGACCTGAAGATGACACAGTTCCGGCAGCCCGTAAGCATTATCCAGTGGGGTATCCGGATCAACACCGTGACCCCGCATCACAGAGTGCACCAATTTCCATATTAGGATGGATTGCTTAATAAGTGGCAATGTGGACATTTTGATACTACCACAAAGGAGTAGCTGTAATGGGGAGCCCCCTGGGTAGTCATGGTGCAGCATCAGCGAGTGCAGAGCCAGGGCATCGAGGTCGGTAACCCACTCCCAGACATGTGCCAACTGTGCCGCGTAATAGTAAAAACGGAAGTTGGGGAGAGCCAGTCCCCCCATTTCCCGTGACCTGGTCAGGGTATCTATTTTCAACCGTGCCCGCTTACTAGCCCACACCAGAGAGGAAAGCAGCCCATTTATTTGTTGAAAGGTCCTCTGCGGGATATAAACGGGAGAGTGCTGTAGGACATATAGAAGTTTGGGCTGGAAGACCATTTTTACCATGTTAACCCTCCCCGTGACCGTTAAAGGTAATTTTCCCCACGCCTTCACCCGACTGCGGAGATATGTTATTTGTGGGGTAATATTTAGGGAGGGGAATTTTTGAGGATCGTTAGACACCCAAATACCCAGATATTTGAAGGAGTCCACCCACCGCAACGGGAGAGCCACCAACGGGGAATTAGGAACTTCGCCCTGAAGTGGGATAATAAAGGATTTCTCCCAATTGATCAAAAGCCCAGAGTATCGCCCAAACCCACCAATAATTTCTAAAATCCTAGGCATAGACTCCGCATAGCGATCCACAAACAGTAGAACATCATCGGCGTATAGGGCCACCCTGTCTTCACGAGCACCCACCTTAAAGCCAGAGATCCCCGTATCCGCTCTCAGGAGGCACGCGAGGGGCTCTATGGCTATAGCAAACAGGGTAGGAGACAATGGGCAGCCCTGTCGCGTACCTCTAGACAGGGGGAAGGAATTAGATACGAATCCATTGACCGCCACTCTCGCTGAAGGGGAGGAATACATCAGTCGGACATATTTAATGAAGTTCGGGCCTATACCGAATCTACGCATAACTTCCCACAGGTAGGCCCACTCCACAGAGTCGAAAGCCTTAGCGGCATCCAACGAAACAACTATAGAGGAGGTGGGGTCCCTACGGGGAATTTGCAGATGTGTGAACAGTCGTCTAAGGTTGATGGATGTCGATTTATTGGGCATAAATCCCGTCTGATCCGGATGTATAATTTGGGAAATAACTGTATTTAATCTGCCAGCCAGCACCTTAGCCAAAATTTTTATATCAGTGGGTAGGAGGGATATAGGGCGATAGGACTCAACTCTCCTGAGATCCTTGTCAGGTTTAGGGATAACTACAATCACTGCCTCCGCCATAGACTGGGGAGAGACTCCTGCGCAAAGATCTGGGCATACAACTCGAGTAGACGAGGGACAAAGAAGTCCAGGTGATGCCCATATATCTCAGAGGGTATACCATCCAAGCCCGAGGCTTTACCACTAGGGGAGGCCCTGATAGCAGCCATAATTTCATCTGATGAGATAGGTGCCTCTAACAGGTCGCAAGCCTCACTGGACAGGGTGGGGAACCGAACCTTGTCTAAATAATCGCTTAGGTGTGACTGAGTGCACTCTAATTTAGATTCATACAGGTGGCTATAATAGGATACAAATTCAGCCGCCATTTGTGGGGTCTGAGTCATAGATATGCCATCAGAGTTCATAATCTTAACAACCACACTATTAGGTCTATCACCCCGGGCCAAAGATGCCAGGTACGACCCCGGTCTATCACCAGTAACGTAGAAAGTATGGGATGAAAAAAGGAGTCTATGCTGAGTCTTCTCCATTAGGTACTCCCTCCATTCCCTCTGAGCCGATAACCAGGCCGCCCTAGAGCTGTCTAAAGAATCTTGTAGGTATTGCAATTCTGCAGCCACACTCTGGGCTTCCAGCACCGCCTCCCGTTGCTTATAGAAAGACTTCAAGCTAGATACCCGTTTAATCAAACTCCCCCGGAGGAAGGCCTTAAACGTGTCCCATAGTGTAGAGATAGCCGTATCGGCGCTATTTAATTCAAAGAATTCCCGCCATGCGGCCACCAGGTCAGAGCCGTCCCCCATGTGTACAAGCCAAAATGGGTTAAATTTCCATACAGCCTGGCCCCTAGAGCAATTGAAGTCTAAAGTAAAGGTCAAAGGGGAGTGATCTGATATACCTCTAGTCTCGTATCTAATACTACCAACCCGGGGGATCATGTCGTTCGAGAGGAGGGCCAGATCGATCCTGGAGAACGAAGAATGGGAGTGAGAGAAACAGGAGTATTGTTTAAGAGACGGGTGTCTCAATCTCCAAGGGTCGACCAGGCCCAATCCCGACACCATATCCGCAAAGGCGGACTTCCCAGGACATGCAGCAGACGGAGACATAGAGAGCCTATCCATCGCCGCATCCAGCACATTATTGAAGTCCCCAAGGCAAATAACCGATATCCCGGGGGATGAGGCCACAAACCCAGCAGCTTTTTTAAGAACCTCAGGGGAGTAAGGGGGGGGCACATAGACAGCCATAAGGAGGACAGGGACATAGAATAGTCTACATTTCAAGAACACATATCTCCCCCATGGATCGGTCTGCATGGATTCCAGTACAAAGGGGACAGTCCGCCTAATAAGGACTGAAACCCCACGAGAGGCCGAAGTGTGCACGGAGTGGTACGCCCATCCCACCCATGGCCTCTTCAATGAGAGAATCTTACTCCCCGCCAAATGCGTTTCCATAAGGCAGACCACATCAGCCGCATAGTTTTTGAGCTGTCGGAGTACCAGGGACCTCTTAATTTTATCGTTAAGCCCTCGCACATTCCACGCTAACACTCTAATCCCAGCCATATTGCATCAAAAGTAAAACACATGTAGCACCCCGCGGCCAGCCCGTTCCGCCGTGCACAGATTCAGTCATCAGACGCCCATGTTTAAGTAATAAAGCAACATACCATATCCATTCACAACATACCTTTCCACACAAACAGTAAATACAACCCAAAACCTTCCCCCTCCCCCCTCCCTGTATACCACCCCGAACCTGCAGCATACTTGGATCCCAGAACTAAATGCAACTACCTAAAAGAAAAAAATTTTAAGTAGCAAAACTTCGTAGCACCATTAACCAGTGCATACACACCGTAGTCGGGGCCAAGAATATAATGACTCTCGGGAAATATAGAAGTAGTCTCCAGCCACCAACCACCACCCCCCGAAAAAATGGGGGGGAAATCATATAGATCCACCCCCTAGGTCTATTCGTGCCAAAATAATTCCTACACAAATATCAAAGAGCCAAGCATAGCAAACCAAACATATTACCCCCCTCCCCCGCTCCCCCGGAAATACAAAATATAATAAAATAAAAAGATTTAAAAAAAAGAGGGAAAAAAAAAAACAGGAGGTAAGGAAGGCTCGGAAGCATACCATAGATATCAGAGTAGGCTGGCGAGTATTCATATACCCCGTTTGAGGCTTGAAAACAGAGCAGTGGAGATAAGTGGACATCAACAGCAGTCAACCACCCCCGCATCTTATCGTTTCCCATTAAATAACTGACATATGTTAATCAATTGTAGTAAATACCAAAAGATAAGGAAAATAAAAAAAGGGAACACAGGAGAAAGTCAGCATCAGGGCTAGGCCGGAGATTCACGGATTTGCAAGGGCACGCCTCGCCGGAAATCGGCTGTCCAGCCACACCATGGCCTCACGGGGAGTTGTGAAAAATTTTGTTTCCCCATCAGCCACAACTCGCAACTTGGACGGGAAAAGCATGGCGTATGGCAGGTCAAGTTCACGGAGCCTCCTCTTAACAGGCAGGAACTGAGCTCTATCCTTTTGCACATCCACCGCGAAATCCGGGAATACAGATATAGGCGATCCATTCCACTTTAACGGGCCTTTGGTACGAGCCAACCTCAGAACTGTGTCCCGATCACGGAAGTGGAGGAATTTAGCAATAAAGGTGTGGGGTGGAGCCCCTGGAGGCAGCGGGCGCATCGGAACTCTATGGGCCCGTTCAACAGTGAAGTAAGGTGAAAACTCCTCAGAGCCAAAGGCATCCCGGAGCCATTTTACGAGAAATTCCTCGGGAGCCGAGCCCTCTTCCTTCTCGGGCAGACCAATAAAACGGACGTTATTGCGCCGCAGACGTCCCTCCATGTCTGTCATCTTCCTGCGCACATCTGTCATCTGAGATTCCAAAGCGTCAGTGCGGCGACCCAGCGGGCCGACAGAATCTTCGATATTGGATATGCGGGTCTCAGCTTCCCCCACTCTCTCTCTCACCCTCTGAAGGTCTTGATGGATAATGGAGAGATCAGACTGTACTTGCCCGATTTTATCAGCCAGACGCGCCTCGCTGGCGGTGACCGCATCCAGTACTCTCTGCAGCGCGGCATCCGGAGGGTCAGAAGAGGCGGAACTGTACGCAGGGGATGGTGGTGATGTCTCATGTCTTACGCTCTCCCCCCTTCGCTGTTGTGGGCCAGGATCACGAACAAACTTATCCATTGCTCCTGCATTCGTGCCAGTCTGGCGACCCTTCACCATTTTGGACAGCACGGTGACCGACCCTCCAGTTAGCAGGGTATATCAAAGCAAATACAGGCAGAGAAGAGTGTGATAGTGTTTATATATATATGTATAGATAGACAGCAGGGCCAGAGTCACGAGATAAATCACAAAGTGGCCGCTTAAGCAGGGATGAAGGGACCGTCACCCCCAGAGCACACAGAACCAGTCCCCCGGCAGCAGGCTCCAGACACAGCAGGGAAGCTCGCCCTGCAGTTAATTCAGGCGGGGTTGGCAGGAGAGAGAAGCAGGCGGAAGGAGGGAGGGGAGTGTGTGCCCAGTAATCTCCGGCAGCCCAGACTCAGCTGCAGGTGTTGTCCTCCCCCACTTCAAGTATTGTGTGCCCTAGTACCTGGCCCCAACGTGGATGCAGACACAGAGCATCAGGGGGTGCAGAGGATAGACGCTGGGGGCAGGCAGCCAGCTGTGTGTTCCCCTCCGGGTGTCACACACAGCGAGAGGCAGAGAAGTCCGTGCTGCGATTCGGCTGGCTGTAGCGGGCGGCGGCGGACCACGGGAGCCGCACTTCCGGTCCCCCGCACCGCGCGAGTCCGCGATGTCAGAGCGGTGCAGGGAGCCTCACACAGGACTCTCCCCTGGCAGTGTAGGAGGCGATCAGAGTAACGGAGGAGATCCCGGCACCCTCCTCGTCCAGATAAGCAGCCAGTCGCCGCGGGCAGTAGCGGGGGGGAGAAGCCGGACTTCCGGCTATAGCAGGAGTCAGTAGTCCCAGCGTGGGTCAGGGCCCACCAGCACACAGGGCTCCAGAGCCTCCGCAGATGATAGCAGCAGGATTAAACCCAGTCCAGGGGGGGCAGGAGGCATTCAATCAGCTATGGCCCCAGTATCAGACCCAGGGGGGGAAATCAGCATGTGTAATCAGGATGATATGGCTGGAGAGATGCACACTGCAAGTGCTACTCCATGCCCGTCCAGGCCACGCCCCCCACTGGCTTATTTTTAATAAAAAAAATTAATGGTGCTCTAAGATTATTTTTAATTTAACAGCATGTCTGGTCCTGGCAAACTGAGTTTCTCCAATTTAGTTGTTGTTGGAGTTACCTACAATTCCCAGATTGCCATAAAGTCTCTAATTTAAGTTCAATAGCTTTTACTGTACCTCATCACTAAACATAAAAGCTCGTGTAATTTCATATTGTGACTACTATTAATTATAGCAGTAATTTAATATAGCCCTTTACTAATATGGCCGCACTTACTTCACTGCAACCTTCTGGGTCTGGCCATGACAACGCTGATTGACCAATCATATACCAGGTTACGTTACTCTACCAATCACAGAGCATGTTTGATAGTCCCGCCCGTGCTTGCATGGCAACTGGAGAGAAGATGCAGGAGGGAGCTAGCTGTGCCTGTGACTGAGCACAAGCAGCTGGGCTGGGGAACTACAGGGACGATGAAGCAGGTACTGTATCAGTAATGTCCCTCTCTCCCTGCCAGCATCCGGCACTGGCCCCACCTGCATGACTGAGGATGTCCTTTGAGATAGGCTGATACTTAGTAGATGGCATCATTTTATAACTATATACATTCACTAAACTTATAGCTGCAGCATTTATTCCTATATTACTTTCACAGAGTCTATTG